>NC_133651.1:115731811-116097953 GCF_009905375.1 Apium graveolens | reverse complement strand
GATTTGAGAGGTGACAGCTTCACTTTCTTGACTGCTCTTGACTTTGTTCTCTTTGGCTTATTAAGGATTGGCAAATTGAAGTCAGGAATTGGTAGACTTTCCCAGTCTATTGGTTCATCCTTAGGCACAATAGGTTCACCATGAATGTTCCTGTAAGGATCCACCACCTTAATGTCTTCAAATACCACTGAGGGTTTTGATGCTTGAGTTGTATATGGAATGGATTCCTTGGGAAACCGATCCTCCAATTCCTTACCAACAAAGTTCAATTTCCTTTTGGTTCTTTTGGCCAATTCCTTGTATCTATAAGATTTCTTTTGTTGTGGTTCAACTTGCTTCTTTGGATCTTGAGATTCAGTGATTTCAGATGGCTGAGCAGGAATTTGTTATATTGGTTTCACAGCTTGTAGCTTGGCCAAGATAGCAGCTTGCTCTTTCTTCTGTGTAACCTTTTTAGCATCTAGAGCAGCTTGCTTCTTTTCTTACTTCAATCTTGCCTTTTCTTCTCTCTTTGCTTCAGCAAATTGAGGATGTCCAGCCACCACACAAATTTCTTTACCATTCCTGAAAATGTTAGCAAATCTCCTTTTCAAGGCTAAATCAGCTGGATCCTTGTAGAAGGCAAGTGATCTTGATAACAGTTTCTTCTCATCAGGCTTTGGTGTCTCATACACTGTATCCAAAGATTTCTTTAGTGATGATTTTGGATAGTTCACCCTTGACTTCAAAAGTACTTCAACCTTTGGAGATTTGATGCAGGATGGATGTCCTCTTTCCAGATAGTTGATAAGTGGCATTTTATACCACTTAGAACGTCTTAAAATGGCTTAAATTGGTGTCTTGAAATCAAGTATTTTGTGTATTTGATGCGTTTTTCTAGTGTTTATGCATTTCCGGGTATTAGTTGCATTTCGGAGGAGGAATCATCAAGAATAAGCCTTGGCATGTGTTCACCATTGCGAGAGGAAAAGAACGGGCAGATTACGGCGAAGAAACGGAGCAAACCTGGAATTTTTCCAGAAGGGTCCTGCGCGCCCGCGCAGCAATGCTGAGCGGCCGCGCAGCAGCCTTGCGCGCCCGCGCAGAAATGCTGAGCGGCCGCGCAGGGTCGGGGAAAAAGATATATTATTTTAGACTTCTACTTCTGTTTGGCTTCCAACTTCTATGTAATCTGAGTTTTATGGGACTATTATATAAGTAGATTTGAGACGTTTTTCACAGAGTATTAAGAAGGAGATTATGTTTTAGATTGTGTTTTGCGCAAGAAGCGAAGGAGATAAGGAAGAAGACCGATTTAGCACACCGCAGGGAAGAGGAAGCATATATTCTTGTGATTCTTGTTTCGTTGTAACGTTGGATGCTAGTTTTCTTGCTTTGACTTATTTACTCTTGTGACGTACTCTGTTTTAATATAATTAGTTTAGTTATTATTTTCTTGTGTCGTTTATCATGATTTCATATGAACCCATGATGGCGATAAGTTCTATTATGGGCTAATCGTGATCATGGGGTTGCAACGGATTTATTATGGAATTCTTTAGTTAATTGTTTAATACTTTAGTATGTGATGATTGCATGATATCTAGTATTGGTTGTGCGTATTCGTCTTATGTGCGTCGCGAACATATAAGATAGGGTGTTAATCTCTTGTGAAGCGACGGTGGATCTTGAGATTTAGAACTTGCCATGCTAGCATAGGTTCATGTACATTGTGCATGATTAGTGGGTAACTCTAACAGTTTTATTTGCCTTATGTAATCAAAAGGAATAACTTGTGCTTAAATCGTTGTGTTGTCAATTTCTGTAGACATATAGGAACTCAACATAATTGATGACTATTCAACTTCTATCTTAATTGTGGATGCTTGGTAGAATGGTATTAGTACAATGAAAGTTGGCTTTTATCAGTTTCTTGTTATTCGATTAATATCATCACTGTCACATGCTAAAGGTAATAACTATGGCTATAGAAGGAAGTAATAATGAAGTTGTGATCTCATGAGTATTTTATTATTGATAAATTGAAGTGTTAGTTAAGTGGTTAATTAAGTAGTTAATTATAGTTAATATTTAATCAACAATTTTAAGTGTTATCTTAACATTGAGAAGTAATCATACATTGGTGAGTGAGTTTAATTAGACAATAAATTAGTCTGAGTCTCTGAGGGAACGAACTAGAAAGTATTCTATATTACTTGCGAACGCGTATACTTGCGTGAATATTAGTGCGTGATTTCTCCCTAACAATAGTTTATGCTCATTTCATTCACAGAGATTTTCTTGACTTGAGAGTGATGAATGGCTGACTTTTCTGGCTTCTTTGCTAGCCCAAACTTCTTTTGAATATCCTCATCAATTTTCTTCCAATTGATTGGATTCAACTGCTCCTTTTCAGCTGGTTTTAAAGTAGCTGTTGCTTCCTTTATCAGATCAATACCGTCCTTAGCTGGTGGCTTTGAGATAGTAATTGTAGGCACAATTACTTTGCTAACTTAAATGTTGAGCACGTTTTGCTCCCCCTCACTCCTAGAACTCTCTTTCTCCCCCTTTTTTATCATCAAGATGAGTAGAGGAGGAGGTTTGTGCAGCCACCAGTTTCTGAATCAAGTCAGTTTGTTGAGCTTGGTGTAGATGAATTGCTGTAAGAGATGCTTCCATTGTTGTCATTCTTGTATCCAAGGCATCTATCTTGGTGGCAAGATCAGAATTTTTCCTGAGTTATCTCTTAATGTCAAGCATTGTAGCTTCTGGAAGTTTAAAGTCCATCTTGTCAGAAATGGCCTTTTTCATCTCATCAATATCACCTTTGATAGTGTTGACATCTTGAGCATGTTGAAAACCTTGGATTTGTTGTAGTTGCAGAGAAGCAAGATGTGCTTGAAGGAGCTTTTTGGTGCTGGCATTTGTGGTGGTTTGAAGAGCAGAATTTGTCTGATTTATGAGTTGAATCAGGGTTGTCTTCAAGTAGTGTTCATCACATAGCTTTGAAAATTCCCAAGATGGCATGCCTGATCTTGAACTAGAGTCTACTTCTCCCCCTATGTCCAATGGCTCTTCTTCACTATCTCGACCTTCACCTCCAAAGAATTCTTCTGAACCACCAGTCTCATAATCAACATCACCAGCTGTAGAAGGCAAAGCTGTGATGGCATCTTTAGCTCTTTGGACTGTGTGGTGTGCACCAAGTTTAGCATCCTTTCTGCATTACCATTACCCTGTCCAGCTAGAAGTTGGTAGGCTGGAACAGGGTGAGTAAATGTCTCAGCATCTAAGGAGGTGGAATCTATAGCAGCTTGAGTTTGCTGAGATAGTCCCTCCCTGTCTGCATCCTGGACATTCATTAACTCACTTACAATAACATCCACCCTTATATCTTCAGTACCTACTTTTCTCTCATTTTTTCTCTTTTCTTGCATCAAGGTCTCACCTTGGCTCACCACCCTCACCTTCACCATCTAAGGTGGGACTCCTCATACTCTCTTTTGCTATCCTGAAAAACTGGATTGCATATTTTCACTATTTTCCTCTCCTTTTTCCCGGGAGCAACCCAGACTCTCACTCAGTTCACTCCCTTCCCTCAATCCTAGGAGTGATTGTACTACCACTAAGTCTTCTGCACTTGAGATAATTGATGAAATTTGAAGCTGTGCAGAGATGCTCGACAGATAAGGGATATCCGCCGGGTTAGCAATTTGACTATCCGATGGATAACTGTTGTTAAGCTTATCTGTCGGGATACAATCACCACTCGACGGATGAGCAGTATCCATCGAGTGAGTAGAAATGAATGTGTTTGGAGTGGAAACTATTGTGGACTCTGTTGATGAGAATTTTGGCACAGATGTCTCAACAGTTCCTAAAAGAATTGGCAAGTGAGCCAACAAATCATCCAAAAGATGATGCTCACTTGTACTAGATTTTGGCTTCCCCAATAGAGTTAAAGAAGTGGAATCAGGAATTGATGTGTTGATCATATCCACATTCAGAGAGTTTGTGGGAGAATTTGGTGTTTGAGGTGCTTCTATAACTAAAGATTTTGGCTGTGACTCCACATTTATTGGAGCCACATCAAACTGACTTTGAAAAGGTGCAGTGACTGTGTCTTCAGCACCAGTTTGCACAGTGTGTGAACCCTGTGCATCCCCAAGGGTTTTTGGTTTCTTCTTTCTAGTATAGGTTTGGGGTGAGCTTGTGTCCCTTACCCTTTTGGAATGTGCTTTTGGCTGAGAGCTTTGTTCAATAGTCATATCCTTTTGGGAGGATGCAACTAGCAATGAGCTTATGTCCTTATTAAGCACTGCAGTTTGTTGGGAAACTGCAGTGTGGCTAGACTGGGAAACACTCACCTCTCCAACCTTATCCTTAGGGTTTCTTTGATGTTCACCCTGTCCCTCACCTTTCTTACCCACCTTCACACTCCCCTCTTTTGGTTTGGTGGATTTTACAACTGGCATCTTTTGAGATATACCAGAGGGGGCTTTCTTTGACTTGGATTTAAAAAAATTTGATGGTTTGGTAGCTTGGATAGGCAACTGTTGGGTCATTGACACGGTTTCTAGAGCTACACTAGAAGACAAAGAAATTTGTGAGGCTGGAAGAGTAGGGATAGCTGAACTTACCTCACTTACCTGAGGTGCCTCTATAACAGGAAAATAGAAGAGTGGCACCTCATTGTGATGGTTTACCCTATTCAAATCTGCAATAATCCTTCTCTCTTGAACCCAACAATCTAATTTGTTGGTTGGGTTCTCAAGCACAATATCCTCAGAGAGGTGGTTAGCAATCATCATTAAAAATCTAGCATAATAAACATTTTTACCCCACTTATTTAACTCCCCTAACTTAAACCCCACCTCAATTATGATCAGATCACTAAAGTTGAAGAATTTATTAGTAACAAGCATGTAAAGTATGTTAAGCATAGAGATATTGACAGAATCAAAATTACTAATTTTACCAGAAAAGACCTCGGTAACTACATCACACAGATAACTCCATTCATTTCTAAGACCCAACCTCCTAATTTCACTTAATTTAGAAGTAGAGAGTGCATAGTTCATGGAGTTAAGCATGTTAATAATGTCAGTGTCTGTGTGTGGTGAAGTTACAGTATTATCAGGAATCTTGAAACATGCTTCAACAATGTCACTATTAACACATAATTTCTTACCTTTAATAGTGAAAGTGATAGTCTTATCAGCTGAGTTGTATGTAGCAGTTGTCCACATCTCTTCAACAACCTTACAGTAGATGGTGGGTGATTCCAGCATGGCATAGTTAAGTTTGCAGTTCTTCACAAAATTCATCATCTTGTGGTAGTCACCAGACTGTTGAATCCCCTTGTTCACAAGAGCAGTGAAGTTGTTATTCTCATATAAATCCAGTTTTAGACATTATCTTGACGATATGTGCCATTATTAGAGAGTAAAAACTTGTAGAGAGAGTAAGTGCTTTTGAGAAAGAAAGAAATTAAAGCAGATGATTTGAGAATGATAAAAGAAAAGTAATGAAAATGAATTAACCTTTTATACTATCTCAAAAATAACTGTCAAAGATAATAAAGTAAAATAAAGTAACCAATAAGAATTGCCCAAAGTAGCCGTTTAAAAAATAAACTGTAAAAATTCCATCAATTATCTGTTGTGTTATGCTTACAAACTGTAAGTATACTCATTTGATAATGTTCAGAGAATCAACGGCTAAGAATAAGACAATTCGACGGATGAGGATAAATCAGTTATCCGTCGAGTCATAAAATATTCCAGAAAAGTAATTAATTTTATTAACAAATAGTATACCGACGGATGATCAAACTCGATGGATAGTGATCATCCGTCGAGATGTAAATTTTGACTTAGCCAAAATGCCATCCATGACTGAAAAATCAATTAAATTTCTGGCTGCATTACAACTTGCAAACAATCTATAAAGATTCAAGAGTAATTTAGCATACCTAACTCACTTACCAACATTGAAAAGGTGGATTCATCCAGTGGCTTGGTAAATATATTTGCCAGCTACTTTTCACTTGGAACAAAATGTAGTTCCACAGTACCATTCATTACATGTTCCCTTATGAAGTGGTACTTGATATCTATGTGCTTTGTCCTTGAATGTTGTACTGGATTTTTAGTGATGGCAATTGCACTTGTGTTATCACAGAAAATAGGAATCCTTTCAACTGGAAAACCATAGTCTAGCAATTGGTTTTTCATCCATAAAATCTGTGCACAGCAACTGCCAGCAGCAATATATTCAGCTTCAGCTGTAGAAGTAGAAATTGAATTTTGCTTTTTACTGAACCAGGACACAAGCTTGTTTCCTAGAAATTGACAGGTTCATGTTGTAATTTTTTCTATCAATTCTACAACCTGCATAATTTGCATCTGAATAACTAGTTAGATCAAAACCAGAATCTCTAGGGTACCAAATGCCAAGTTTTGGTGTTCCCTTGAGATATCTGAAAATTCTCTTAATAGCTACTAAGTGAGATTCTCTAGGATCAGCCTGAAATCTAGCACACAAACATGTAGCAAACATTATATCTGGCCTACTAGCTGTTAAGTACAGAAGTGAGCCAACCATGCCCCTATAATTTGAAATATCCACAGACTTTTCAGTAGTGTTTTATTCAAGCTTAGTTGCAGTGGCCATGGGAGTTTTTGTAGATGTGTAATCCATTAGATCAAACTTCTTTAAAAGATCATAAATGTATTTAGTTTGACTAATGAATATTCCATCACTAACTTGCTTAACTTGCAAACCAAGAAAGTAAGTTAGTTCTCCCATCATACTCATTTCATACTTACTTGCATCAATTTGACAAACTTTTTGCAAAGTTTTTCATCTGTAGAGCCAAAAATAATGTCATCTACATAAATTTGAACAAGTATACTAGAGCCATTAACATTTCTAAAGAAAAGAGGTTTGTCTACAGTACCTCTAGTGAAGTGATTCTCTAGAAGAAACTTTGACAAAGTGTCATACCAGGCTCTAGGTGCTTGCTTCAGTCCATATAGTGCTTTCAAAAGATAGTAAACATATTCTGGAAAATTTGGATCTTCAAAACCAGGAGGCTGACTGACATAGATTTCCTCCTCCAAATCTCCATTCCGAAAGGTGTAACGCCCCCAAATCCGGGGTCAGAGGATTTGGTCGTCACTATAAAACTTCAATCCAAATTAACCTGTTAAATCAATAAATAAATGCCAGCGGAAGATAATTATCATAAATGACCCCAAACTACTCCAAGATCTTTTAAGGTTACAGTTCTAGAAACAAGAATTCTAAATTCCATCAATAAATTTTTCACTTTCTTTTACATTTCTTTACAACAATTCTCAATCTCAAAATTTAACCCGCTAGCATAACTTCGAAAAGAAGTATACTAGGCCCAACTATAAAATACACAATTATAATATAATATAATATAAACAACTTTACACAATAAAACTTACACTAGCCCGCAAACCCTGGACCAGCCATCTCCCAAAAGCTTCTTCTTTGCTTCCTCGAATTACGCAGCTAAATAGCAAGCTAATCCTCACTGGAGGTTAAATTTAAAAACAGACAAGTATGAGCGAAAGAAATGCTCAGCAAGTTCATTATGACATATATATGGTTGTTTTGACATAAAACCGACATCTGCATTAGAGCAGAACATTTAAAATCATAATTGCTGAATTATAAAATTTTAGTTGAGGAATCCCAGAATTGATTCCTTAATTGTATTCAAAACCATTTTGATATTTTTGAGCGAAATGCTTTAGCAATACTTTGAATCTTGACGAGGATCAACTCGTAAAACAGTGTTTACGGAAATATCGTAAACCACAATAACATGAAACAATGATTATGGATTGAATCATAAACTTTATTCAAAACCGAACTCTTCAAATTAATACTTATTTTGCTGTCATATCAAATTAGATATCACTACGAACTTTGATGCTCACAACATTCCATACTGAAGTCAACATCATTCATCTATATTAATACCACCTTTGATATTTAACAACAACGTAAGTATCAGCATAAATCAAAATCTGAATCAAAACCGCACTTTACCATTATTCCAAAACAGAAACAGTTGATAAATCATTCCTTATAAGATTATCAACAGTAATATAATAATATCAATTGGAACCAAATTATGCACTATGCTGTTCCTGATGATCAGTCATGAAACAACACCGGTATCCCGCAGCCATACCATTAATATAGGTACTACCCGTATCCCGAAGACATACGGTACCTATAGGGCGCCAGAAAAGGCATAACAAGCCTTGTAAGATATTACACTTCCGTATTACACTTCTGTATAATAGCTCACGCTGGACCGGTGCCTCGGCCTCTTACGCTACCAGTAACCATCAAATCTCAAAACCTTTTATTGAAAAGGGGTCATAATACTCGACACCCGAAATAATTTTATTCCCCCATTCACTTGGGCAGGAATACTTGCAACAAAATCATTTTTCTCAAAACCCAAAACATTTGTAAATCTATTCTGAACATAGAATAACAGAGGGTACTTGCATAAACAGAATTATTTAATTCGGCGATATGTAAAACATTTATCTATCTTGAACTGAATAGGGAAAGCAATACTTGCATAATAAGCTTCAAAATAAATATCACTTGAACAATAAGTGATGATAGGGATACTTGCATAATATGATTCAAAATAAACGTCACTTGAACGATAAGTGAAGTCAGGGGTACTTGCCTTTGAGTTTTTAGCAGTTAAACACACTCGCAAACACGCATCTATTCTGACATTCTGTCTCAAAACATCATCGTCTTTCCTTTTCAACACTTGACTGATATGCTGCTCCTGCGATTGCTAGAAGCCAGATATCCACTTCCATTCCATCTCACTCTTTATCCAACATCTTATCTTGATCAACTCGAATGATCCGCATCTATAATTAAAATATACAACTTTAATTGTCTAATCGATAACCACTCGACGAACTACGCGTCAAAAGCCTATCGTCTACCCATACGATAGCCCACACATAAATAAGACAATCAAACACAAGACTCTTGATCCATATACACACATAATTCACATAACACATAAACACATAACTCACGTATTACTTAATTCATATCACATATGACTCAGTTCATCAGAAGGGTCAACTCGGTGTGTTTAAAACTCAAATCGGGTTAAAAATATAATTTTTCGATCAATAATCGACTCAGAATGATTCGTAAAATAAGCGACCTTTCAAAAGAAAAGGATTTGGGTCTCGAAAGTATTTTTAATGAAAGCGGAATATTTTTTTGAGTCTGGAGGCGTTCGTTTCGTATTAAACGGACGAACGGTTAATTTATTATGAATTTTTGAACATTTTTCGGAATTAAAACGGTCTCCGAATCATTTAATAATTAAATGATAGGGCTCGAACACCCGAATATAATTTTATAAGAATTATCGAGCTTGGAAAATAATTTAAAATAATAATTTAAAGCTCGAAACTATTTTTCGGAATTTTTAAATCAAAAATAAATAATTAAATCTATTTATTAAATCAATTAGAATCAATTAATAATTAATTAAGTTAATTAATCAATTAATATTAAATTAATCGATTAATTAAAATAATTAAAAACTAATTAAAATTAATTAATAAAATAAATCAGATTTATTTTTGAATTAAAAATGAATTTTGGAATTAAAATAATGATTTAGGAATTTAAAATCGAATTTTGAATTAAATAAATAAAATTTAAATGGCAGAAACAGTTTTGCAGTTATTGTCTTCTTCCTAAACAGATCAAACGACGGAGTAGGGGGGGAAACTCGTCGGGAAAGGTGGAAGACGACCGGAACGATGAACTCATCGCCGGTTTCTGGAAAACTCAGAAATCCGGCCGACGTTTTGTCGGTTTCCGGCGTCCTATAATCAACAAAATCAGTACTGATTCCTCTGGTTTTTAACGTCAAACTGCTCTAAATCGTAATCTGAACTCTATTACGATCCTAGCATTACCATGGCAACACCAGAACTTAATCTCCGATCAAAATCAACAATTCTCCGATGAACTCATCGGAAACTTCAGTTTTTAGCGATTCTTCAACCAAATCAAACGAATAAGAGCTCAAATTGAAGCTAGGAACGTTTACAATTGTTAGAGCGAAATCACGCACTAATATTCACGCAAGTATACGCGTTCGCAAGTAATATAGAATACTTTCTAGTTCGTTCCCTCAGAGACTCAGACTAATTTATTGTCTAATTAAACTCACTCACCAATGTATGATTACTTCTCAATGTTAAGATAATACTTAAAATTGTTGATCAAATATTAACTATAATTAACTACTTAATTAACCACTTAACTAACACTTCAATTTATCAATAATAAAACACTCATGAGATCACAACTTCATTATTACTTCCTTCTATAGCCATAGTTATTACCTTTAGCATGTGACAGTGATGATATTAATCGAATAACACGAAACTGATAAAAGCCAACTTTCATTGTACTAATACCATTCTACCAAACATCCACAATTAAGATAGAAGTTGAATAGTCATCAATTATGTTGAGTTCCTATATGTCTACAGAAATTGACAACACAACGATTTAAGCACAAGTTATTCCTTTTGATTACATAGGGCAAATAAAACTGTTAGAGTTACCCACTAATCATGCACAACGTACATGAACCTATGCTAGCATGGCAAGTTCTAAATCTCAAGATCCACCGTCGCTTCACAAGAGATTAACACCCTATCTTATATGTTCGCGACGCACATAAGACGAATACGCACAACCAATACTAGATATCATGCAATCATCACACACTAAAGTATTAAACAATTAACTAGAGAATTTCATAATAAATCCGTTGCAACCCCATGATCACGATTAGCCCATAATAGAACTTATCGCCATCATGGGTTCATATGAAATCATGATAAACAAACACAAGAAAATATCAACTAAACTGATTATATTAAAACAGAGTACGTCACAAGAGTAAATAAGTCAAAGCAAGAATACTAGCATCCAACGTTACAACGAAACAAGAATCACAAGAATATATGCTTCCTCTTCGTTGCTGTGTGCTAAATCGGTCTTCTTCCCTATCTCCTTCGCTTCTTGCAAAACACAATCTAAAACATAATCTCCTCTTAATACTCTATGAAAAACATCTCAAATCTACTTATATAATAGTCCCATAAAACTCAGATTACATAGAAGTTGGAAGCTAAACAGAAGTAGAAGTCTAAAATAATTCAGCTTTTTCCACGACCCTGCGCGGCCGCTCAGCATTTCTGCGTGGGCGCGCAAGGCTGCTGCGCGGCCGCTCAGCATTGCTGCGCGGGCGCGCAGGACCCTACTGGAAAATTTCCAGGTTTGCTCTGTTTCTTCGCCGTAATCTGCCCGTTCTTTTCCTCTCGCAATGGTGAACACAAGCCAAGGCTTATTCTTGATGATTCCTTCTCCGAAATGCAACTAATACCCTGAAATGCATAAACACTAGAAAAACGCATCAAATACACAAAATACTTGATTTCAAGACACCAATTTAAGCCATTTTAAGACGTTCTAAGTGGTATAAAATGCCACTTATCACACCCCCAAACTTAAATCGATGCTTGTCCTCAAGCGTCACAGACTCAAAAACAAATAAAAAAATATGCATGAATGCAATCTATATGAAAATGCAACGATTCCCCTTACTACAATTAACCAACCAATTTGTCACGTCTCCACGAATGCAGTTAGACATTAAAGATCAATAAACTCATGCAAATGGACATACAGCCAGAAACGTGGTGTGTGCAAATGCTTAACAGATATGCTTCGGAACTAGACCAATTACTATGACTAGACTATCCTCAAGGCAATCCTACGATTATACAAAGAATAAAAATTCTAGGCACAAAGTGATATACAACACTACAAGAACTTTGGAGCTTACTACAGAATCGTGCATTTTATTTACAACTCAAATGCTTATTTGACCGTGCAATAAGTGAGGTTCACAAAAGACTTATACAATGGTATCCATGTAACGAGCGTTAGGTTAGCGGATCCCAGACTCTAAAAGCCTTAGGTCACTAGGCACAAAGCCCCCTAAGAACTTAATAACTCGAATACCAAAGAGCCCACTCTTGATCAATTATGCATAAATATATTTTTTTTTAATAACTCTGAGCAAGTGCGTTTCGCTCCATCTTGCTCAACCCTAGACTACTCGCATAACATACGAGCCGGCTACTAGCCATTTGACGCCTAGCCACAACTAGCAACACAATTCCATTTTTACTCCATTTTTTTTTCTTTTTCATGCCTTTACCACTAAGAACCTATTATTAAATTCTAAGCATAATAAATAGATTATCCTTGAAAATAATCTGATCATAACAACAATCTAGTCCTTAAGCATTCTCTAAGACTTAGTGAAAATACAAGTGCTTCTAGCATGCATATCAACCTACACAATTCAGTCGATAATTCATTGCAAAAGGGATCATGGTATATGCATGAGCTATATGATATGACAAATAAATAAAGCTATATAAAAAAACTATATGGCAAAAATTATGCAACTATATGAACTAACTATCATGAATATGCAGCTATATGACACACACAAAATATTCCTTAACTACCACCCCCAAACTTAAAATCTTCACTGTCCCCAGTGAAGGTAGTAGAAAGGAACACAGGGTATACCTACTCGGAGTCATCATCATCATCACCCTCAGTGGGTGGAGTATCAGGCGGCGGGTATGCAGAGTCCTCACCAAAAACTGGCCACTGGATATCAGCTCCAAGGCCTCGAAAAGCAGTCCCTAACGCAAGGGTGAGCTCCTGAGCAAACCTGCTCTGCGTCTCATACATGGCATCCATCCGTCGTGAAAGCCTCCTATATTGGGCATCACCCATCCCAGCACCCTCCTGAGCTCTCGAAGAACTAGCCTCACCACGCCCTGGCCTGGCCATAGTAGCACCTCGTGCTGGACGCCCTCCTGGAAGACGATAACCCAGCCCATGCTCCTCAGGCTCACCACCGGTCCACTCCTGCATCCCATTCAGAGTGCCAGAATCTATCGGAGCTGCTGGCAACTGCAACTGCTCATGAGCCGGCCAGTTCACTCCTACTGCTTGGCATAGCTTCGTAATCGTGGATGCATAAGGGATGTTCATATGCTTTGCTCCCCTCAAAAACTTCAGAATTCCTTGGTAGATAAACTCACCAGGGTCCACATAGTATTCCTTATTCAGAATTCCCCACAACAACTGTGCTCTCTCAACTGTGACCTCGTGTGCATGTGAAGAAGGCAAAATATTAGCACATATAAATGCATTCCATGCACGGGCATACCTGTTCATGGCGATCGCCGGAAAGTGACGATACTCATTATTGGCTGGACTGCGGTTCCAAACTGTGCCCGGTCGACAGAGAGTCGCACAAATCAAATCCAAGTCAAAGTCCTCAGCAGTCTTTTCATTCCAGTTCTCCTCCTCGGGCTTCCTCTCTCGCTGTCTAATCACACGGCGAATCGCCGCAGGATGATAATCAACCGTCAGCCCACGAACTACAGAAAACCCATTCTTTTCAGCCTTCGCGTTCGCGTAGAACTCGCGAACAACACTCATCGGTACTGCTTCGGGTGACTCACAAAAAGCTATCCACCCCTTCTCTGCAATCATGGGCAACAACTCACCATCCCTCCCTGATGGTAAAAACCCCCTCTCCTTCAGAATCGGCTTCCCCAACAGCCTAGTGTACTCCTCCTCCGCGGCTCTGTCAGTTAACGGAGGCCTTGCAGCAGTACCCCTTGATGAATCAACAGTAGGAACTGTGCTGCTGCTGTCAATAGTGCGTGCTCTCTTGGGTGCCATTGATTTGTGAATAAAAGTGTGTAAGAACTGATTTTTGATATTTATGAGAAGGTTTAAGTGTAGGAAGTTGTGGGAGATATGTAGGATAGGTGTATGTATATATAGGGTTTGAGTAGGTTAAATTAGATTAGGAGTGGGGTTGAGGGATAAAATCATGGGGTAATGGGAAAAGAATTCGTGGGTTTATGGGCTGTAATGGGTTTTTGTGTTTTTGTTTTTTTTTTTTTCTCTGAACTGTAAAAAAAAAAATTCTGGAACTCGACCCCTGCGCGGCCGCTCAGCATAGCTGCGCGGGCGCGTAGAGGGTCTCTGGAAAAAAAAAATTTCAGCCCCTGTTTTCTGATTTTTTTGTGTTTTTGGATAGGTTATTAACTTCTAAGGGTTCCTGTAACAACAATTCATGGGTTGCCTCCCACGCAGCGCTTCTTTTTCGTCATTAACTTGACGTTCCGTACCTTTCTCACGTAGTCAACAACATGGCACTAACCACCTCTCGGTTTGCCATGTCCCCATAGTAGTGCTTCAACCGCTGACCATTAACCTTGAATGCTTGGTCCGAATCATTCTCAAAAATTTCCACCGCTCCATGTGGAAACACAGTTTTGACAATAAAAGGTCCAGACCACCTTGATTTCAACTTCCCAGGAAAAAGTCGGAGCCGAGAGTTGAATAACAGAACTTGTTGCCCTGGCAAAAATAACTTAGGATGTAGCTTCCTATCGTGCCACCTCTTCACCTTTTCCTTATACATTTTGTTATTCTCGTACGCTTGAAGTCGAAATTCATCAAGTTCATTAAGCTGAAGCATTCTTTTCTTACCAGCTGCATCTAAATCCAGGTTCAATTTCTTCAATGCCCAGTAGGCCTTATGCTCAAGCTCCGCCGGTAGATGACATCCCTTACCGTACACCAACTGAAACGGTGACATCCCAAGTGGAGTTTTGTATGCTGTTCTGTAAGCCCAAACAGCTTCATCGAGCTTTAAAGACCAATCCTTCCTTGACGGACAAACAACCTTCTCTAGAATGCGCTTTATCTCTCTGTTAGACACTTCCGCTTGACCATTTGTTTGCGGATGATAGGCAGTAGCTACTCGATGATTCACATTATAACGCTGCATCATAAAAGTGAACTTACGGTTGCAAAAATGCGATCCTTCATCACTTATAATTACCCGAGGTGTTCCAAACCTTGTGAAAATTTGCTTATGAAGAAAATTTAGCACTGCCTTTGCATCATTTGTCGGTAAAGCTTTAACTTCGACCCATTTTGAGACATAATCGACTGCCAGCAAGATATACTGATTATTGCAAGACGAGATAAAAGGCCCCATAAAATCGATTCCCCATACATCAAAGACCTCGACTTCAAGCATCACATTTAATGGCAACTCATCCTTCCTTGACAAATTTCCCACTCTTTGGCAACGATCACACCTTAAAACAAACTGATGAGCATCCTTGAACAAGGTGGGCCAGAAAAAACCTGCTTGCAGAATACGAGCTGCCGCCTTCTCACCTCCATAGTGTCCACCATAAACCGTGGAATGACAGTCTCGTAATATCCCCTCTGTCTCACAGAACGGGATACATCTCCTGATGATCTGGTCAGCTCCCTGTCTAAACAAATATGGTTCATCCCACATATACCACTTCACCTCATGCAGAAACTTCTTCTTTTGCGCGGATGTCAAATTAGGAGGCATTATATTGCTGACAAGATAGTTTACAATATCTGCAAACCATGGTTCTTCCTCCTGAATTGCAAACAACTGCTCATCCGGAAAAGATTCATTGATTAACGTCCTATCTTGTGAAGTAGAATCGGGATTCTCCAACCTAGAGAGATGGTCAGCTACTTGATTCTCAGTACCTTTTCTATCTTTGATCTCTAACTCAAATTCCTGAAGTAAAAGCACCCAACGAATGAGTCTCGGCTTTGAATCCTTCTTAGAAACCAGATAGCGAATAGCTGCATGATCAGTGAATACTGTTACTTTCGTACCAAGCAGATAAGATCGAAATTTCTCAAAGCCAAAGACTATAGCCAAAAGCTCCTTCTCAGTAGTGGTGTAGTTCAATTGGGCCCCATTTAAAGTCTTACTCGCATAGTAGACCACATGGAAGAGATTTTTCTTGCGCTATCCCAGAACTGCACCTACCGCATAGTCACTCGCATCACACATCATCTCAAACGGTTCTGTTCAATCTGGTGCTGTAATAACTGGTGCCGTGATCAAACTCTCCTTGAGAGTTTCGAATGCTGCCAAACATTCATCATCAAATTTAAAAGGCACATCTTTCTCAAGTAAATTGCACAACGGCTTAGATATCTTTGAAAAGTTCTTGATGAATCGCCGATAAAAACCCGCATGACCGAGAAAACTACGGATTCCTTTCACTGAATTAGGTGGGGGAAGATTTTCAATGACTCCCACCTTGGCCTTGTCCACCTCCAGACCTTTGCTAGAGACTTTATGCCCAAGGATAATGCCTTCACGCACCATAAAATGACATTTCTCCCAATTAAGCACCAAATTAGTTTCCACGCATCTTTTGAGTACGGCGCGCAGATTATTCAAGCATTCATCATATGAGTGTCCAAAGACGGAGAAGTCATCCATGAACACTTCGACGTTATTGCCAATCATGTCAGAGAATATAGCCATCATACATCTCTGAAAGGTGGCCGGGGCGCCACAAAACCCAAACGAAACTCTTCGAAAAGCAAATGTGCCAAATGGACAAGTGAAGGTAGTCTTTTCCTGATCCTCTGGTGCAATACAAATCTGATTATACCCGGAATAACCATCCAGAAGACAAAAATACTCATGTCCCGCCAATCTGTCAAGCATTTGATCAATGAATAGAAGAGGGAAGTGATCCTTCCTTGTGGCTTTGTTCAATTTTCTATAATCCATGCATACTCTCCATCCTGTCACTGTTCGAGTAGGGATGAGCTCATTCTTTTCATTTGCGACCACAGTGATACCTCCTTTCTTAGGTACACATTGCACGGGACTCACCCACGAGCTGTCAGAAATAGGATAAATGATGCCTGCATCTAGCCATTTCAGAATTTCTTTCTTCACCACCTCCTTTATGATCGGGTTCAGTCTTCGCTGCTGTTCCACAGTTGGCTTACTACCTTCCTCTAACAGAATTTTATGCATACAATATGAAGGACTTATCCCTTTGATGTCTGCTATGGTCCATCCTATAGCCGATTTGAATTCTCTCAAAATCCTTAAGAGCTTGTCTTCCTCACTACCTGAAAGGTCAGCTGAAATAATAACAGGTAACGTAGATGAATCACCTAAAAAGGCATACCTCAAGTGTTCAGGTAATGGTTTAAGCTCCAAGGTAGGTACTTCCTCTATTGATGGTTTGAGCCTCCCTTCAGCATTCTTAAGGTCAGAAGTACCAAGAGATTCAAATGGTATATCGAGCTTTCGCTTCCATGGAGAAGCGTTCAGATATTGTAATTGCTCGTTGCTATCTTCATCATCGCTGTCAAAATCCCCCACTAAGGCCTTTTCCAATGCATCAGACATTAGCATGTGATCGAGTTCCGAAGTAACTGCGGAATCAATCACATCCACTTTTAAACACTCCTCATCTTCTGTAGGGAATTTCATTGCCTTGAATACGTTGAAGGTCACATCCTGATCTTGGACCCGCATAGTAAGTTTCCCTTTTTGCACATCTATCAAGGTACGACCAGTAGCCAAGAAAGGCCTCCCCAAGATTATGGGAATCTTTTTATCTTCCTCAAAATCCAGAATAACAAAATCAGCAGGAAAGAAGAGCTTATCCACCTTGATGAGCACATCCTCAACTATGCCCCTTGGGTACGTAATGGAACGGTCCGCCAATTGTGGCGACATGTATGTGGGTTTTGGATCAGGCAGATCCAGCTTTTTAAAGATCGACAACGGCATCAGATTAATGCTTGCTCCCAAATCACAAAGGCACTTGTCAAAAGTTAGATTGCCAATGGTGCAAGGAATGGTGAAGCTTCCTGGATCTTTCAGTTTTGGTGGTAACTTTTGTTGCAGAACCACGCTGCATTCTTCCGTGAGAGCAACGGTTTCAAGGTCATCCAGTTTCACCTTCCTTGAAAGAATAGTCTTCATAAACTTCGCATAACTAGGCATTTGTTCCAGAGCCTCAGCGAAAGGTATATTGATGTGAAGTTTCTTGAACACCTCCAGAAACTTCCCGAACTGTCTATCCAGCTTTTGTTGCTGCAATCTCTTAGGAAAAGGTGGTGGAGGATAGAGCTGTTTCTCCCCTGTATTAGCCTCAGGCAGAGTGTGTTCAACAGTAGTCTTCCTTGGTTCCGCCGCTTTCTCCCTTTGCTTAGATTTTTCATCTCTAACTTCAGCTTCGACTTCTGGTGCCTTTTCAGCATCAGCTACTTTTCCAGACCTTAAGGTAATAGCCTTGACTTGCTCTTTGGCTTCCTTCCTGCCTGGTACTTCCGTGTCACTGGGAAGAGTGCCAGGTTGATGATTGAGCACTGCATTGGCTAATTGACCGATTTGATTTTCCAAGGTCTTGATAGAAACCGCCTGACTCTTGCACAACAACTTAAGTTCCTCAAAATCAGCACTAGTAGGCGTAGCTGCACTTCCCTGTTGAGGATATGATTGCCTTGTAGCATACTGCTGTGGTTGCTGGAATCCAGGTGGGTTAAACTGTTTACTCACTCCTTGCTGATATGGTGGCTGAATAGCATTCTGATTATTTCCCCAGCTGAAATTTGGATAATTTATGTTGTTAGGATGATAGGTCGCTGGCACAGGCTGCTGTTGTCGCTGATAATTATTCACATACTGAACAGATTCGTTGACAAGAGAACACTGATCCGTAGCATGAGAACCTGCACAAAGCTCACAAACCATAGCTATTTGATTAACTCCATACGTAGCCAAAGAATCAACCTTCATTGATAGCGCTTGGAGCTGGGCTGCAATAGCGGTGGCTGCATCAACTTCCAGAATACCTGCTACCTTGCCTGATGTCATCCTCTGAGTTGGGTTTTGATGCTCATTTGCAGCCATCGTCTCGATAAGATTATACGCCTCAGTATAGCTTTTAGCCCATAAGGCGCCTCCAGCTGCTGCATCGAGCATGGGCCGAGATTGGGCCCCCAAACCATTATAAAAAACCAGTGATTACCATCCAATCCGGCATTCCATGATGTGGACATTTTCTCAACATTTCCTTGTAGCGTTCCCAAGCCTCGCACATAGATTCTGTAGGTTGCTGCGCAAACTGAGTAAGAGCACTCCTCATAGCAGCAGTCTTTGCCATTGGATAAAACTTCACCAGAAACTTTTGCGCAAGATCTTGCCACGTAGTGATGGACCCAGCTGGTTCAGAATGTAACCAGTCCTTAGCTTTATCCCTCAGTGAGAATGGGAAAAGCCTCAACTTGATAGCCTCATCAGTCACGCCATTATACTTAAAAGTGCTGCAGATCTCGACAAAATTCCTTATGTGCATGTTGGGGTCTTCAGTTGCCGCTCCTCCAAAAGAAACAGAATTCTGCACCATCTGAATAGTGCCCGGCTTGATTTCAAAGGTGTTAGCTTGAATAGCCGGATGAAGGATGCTTGACTGAATGTCATCAATTTTAGGCCGAGAAAAATCCATAAGAGCTGGATCAGCTTGAACAATACGATCTCCCATGTTTACTGGTTCTTTCTGCTCAGTTCTTGGATCCGAATCCTCAAAATCTAACTTCTCCGGGGTATCAAGAACTTCGTCTTTCTCCTCAGCTGTATCTAAGGTCCTCTTGCGAGCACGAGAACGAGTTTGCATAAACGGTTGCTAAAGTACCTGAAACATAACCGAAAAGAGTAATTAACTACTACGTCCTAATCACTGAGTCCTAATGACCAATGATGGTAAGTACATAAACTAAACAAATACGCCGAGTCCCCGGCAGTGGCGCTAAAAACTTGTTAGAGCGAAATCACGCACTAATATTCACGCAAGTATACGCGTTCGCAAGTAATATAGAATACTTTCTAGTTCGTTCCCTCAGAGACTCAGACTAATTTATTGTCTAATTAAACTCACTCACCAATGTATGATTACTTCTCAATGTTAAGATAACACTTAAAATTATTGATCAAATATTAACTATAATTAACTACTTAATTAACCACTTAACTAACACTTCAATTTATCAATAATAAAACACTCATGAGATCACAACTTCATTATTACTTCCTTCTATAGCCATAGTTATTACCTTTAGCATGTGACAGTGATGATATTAATTGAATAACACGAAACTGATAAAAGCCAACTTTCATTGTACTAATACCATTCTACCAAACATCCACAATTAAGATAGAAGTTGAATAGTCATCAATTATGTTGAGTTCCTATATGTCTACAGAAATTGACAACACAACGATTTAAGCACAAGTTATTCCTTTTGATTACATAGGGCAAATAAAACTGTTAGAGTTACCCACTAATCATGCACAACGTACATGAACCTATGCTAGCATGGCAAGTTCTAAATCTCAAGATCCACCGTCGCTTCACAAGAGATTAACACCCTATCTTATATGTTCGCGACGCACATAAGACGAATACGCACAACCAATACTAGATATCATGCAATCATCACACACTAAAGTATTAAACAATTAACTAGAGAATTTCATAATAAATCCGTTGCAACCCCATGATCACGATTAGCCCATAATAGAACTTATCGCCATCATGGGTTCATATGAAATCATGATAAACAAACACAAGAAAATATCAACTAAACTGATTATATTAAAACAGAGTACGTCACAAGAGTAAATAAGTCAAAGCAAGAAAACTAGCATCCAACGTTACAACGAAACAAGAATCACAAGAATATATGATTCCTCTTCGTTGCTGTGTGCTAAATCGGTCTTCTTCCCTATCTCCTTCGCTTCTTGCAAAACACAATCTAAAACATAATCTCCTCTTAATACTCTGTGAATAACGTCTCAAATCTACTTATATAATAGTCCCATAAAACTCAGATTACATAGAAGTTGGAAGCTAAACAGAAGTAGAAGTCTAAAATAATTCAGCTTTTTCCGCGACCCTGCGCGGCCGCTCAGCATTTCTGCGCGGGCGCGCAAGGCTGCTGCGCGGCCGCTCAACATTGCTGCGCGGGCGCGCAGGACCCTACTGGAAAATTTCCAGGTTTGCTCCGTTTCTTCGCCGTAATCTGCCCGTTCTTTTCCTTTCGCAATGGTGAACACATGCCAAGGCTTATTCTTGATGATTCCTTCTCCGAAATGCAACTAATACCCTGAAATGCATAAACACTAGAAAAACGCATCAAATACACAAAATACTTGATTTCAAGACACCAATTTAAGCCATTTTAAGACGTTCTAAGTGGTATAAAATGCCACTTATCAACAATCTACTCAGGTCATCACAAACAATCAAAAACCACTAAATCATAAACCCCCAAAAATTCGAATATTACCCTAAAAATCGATTTTAAAATTTAACCACTGTTGGAACGATTTGATGATATAAAATGATAGAGAATGGTCTGTGATTCATTTTGGTTATTCATACTTGTGATTTGGTGTTCAATAACACCTTCAAAATTGACTTTGATTTTCAGAATTCTCCAAGAACACCAAGAACACATATTCAAGAAATTTCCAGAAAATCAAACCTTAATTTCTATATGATATTGAACTCTATTTTTGAAGTATAATATACCAAATCGACCAGAAAAACATGCTCTATAACATGGAAGCATCAAATCACATCAACAACATCAAGAACAAATTTTCATAATTTAATTATCAAATAATTCGAATATAAATAAATAAATAAGAAAATTACCATGATTTCTGGGAAGAAACCGATGATTGATTCAGAAAGAGGATTTCGAGAGCTTCGTTTTGATATGCTGCACGTCCGAATCGGAGTTTGATAACGCCTTCGTTCGTGTGTTTGATTCTCGGAAACGTATCGGTTTCTCGGGTTTTTCTCTGTATTTACGGTATTTTAACTGGTTGCAAATGAATAAATGGAATAAACGAAATAAGAAATAGGCTATTTATATTTATGGAATATTGGATCATTCTGGATCATTTTGGATCGTTTTGGATCATTAAATTAGTTGCTTAGCCGCTAAGTAACTACAATAACGATTCGATTCAATACCAAAATTGGATAATTATCCAAACCGGGCTTTTTATAAAACACTATATACGACAATAACGTAAAAATATCCCGCCTCTCGAGAATACGGGTTTTTGTCGATTACCGAAATGATTATCGTATCGAAAATATTGCGCCGGGCCACGCACGGTTCAAACCGTAATCCGGATCGAAAAAGTCAAAACACGGAAAATGTCCGGAATTACCAGATTAGGTTAGGAAGGAGTTTTCGGAAAAGTTTCGGGTTGTAAAAACGCAAAAACGGTTGAAGTCGGATGATTCTCGGCTTTATAAAATAATTTTGGTAATTATTCAGAAAATATTTAATAATTTATAAATCATTATAAAATCATCTAACAGTCCAAAAATTACCAGAAAAATATCACAATTATCTATATTTTATTCTGGACATATAAAAATTCAAATACTCAAATAATATCATATCTAAACATCCAAACATCAATTCCACTTATCAGATAATTCACCAAAATTCACATAAAATTCACATAAATAATTCCAAATAATTATAATAATAATATTTGAAAATATGGGATATTACAATCTACCCCCCTTATAAGGATTCCGTCCTCGGAATCAGCAGAAGACAGCACTTAGGGTTTTCTAACCAACTTTCCAATACTGCTTACTTAACTTTCTTCCAAAATTCCAAGTAACACCGCAATTCCTTATACCACACAATTATCACGGGAGCTTCACTCCACACCATTGTCCCTTCCACATACCTTTTGTCCAATTTCTCAATAGAATCACTTTTACTGATCGCGAGAAAGAAGAATAGAGAGAAAGATAAAGAGAAAGAAAAGAAAGAGAGAGATAGAGAAATAAAGAAACAGATCGACTTTGTTATATGCCATTGATATTTTAATCATATTGCAATCCACTGTTGCTGTTGGTAATCCCATCACATAGCCTTACTTTGACTCGACCAGGATAACTGAGCTTAACTTGATTGGCAAACCTTCGAATATTTGAGTTAATAAAATTATAGAATTTCAAAAAGAAAAGAATTTGATATCATAACGCGACCAAAATCTGAATTTTTGCGAAAGTATTATTGAAATGAAAGAATAACTGGGAGATCAATATGATCAAATGAACTTGGTATTGCGTGTCCAAATTAAGACACTACTAAAGGTTGTTAACCTTCATGTATTCACAATACACACAAGTGATGGCGTCCCATCCAACTCCTATCACACAGACAGGTATACCTTGTGTCCCCTATAGTTAGGGTTGTTCATCTCAGTCAGAATGAAAGAATACCAAAGGAATTCAAAATCAAATGATTAAAACTGAAAAGATTTCAAAGCTAATATTTCTGAAGAAAATGAAGTCCAGAGAATAAAATTCTGGCACCAAATGAGCAAGTGGTGTCACATCACCAAGAAACTATCCATCAAATAAGAAAAGTGGAATTAAATTATCATAACTTGGCAGAGCTATCAAAACCTGAAAAATAGGCTTTATGATAGCCTCTGGCACATTTAAAACACAGTTATGATTGAAAATGAGTGTTAGGGAATATATCCTCTAACAATTACTTCTTTTGAGAGAGGCCAAAAGAAATTATAGAAAGAAAAGGTATTGCCAAAGTCTTAATATTTATCTTCAATTTGAACTCTCAAGTTAAATCGTCACCCACTTCTAGACACTTCTTCACGTTCCAATGATATCGATAATCTCCATCGTCGTCGAATCGTAGTCTCGAAAGATTCCACAATAGAAGTTTGCAGCTTTCCGGAGTTCCATCCAGCTCAGCACAATGATCTCAAACGAATGCGCCTATCTTAACTTACTCGTTGGTACTATATCCAATAGTCCAACAGGAACTCGATATAAGCTCAAACACCCTCACATAGCTATACACACTCCTACACACTCTCGTTTCTAGTTTACTATAACCTCAGCTCTGATACCAACCTGTAACGCCCCCAAATCCGGGGTCAGAGGATTTGGTCGTCACTATAAAACTTCAATCCAAATTAACCTGTTAAATCAATAAATAAATGCCAGCGGAAGATAATTATCATAAATGACCCCAAACTACTCCAAGATCTTTTAAGGTTACAGTTCTAGAAACAAGAATTCCAAATTCCATCAATAAATTTTTCACTTTCTTTTACATTTCTTTACAACAATTCTCAATCTCAAAACTTAACCCGCTAGTATAACTTCGAAAAGAAGTATACTAGGCCCAACTATAAAATACACAATTATAATATAATATAATATAAACAACTTTACACAATAAAACTTACACTAGCCCGCAAACCCTGGACCAGCCATCTCCCAAAAGCTTCTTCTTTGCTTCCTCGAATTACGCAGCTAAACATCAAGCTAATCCTCACTGGAGGTTAAATTTAAAAACAGGCAAGTATGAGCGAAAGAAATGCTCAGCAAGTTCATTATGACATATATATGGTTGTTTTGACATAAAACCGACATCTGCATTAGAGCAGAACATTTAAAATCATAATTGCTGAATTATAAAATTTTAGTTGAGGAATCCCAGAATTGATTCCTTAATTGTATTCAAAACCATTTTGATATTTTTGAGCGAAATGCTTCAGCAATACTTTGAATCTTGACGAGGATCAACTCGTAAAACAGTGTTTACGGAAATATCGTAAACCACAATAACATGAAACAATGATTATGGATTGAATCATAAACTTTATTCAAAACAGAACTCTTCAAATTAATACTTATTTTGCTGTCATATCAAATTAGATATCACTACGAACTTTGATGCTCACAACATTCCATACTGAAGTCAACATCATTCATCTATATTAATACCACCTTTGATATTTAACAACAACGTAAGTATCAGCATAAATCAAAATCTGAATCAAAACCGCACTTTACCATTATTCCAAAATAGAAACAGTTGATAAATCATTCCTTATAAGATTATCAAAAGTAATATAATAATATCGATTGGAACCAAATTATGCACTATGCTGTTCCTGATGATCAGTCATGAAACAACACCGGTATCCCGCAGCCATACCGTTAATATAGGTACTACCCGTATCCCGAAGACATACGGTACCTATAGGGCGCCAGAAAAGGCATAACAAGCCTTGTAAGATATTACACTTCCGTATTACACTTCTGTATAATAGCTCACGCTGGACCGGTGCCTCGGCCTCTTACGC
Organism: Apium graveolens; assembly: GCF_009905375.1. Lineage (NCBI taxonomy): Eukaryota > Viridiplantae > Streptophyta > Magnoliopsida > Apiales > Apiaceae > Apium > Apium graveolens. The sequence goes on along the minus strand of NC_133651.1, from coordinate 116,072,701 downwards.
TACCAGTAACCATCAAATCTCAAAACCTTTTATTGAAAAGGGGTCATAATACTCGACACCCGAAATAATTTTATTCCCCCATTCACTTGGGCAGGAATACTTGCAACAAAATCATTTTTCTCAAAACCCAAAACATTTGTAAATCTATTCTGAACATAGAATAACAGAGGGTACTTGCATAAACAGAATTATTTAATTCGGCGATATGTAAAACATTTATCTATCTTGAACTGAATAGGGAAAGCAATACTTGCATAATAAGCTTCAAAATAAATATCACTTGAACAATAAGTGATGATAGGGATACTTGCATAATATGATTCAAAATAAACGTCACTTGAACGATAAGTGAAGTCAGGGGTACTTGCCTTTGAGTTTTTAGCAGTTAAACACACTCGCAAACACGCATCTATTCTGACATTCTGTCTCAAAACATCATCGTCTTTCCTTTTCAACACTTGACTGATATGCTGCTCCTGCGATTGCTAGAAGCCAGATATCCACTTCCATTCCATCTCACTCTTTATCCAACATCTTGTCTTGATCAACTCGAATGATCCGCATCTATAATTAAAATATACAACTTTAATTGTCTAATCGATAACCACTCGACGAACTACGCGTCAAAAGCCTATCGTCTACCCATACGATAGCCCACACATAAATAAGACAATCAAACACAAGACTCTTGATCCATATACACACATAATTCACATAACACATAATCACATAACTCACGTATCACTTAATTCATATCACATATGACTCAGTTCATCAGAAGGGTCAACTCGGTGTGTTTAAAACTCAAATCGGGTTAAAAATATAATTTTTTGATCAATAATCGACTCAGAATGATTCGTAAAATAAGCGACCTTTCAAAAGAAAAGGATTTGGGTCTCGAAAGTATTTTTAATGAAAGCGGAATATTTTTCTGAGTCTGGAGGCGTTCGTTTCGTATTAAACGGACGAACGGTTGATTTATTATGAATTTTTAAACATTTTTCGGAATTAAAACGGTCTCCGAATCATTTAATAATTAAATGATAGGGCTCGAACACCCGAATATAATTTTATAAGAATTATCGATCTTGGAAAATAATTTAAAATAATAATTTAAAGCTCGAAACTATTTTTCGGAATTTTTAAATCAAAAATAAATAATTAAATCTATTTATTAAATCAATTAGAATCAATTAATAATTAGTTAATCAATTAATCAATTAATATTAAATTACTCGATTAATTAAAATAATTAAAAACTAATTAAAATTAATTAATAAAATAAATCAGATTTATTTTTGAATTAAAAATGAATTTTGGAATTAAAATAATGATTTTAGGAATTTAAAATCGAATTTTGAATTAAATAAATAAAATTTAAATGGCCGAAACAGTTTTGCAGTTACTGTCTTCTTCCTAAACAGATCAAACGACGGAGTAGGGTGGGGAAGCTCGCCGGGAAAGGGGGAAGACGACCGGAACGATGAACTCATCGCCGGTTTCTGGAAAACCCAGAAATCCGGCCGACGTTTTGTCGGTTTCCGGCGTCCTATAATCAACAAAATCAGTACTGATTCCTCTGGTTTTTAATGTCAAACTGCTCTAAATCGTAATCTAAACTCGATTACGATCCTAGCATTACCATGGCAACACCAGAACTTAATCTCCGATCAAAATCAACAATTCTCCGATGAACTCATCAGAAACTTCGGTTTTTAGCGATTCTTCAACCAAATCAAACGAATAAGAGCTCAAATTGAAGCTAGGAACGTTTACAATCTACTCAGGTCATCACAAACAATCAAAAACCACTAAATCATAAACCCCCAAAAATTCGAATATTACCCTAAAAATCGATTTTAAAATTTACCCACTGTTGCAACGATTTGATGTTATAAAATGATAGAGAATGGTCTGTGATTCATTTTGGTTATTCATACTTGTGATTTGGTGTTCAATAACACCTTCAAAATTGACTTTGATTTTCAGAATTCTCCAAGAACACCAAGAACACATATTCAAGAAATTTCCAGAAAATCAAACCTTAATTTCTATATGATATTGAACTCTATTTTTGAAGTATAATATACCAAATCGACCAGAAAAACATGCTCTACAACATGGAAGCATCAACAACATCAAGAACAAATTTTCATAATTTAATTATCAAATAATTCGAATATAAATAAATAAATAAGAAAATTACCATGATTTCTGGGAAGAAACTGATGATTGATTCAGAAAGAGGATTTCGAGAGCTTCGTTTTGATATGCTGCACGTCCGAATCGGAGTTCGATAACGCCTTCGTTCGTGTGTTTGATTCTCGGAAACGTATCGGTTTCTCGGGTTTTTCTCTGTATTTACGGTATTTTAACTGGTTGCAAATGAATAAACGGAATAAACGAAATAAGAAATAGGCTATTTATATTTATGGAATATTGGATAATTCTGGATCATTTTGGATCATTAAATTAGTTGCTTAGCCGCTAAGTAACTACAATAACGATTCGATTCAATACCAAAATTGGATAATTATCCAAACCGGGCTTTTTATAAAACACTATATACGACAATAACGTAAAAATATCCCGCCTCTCGAGAATACGGGTTTTTGTCGATTACCGAAATGATTATCGTATCGAAAATATTGCGCCGGGCCACGCACGGTTCAAACTGTAATCCGGATCGAAAAAGTCAAAACACGGAAAATGTCCGGAATTACCAGATTAGGTTAGGAAGGAGTTTTCGGAAAAGTTTCGGGTTGTAAAAACGCAAAAACGGTTGAAGTGGGATGATTCTCGGCTTTATAAAATAATTTTGGTAATTATTCAGAAAATATTTAATAATTTATAAATCATTATAAAATCATCTAACAGTCCAAAAATTACCAGAAAAATATCACAATTATCTATATTTTATTCTGGACATATAAAAATTCAAATACTCAAATAATATCATATCTAAACATCCAAACATCAATTCCACTTATCAGATAATTCACCAAAATTCACATAAAATTCACATAAATAATTCCAAATAATTATAATAATAATATTTGAAAATATGGGATATTACAAAAGGCATTTTTGACATCCATTTAATAGACTTTGAAATTGGCATGGGCTGCATAGGCTCAGAAGATTCTGATGGCTTCAAGTCTTGCAATAGGAGCAAATGTTTCATCAAAATCTATTCCTTCTTGTTGACAATAGCCCTTATCAACCAATCTAGCTTTGTTCCTGACTATCATGCCATTTTCATCCATCTTGTTTCTGAATACCCATTTGGTGTCTATTGTAATCTTTCCTTTAGGCTTGGGCACCAGCTCCCATACCTTATTCCTCTCAAATTGGTTTAGCTCCTCCTGCATAGCTAAAATCCAATCAGGATCCAACAAAGCTTCTTCTACCTTCTTTGGTTCTTCCTTAGAAAGAAAGCTGCTGTATAGATATTCTTCTTGTGTTGCTCTCCTTGTTTGAACTCTAGAAGATACATCACCAACGATGAGCTCAAAGAGGTGATCCTTTGTCCATTTCCTTTGTTGAGGTAGATTAGCTCTAGATGAAGAGGCCTCATTGTTGTCTTGATGTGTGATTGAGTTTAGATTATTAGAAACTCCCCCTGAGTTAATGGATCTTTGATTTGAGAAAGGGGAACTTTCTATAAGTGATCTATTCTGACCTCCAGCTTCTTTTGATGACCCGACGTATGGTGAATTTTGAGTATCGACGGATGAAGCTGGGTATCTCCCGACGGATAAAGCTAATTGTCTCCCGACGGATGAAGTATTATGCAACTCGATAGATGTTGAATTTTGTGCTTCATTGGTAGTGGATTTTTCTGCATATCCTTTGATACTGTTTCTTGATGACTTTCATCATCACTGTCATCACTAACCATCTCCACATTGTCAAATTTGAGGTTCTCATGGTAATCTCCATCTTGCAGTCCTTCAATCTTTTTATCATCAAACACAACATGTATTGATTCCACAACAATGTTGGTTCTTAGATTGTAGACTCTATATGCTTTACCAACAGCATATCCAACAAAAATTCCTTCATCTACTTTAACATCAAACTTCCCATTCTGATCAGTTTGATTTCTCAAGATATAACATTTGCATCCAGAGACATGAAGAAAATTTAGAGTTGGCTTCTTATTCTTGAACAATTGATAGGGAGTCATGCATTTTGCCTGATTAACCAGAGAAATGTTCAGAGTGAAGCATGCAGTATTTACAGCTTCAGCCCAGAAATATGTTGAAACTTAGACTCTTCAAGAATTGTCCTTGCAGCTTCAATAAGTGATATGTTCTTCCTTTCTACTACTCCATTTTTTTGTGGAGTTCTTGCTGCTGAAAACTCATGCAAAATCCCATTTTCTTCACAAAATGCTCTCATGACAGAATTCTTGAACTCAGTTCCATTGTCACTCCTGATTTTTCTAACTTTGAAAACAGGATGATTATTGACTTGCCTTATGTGATTGATGATGATTTCACTAGCCTCATCTTTAGACTTTAGGAAATATGTCCAAGAGAACTTTGAGAGATCATCTACAATTACTAGGCAAAATCTTTTCCATGAGATGGGCAACACATTGATTGCTCCAAACAAATCCATGTGTAGCAGTTGCAAAGGTTCTTCAATTGTTGAATCAAGCTTCTTTCTAAATGATGCTTTGATCTGCTTTCCCTTTTGGCAGGCATCACACAATCCATCCTTAGAAAACTCCACTTGGGGAATACCTCTAACCAGTTCTTTATTTACAAGTTCATTCATGGTCTTGAAGTTTAAATGGGATAGCTTCTTGTGCCATAACCAACTTTCATCCTGACTTGCTTTGCTGAGAGGACAAGTAACAGATTCTGCATTTGATGAGTTGAAGTCAGCTAGGTACACATTTCCTTTTCTCACTCCAGTGAGAGCCACTTTGTTGCTCCTTTTGTTTGTCACAACACAGGCTTCAGAGTTGAAGTTTACTGAATTGCCTTTATCATATAGATGGCTGATACTCAACAAATTGTGCTTAAGACCATCCACTAAGGCAACCTCCTCAATGATGACATTGTCTTTTGAAATCAAGCCATATCCCACAGTATAACCCTTGCTGTCATCTCCAAAAGTAATACTTGGGCCAGCTCTCTCCTTGAACTCTGTGAGTAGGGTAGAATCACCAGTCATGTGTCTTGAACAGCCACTATCCAAGTACCATAGATTCTTTCTATTTTCCTGCACAAATCAAAATCAAATCAAGTTGATTTTGGTACCCAAGTTTTCTTGGGTCCTGCCTTGTTAGCTTTCTTTTTCTGTTTCTTAAGTTTGATCTCATTTCACTTGGGGATATTAGATTCATCCTTAGTCATTTGAGTTGGACCTTTGAAACCATTTATTACAGCAAAATTATCATGCATATTTTGATTAACAGGAAATGGCATGCTACTAGTAAACATGTTATTCCAGTGAGGCATGCTAAATGGCATTTGTGGCATACTAAATGCAGCATAATAAGGATTAGGTGCAAATGGCATATTAGCAAACTGTGCATTCATATTCTGTGTAGACATAGCATTCATAGGCATAGAAGGCATGTCATTTATGTTGGGAAAATGAGGTGGCACAGAAATGGGCGTAGGCATGGAAGTTTTGCAATTAACAGACAAATGATTTACACTACCATACTTGACACAGATTATCTAGGAGAATATTTATCAGGTGTGTAGTTGTTATGCTTATTAATTCCTACTTTACCATTTCTATTATTTTTCTTTTTAGCCTCTGTTTTAACCTCAATCTTTTCCAGTCTATCACTCAATTGCTTGACAGTCATATGACCAACATTAGCCTTTTTCTCCTTCTTCACTTGACTGGATTCTCCTGGAACAAAATTCTTGGAAACTGATCCATATTTCTCATTTAACTTGGCAAGTTTGGCTTTACTCACAGGTTTGCTCACAGTCGACGGATGAGGATTTATATCACTCGATGAATAATCCTTTTTGTTATCCGACGGATGACCCTCATCATCCGTCGAGTTTACATCTCTTAGCAATCCTTCAACCAAATTGGATTCCAGCTTCTCCTTATTCTTCTTCCAGGCTGCATCACAAAAGGACTCAATACCTTGAACTTTGGTGATTTGAGCATGAACATCGCTAGATGTTTTCCTTTCAAGCTTCTTCTTCAAGATCTCTTCTTTCTTCAAGGACTCAGTTAATTCATCCTTAGCAATTTTACACTCAATTCTCAATTTTTCAAATTCAATGAACTGAGACTCTAGCACATTATTCCTCTTACTTAAAAACAAATTATTTTCTTTAATTTTAGCATTTTCCTTAGTAAGAGACTTAAGTGTAACACGCAAATGATATAATTCTGTAGACATGTCATTTATTGCATCATTACACTCATCTTTAGATAAATATGCAAGGTTAATGGTGATTACCTGATTACTTGAAGAACTTGTCTCTGTTTTATCAGACTTGGCCATTAGGGCTAGATTGACATAGCTGACATCCTCATCCTCATCCAGACCATCTGCTGCCCAGTCATTTTCTTGTGTAATGAAACCCCTTTCCTTTTGTTTGAGAAACTCAAAGTATTTATGTTTATAATCCACAAAGAATTCAAGGCCAGGCTTGTGCCAAAAGAATTCAAACAAAGGCAATAGATTGAATTTGATGAAACCTTTTACCTATAGCCCTGTTATAATCAGTTCGGATTTTGCTTGCGAATGCTGCTTACTACGACTATGAGATCTGGCAAATAGCCAGATGGTTTTCTTTCCAAGAGAAATGAAAACCTAGTATGTAAGCTGTTGCGAACCATATGTGGTTTAAAGCAAGCTTCTCGTAGATGGAACATCCATTTTGATGAGACAATCAAAGAGTTTGGTTTTTTGAAAAACGTAGATGAACCATGTGTCTACAAAAGGGTTAGTGGGAGCGCGATAACATTTCTTGTGTTGTATTGAAATAGAGTTGACACACATAACAACATAGCAGACCCACTCACAAAGCTACTTTATGAAAGTCACTTTGATCGTCATAAAGACTAGATGGGTATTAGATACCAGAGTGATTGGCTTTAGTACAAGTGGGAGATTGAGAGGAATATGTCCTAAGTCCAATCATGTATTAGGATTTAGGAATAACTTTTATGTAATCTGTTTTGATTTCATTGATATTAATAAAAGACTTATTTTGTTTTTATTACGGGCTCTATCTATTTAAGTGTTTAAATAAGATATACCATAGTTTAGAGTAAAGGTTTTATGGATTATGATGAGATCATAATAGTGAGACCTAAAAGATGATAACTCTAAACTTAAATAGTTCCTGGTCATAGGATTACTAACTGGTAATTAATAATCCGCAAAGATCGGTACATACTATGCTTGCTTCATTTTGAAGGATGTCTGTTCTCATAGATATTTGTGTGGTGACACTATAGCTAGTATGTAGGTGCTTATTATAAGTTCACTGAACATGACTCGCACAGCTGAACAACTGATGGAGTTCACTCACGTGTCAGCAGTTGTTCATATAGTGATAGTTGTACAAGTATCCTTAGACTTGAGGTCATCATAGTCATCTTGTGTACACTGAACTATGCTTTGGTTTAGTTCTTAGTCTCCAGGGACAATTATTAGGGCTCTACTGGGTATAGGAATTTGTACACGAAGATAGTGTATGATCAATAAAGGATCTACCCCTTCTAGTGAAGGAAGCGAATGTTCAAAGCTGATCCACTTATGCTAGTTCAGGTATCTCTGGCCAGAGTGAATGAAATTAGAAAGGAGTTTCTAATTTGCATAGAACTAAGCATAGTAAATGGTAAGCAAGTGATTAAATTAGATAGGCTTGACACGAGATCCATGCCTTGTATTTAATCAGGACATTGTAGGGTAGAAGGAGTTTATTGTACGGTAACTATTCACTGAATAGGTTCTTGGTATTGTAAGCAGTGAATTCGTAGTATCCGGATAGTCGCGATATGCTGAGAAGTATCCCTCACGATGTAGAATAAATATGATTAATTAATTAATCATATTTAATAAATTAGAGAATTTATATAAATAATGATAAAATAGTTTTATTATTATTTATTCTACTACCGGCTTAATATTGAACCTACAGGGTCACACCATAAAAAGAGAATGATTTAATGGTGGAGGAATTAATTAATAATGGCTGATAATTATTTATTTATGAAATAAATAATTAATTGGCAAATTTAATAATTGATTAAATGAGATTTAATTGATTATAAATTAATTAAGAAAAGTTCTTAATATTATTAATTAAGAATTTAATTTTTGGAAATTAAATCAAGAGAGAGAATTATTTCTAAAGTGTTTAGAAAAAGGATTAATAATTAAAAGGTGTTTTAATTATTAATGAGAATAATAAATGGGTTAATAATAATAATATTTTATGGGAAAATTTCAGCTGAAAATTTTTCCTATAAATATACTATTATAAACCCTATTTTTAGACCAACCCAAAAATTTTAGAAAATCCTAATTCTCTCCACCTCCTCCTCCTCCTTAACGTTGTTTTCTTGGTGGATACCGGTGGAGTGCTTCACGTTTGAGGAGCAGCTGCTAAGGATCTCCGATCGTTGCTTTTGGATCGCTATTAAAGGTTAGTAATCGATTCATATATTTTAATCACGATTTATATGCTTTTATTTGGATTTTATATATGTAAAAGTGTTTTAACATGCCTCCGCTGCGATTAAAAACCAACAATGATATCAGAGCATAGGTTGTTTGCATATAGACCTGTGGTAAAAATTTCAGAATTTTATGTGCTTGTATGAATTAATTATGATTTTTACAAGTTATATTATGGATTAATTATGTATGATGAGAAATTATTTCTCAGAATAATTTTGAATGTTGATCTGGGTTCTACAAGTGTTGTAGATCGTTTGGGTATTTTTTTCATAATTTTATGATGTATAGATTATTTATTATGAATTTTTGAAGTTGTTGTAATTAAATTTATAATTAAATAATCATATATATATATAAATTGAAAGTATGTATATATCTGTTGTTGCTGCTGTGGTGTAATGGTGGCACGGCAAAGCGAAGAAGACAGAGAAGGACATCGGCACGCTGTTCGAGAAAGAATGTCAGACGGCGAATCGCAGAAAGGAGAGGACCGCGCGACTGCCACGCGCGCGTGGGCTTCATGCGCTCCTGGCCCACGCGCGGCGCGTGGCTGACACGCGCTGGTCAAAGGTCAGATGCCATGCTTACGTCATGCTGACGTCATCAGATGACGTCATGCTGACGTCAGTACAGGGGTTCGGGCGTGTGAGGAGCGTGTGCGCGTGGGGGCGCGTGGGGAACATTGTTTCGGTGCGTGAGGGCGCTTGGTAGCTTAGATTTGGGCGATTCTGGTGCCGTTGGATTCGTCTTTTCGAGACGCTTCTAATGGTATATTGTATGATATTTTATGAAATTGTTTCGAACTGTTTATAGCTAACAGAAGTGTTTTAAAGCTGTTTTTAACTATTTTAACTGCTTTTAAATGCTTCATGTGATACATAGAGATGTATAATGCTTAGACCAATATGCTAGATGATGTAACATGCCTACCTTGATGTTTATTCATGTTGATATATGTGATATATGCTTAGTTTATCATGCGATGATAGATTTAGGTGAACTGAAATGAACATAAGGCGTTTATTAGACAACCTAGTATAGTGAAATTGTTTCATAACCTAAATAATAATATTATGAATACAATCATGAGATTCTTGTGTTTATGAAACACATAATTGAATATGAATTTTTGATATGAGAGAAAGGATGATTCTGTCAACAACAGATTTCTATCTGTAAGAAAGGGTTATTAAGTGACGCCTCTTGACAATGCTCCACCCGATCTGGGAATCATCTGATTATTGATTATTGATTTGAAATATTTAATTTAAAAGGAAGAATCTCTTTATAATATGATTATGATTGTAACGTAATATAATCCCTCTAAAATTAAATAATATCAAGTAGTAATTGGCCAATGACACAACGGGCTTGTGTCGGTCATAGCCTTCCAACATGATAGAAAAGTAGTTCTTATTTTTAAATCATTGTCGGTTCGTGCTACAGCCGAGGGCTTTGATTTTGAAATAAGAAATACTTGTCTATTACATAGAGATGTGTACATTGAATAAGAATCTAATGGTCGGTACGTGCCACAGCCGTGGGCCGTTGGAGTTTGATTCAAATGTACGGAATGTTGGGTTAGACTTGACTTAGAATATTGAGTTTGTCGTGCCACAGCCGTGACTCAATTATTCAAGAGGCTAAAGTTTGATTAGGGAATAACATAAGATGTAATTGACAAGAGTTGTCTGCCTATTGAACATTACATGGCGGTTTGTGCTACAGCCGGGGTTGTGTAATGGAATGTAGGATCCCTATTCCCACTAGCATTATGAATGCTTAATTTTTCACGTAGGGGGTTGAATAAATTAGATAAACTAGTGGGAGCCACTTATGAATGAAGACCCGATTCATATAGTGTTTTAAAATGAAATTGAATATTTGCTAAGTGTTGTTATGTGTTTATCATTTACAGATTTACAATATACATTATATCTTCTGCACTATCACTCAGGAGCATACTGGATGCTCACAAGTTGACTGGTCCTAATTATGCTGACTGGCTTTGAAACTTGAGAATTGTTCTCAGGATTGAGAAGCTGGAATACGTGATTGACTTACCTAAGCCTACTGAACCTGCTATTGATGCACATAATGATGAACATGTTGTGTATCGTAAATGGGTAGATGATGCAAATGTTGCTCAATGCATCATGCTAGCTTCTATGAACATTGAGCTACAGAAGCAACATGAGCATATGGATACTCACACTATCCTCATGCATCTACAAGAGTTGTATGATGTGGCAGGGAGGACAGCTCGATATGATATATCGAAGGAGCTATTCGGTTGTAGGATGTCTGAGGGATCATCTGTGAATGATCATGTACTTAAGATGATCAATTTTATTGAACGTCTTGGACAACTTGGTTTTGCCATGGATGGGGAGCTGAGCCAAGACTTGGTCTTGCAATCGCTTCCGAGTTCGTTCTCGCAGTTTGTTGTGAACTTTCACATGAATAAGTTGGATGTCAGCCTGCCTGAACTCCACAACATGTTGAAGACTGCGGAATCGAATTTTCCCCCTAAGAAGAGTTCTGTTCTTCTAATTGGTGAAGGTTCCAATCCTAAGAAAAGGAAGAGGAACCCTTCCAAGAAGAAGAAAGTAGGTGAAGAAAAGCCGGTTCCACCAAAAGCTGAATACCCCAAGAGCAAAGTTGTTTGCTTTCACTGTAACAAGGTGGGGCACTGGAAGAGGAACTGCAAGGTTTACCTTGCAGAATTGAAGAAGAAGAAGGGTATTGAGACTACCGCTTCTGATTCAGGTATGTTCATGATAGAAGTGAATATGTCATTAAATCAAATTTCTACTTGGGTATTAGATACCGCCTGTGGTTCTCATATCTGTAATTTGTTGCAGGGACTAAGGAGAAGTAGGACTCTTGAGGAAGAGGAGGTGATTCTACTGATGGGAAATGGAGCAAGAGTTGCTGCTAAAGATGTAGAATCATTTCATTTACATATGCCTACGGGCAAGACTATTGTTTTAAATAATTGTTATTTTGTTTCCTCGATTGTGAGGAATATTATTTCTATTCCCATGTTAGACTTGGCTGGATTTTAATTTATTATTGAGAATAATGAATGTTCTATTCTTAGAGATAATATTCTTTATGGATGTGGTACTTTAAATAATGGTCTGTATAAATGTGACATAATTTACTTCAGATTGAACAAACTAATAAAAGAAAAGGGATGATGAAAATCTCACTTCATTGTGGCACTGCAGTCTCCATTTAGTAGACATGGAGGGAGGGCTGCAAATTTGCTAGGAATGGTACACACAGATGTATGTGGACCAATGTCTACGCAAGCCATGGGTGGATTTTCATACTTCATTACTTTCATGGATAATAGATCTAGATTCGGATATGTGTTTGATAAAATACAAGTCTGAAGCCTTTGAAAAGTTTAAAGAGTATAAGTATGAAGTGGAGAAACAAACCAAACATAGTATTATAATTATTCGATTAGATCGAGGTGGTGAATACTTGAATGGAGAGTTTCTGGATTATCTCAAAGTAAATGGTATAGTCTCCCAGTGGACGCCTCTATATTGGTATCCGAAAGGAGAAATCGAGCTTTGTTAGACATAGTTCGGTCCATGATGAGCTATGCAAATCTTCCAGTATACCTATGGGGTTAGGCATTGGAAACCTCAGCATATTTACTGAATAAGGTGCCTTCCAAATCTGTTCCTCAAACTCCGTATGAGATATGGAAAGAAAGGAAACCGAGTCTTAAATACGTTAAGATTTGGGGATGTCCAGCTTATGTCAAGTAAGTTAACCCAGATAAGCTGGAATATCGATCCGTAAAATGTAGTTTTGTGGGATATCCTAAAGAGACTTTAGGGTATTACTTTTACACCGATCATCGGGTGTTTGTCTCCAGACATGCTACCTTCTTGGAAAAGGAGTTTATCCTTGAAGGAAACAGTGGGAGCAAAATTGAACTTGATGAAGTTTAAGAAGCACAAACTACTACGGATCAAGTGGAAACACCTGTTCTGACTAAACAACCTTCTGTGGAATAGCCCATTCGTAGGTCAGGGAGAGTGTCTCGCCAACCTGAGAGGTAATATGGCCTTGTCATTGAGAATGACAGTGAGTTGTCGATCATTGATGATGACGACCCTGTGACCTATAATGAGGCTATGAGTAGTGTTAACTTAGAGAAATGGCATAGTTCCATGAAATCCGGAATGAAATCTATGTATACGGGATACAAAAGAATGATTAGAGCAGATGGCCAGGTGGAGACCTTTAAGGCCAGGCTTGTGGCAAAAGAATTCAAACAAAGGCAATGGATTGACTTTGATGAAACCTTTTACCTGTAGCCCTGTTATAATCAGTTCGGATTTTGCTTGCGAATGGTGCTTACTACGACTATGAGATCTGGCAAATAGCCAGATGGTTTTCTTTCCAAGAGAAATGAAAACCTAGTGTGTAAGCTGCTTCGAACCATATATGGTTTAAAGCAAGCTTCTCGTAGATGGAACATCCGTTTTGATGAGACAATCAAAGAGTTTGGTTTTATGAAAAACGTAGATGAACCATGTGTCTACAAAAGGGTTAGTGGGAGCGCGATAACATTTCTTGTGTTGTATTGAAATAGAGTCGACACACATAACAATATAGCAGACCCACTCACAAAGCCACTTTCTCAGAGTCACTTTGATCGTCATAAAGACAAGATGGGTATTAATTACCAGAGTTATTGGCTTTAGTACAAGTGGGAGATTGAAAGGAATATGTCCTAAGTCCAATCATGTATTAGGATTTAGGAATAACTTTTATGTAATCTGTTTTGATTTCATTGATATTAATAAAAGACTTGTTTTGTTTTTATTACGGGCTCTATCTATTTAAGTGTTTAAATAAGATATACTATAGTTTAGAGTAATGTTTTTATGGATTATGATGAGATTATAATAGTGAGACCTAAAAGATGATAACTCTAAACTTAAATAGTTCCTGGTCATAAGATTACTAACTGGTAATTAATAATCTGCAAAGATCGGTACATACTATGCTTGCTTCATTTTGAAGGATGTCTGTTCTCATAGATATTTGTGTGGTGACACTATAGCTAGTATGTAGGTGCTTATTATAAGTTCACTGAACATGACTCGCACAGTTGAACAACTGATGGAGTTCACTCACGTGTCAGCAGTTGTTCACATAGTGATAGTTGTGCAAGTATCCTTAGACTTGAGGTCATCATAGTCATCTTGTGTACACTGAACTATGCTTTGGTTTAGTTCTTAGTCTCCAGGGATAATTATTAGGGCTCTACTGGGTATAGGAATTTGTACACGAAGATAGTGTATGATCAATAAAGGATCTACCCCTTCCAGTGAAGGAAGCGAATGTTCATAGCTGATCCACTTATGCTAGTTCAGGAATCTTTGGCCAGAGTGAATGAAATTAGAAAGGAGTTTCTAATTTGCATAGAAATAAGCATAGTAAATGGTAAGCAAGTGATTAAATTAGATAGGCTTGACACGAGATCCATGCCTTGTATTTAATCAGGACATTGTAGGATAGAAGGAGTTTATTGTACGGTAACTATTCACTGAATAGGTTCTTGGTATTCTAAGCAGTGAATTCGTATTATCCGGATAGTCGCGATATGCTGAGAAGTATCCCTCACGATGTAGAATAAATATGATTAATTAATTAATCATATTTAATAAATTAGAGAATTTATATAAATAATGATAAAATAGTTTTATTATTATTTATTTCTACTACCGGCTTAATATTGAACCTACAGGGTCACACCATAAAAGAGAATGATTTAATGGTGGAGGAATTAATTAATAATGGCTGATAATTATTTATTTATAAAATAAATAATTAATTGGAAAATTTAATAATGAATTAAATGAGATTTAATTGATTATAAATTAATTAAGAAAAGTTCTTAATATTATTAATTAAGAATTTAATTTTTGGAAATTAAATCAAGAGAGAGAATTATTTCTAAAGTGTTTAGAAAAAGGATTAATAATTAAAAGGTGTTTTAATTATTAATGAGAATAATAAATGGGTTAATAATAATAATATTTTATGGGAAAATTTTAGCTGAAAATTTTGCCTATAAATATACTATTATAAACCCTATTTTTAGACCAACCCAAAATTTTTAGAAAAACCTAATTCTCTCCACCTCCTCCTCCTCCTTAACGTCGTTTTCTTGGTGGATACCGGTGGAGTGCTTCACGTTTGAGGAGCAGCTGCTAAGGATCTCCGATCGTTGCTTTTGGATCACTATTAAAGGTTAGTAATCGATTCATATGTTTTAATCACGATTTATATGCTTTTATTTGGATTTTATATGTGTAAAAGTGTTTTACCATGCCTCCGCTGCGATTAAAAACCAACAAGATGTTCATCAATATCCTCCATATCATCTTGGCTCAAAGAATCTTCATTTTCTGCTAGCAGCCCCTTGCCCTTGTTTTCACAGACCTTTGAAGTTGATACAACAGCTTCCATCTTTATCTCCTTCTCTTTCTCTAACTCAGCAACTAGTGCAATGGATCCTCTTTTCTTCTTTCCTCTCTCCATCCTCTCATCTTGCTCTATTTCCAGCTCATAAGTTTTCAGGATGCCATACAGTCTTTCCAAAGTAAACTCCTTGTAATCTTGAGAGTTTCTCAATGAGACTGTCATAGGTTTCCATTCCTTTGGAAGAGATCTAAGGAACTTAAGATTGGAGTCTTTTATCTGATAGACCCTTCCATGCAACTTTAGAGCATTTAGTAGTTTTTGAAATCTACTAAAAATGTCAGTGAGAGACTCACTATCTTCACTATGAAAGTGCTCATATTGCTGAATTAGCAGCTACATCTTATTTTCACTGACTTGTTCAGTGCCATCACAGATAATTTGTATTGTGTCCCAAACTTCCTTGGTAGTTTTGCAATTGATGATGTTGTCAAACATGTCACCATCAACTCCATTGAACAGAATATTCGTGGCCTTCTTATCCTTCCTGACTTGTTCAATATAAGGATCTGACCATTCATGCCTTGGCTTGGGAACTGATGACTCATTTCCAGTTGCAGCTCTCATTGGTACATGAGGGCCTCTCTCTATGCAATCTATAGAAGCCTCATCTTGAGCAATTAAGTTAAGATGCATTTTTACCTTCCAGTGATGGTAATTATCTTTGTCCAGAAAAGGAATCTTGACTCCTACATCCTTCTTGTTCATCTTGCTGTTTGTTGTGATCTTTAAACTCTTTTTTCTTCAAGAGCTTGCTCTGATACCAATTGTTAGTCCCTAAAAATGCAACAAGAATTACAGAAGGGGGGTTGAATGGAATTCTTGAACCTTTTTCAAAAATATAAAATGTTCTATCTTAATAATATATAAGTTTTTGATTTGCAAAGTGCGGAATAAGAAGTTAGTAAAATCAAAACACAAGTAATTAAAAAACACAAGTCTTTAAAAACTTTCTGGTGGATTTGAATGTATCCACCAGAGATATTATTATATCAAGAGAACTCTGTGTAGCAAGATTAACTCACAGCTGCTTACAAATATGAACAACTAAGTTTACAGAGAAATGCTAAGGATGCAGCTTACAATTGTTTCTCTGAGATAATGTTCTTTTTCTTGTTCAGTTGTTCTATTTGCTACTTCTTGGTTTATATATATCACCAATATAATGACTCGTGTATTTCTGAATTATTTAAATATGTAATTATGGAAGTATTAATTAAATAAAATATGTGTCTTGGTTTTGGCAGCAGTGTGTTGAAATATACTATTTGTCTGTGATTTATTGGTGTAAAGGATTGGAATGTGTAGTTAAAAATTGAGTTATATTGCTCTGTTTTATTTTTAAAGGTGATTTTATTATAGTTTTAAATCCGTAAATATTTGGATTGTCTCTAAAATTAGTTTTATGATTTTATAATTTCAATAATTATTTTTGGAACTTTATAAAATTTAGAAATTAATATTTCATCAATTATTTAGCCATGTATGATTTTCTGATTTCATTTATTTGTAAAATCCGTATTTAATTCCAAAATTCTTCAAAAGTTATGTAACTCATATTTATTTAAGTTTGGAATATTCCGAGAATTTTAAAATTATTTTAGAAATTTTTGGGATTAATTTCACCCGCGCGTTAATTCGTTTAATTGTTAAAAACGGGTATAAATTGCATTTCAGATATTATTTTAAAATTATGAAATTTATGTTTTTATAAACTTCGGGATATTTATGACATTTTAAGACTATTTTCATAATTTTATGAAATTGTTTCGCGTGCACCTTTGTCCGTTAGTTTCGAATTTCGGGATAAACCGGGTCTCAGAATCTTGGTAATTATCCAATAGTACACGTGTTTGAATTACAGGAATTGTACTACTACGTGTCCTGCATTGATTTGTACAGCAGAGATATAAAAAATAAGAAGAAGAAACAAGAAGAAAAAATAGGAAGGCAAAAAAATAGAAAACACATGCGCACGGGGGGGTTGTCCCTCATCCTCTCGCCGGAATTTTTCTCTAATCCTGTGTCATCTCTGTGTTTCTCCCTCACTCATTCCCTTTTCGGGTTTAAAAGAAAATGTATACATAAGAAATGATTGGCGAAATTCCGACCGGAAACCCGTACGGGCACCGTCGGAGTTATGCCGCCGTCAGCAATGAACTCGTTGAGCCGACGGATTATTGGCAATGATGATTCTTGAGCCAAAATAATGATTTATAATTACTTGGTAATTTTTGATATAAATAAATAAATGTATTAGTTAAATATCCGGTTGTAAGGTTGGTTGGATTACGTGATTGGTTTGGATTGAATTGATTGGTTGTGAATTGACGTCATTTGTATTCGACGGGTAGTCCGATAAACAAAGGAGACGCTGCCCGATTTTCGGGAGCATATCCTGAAAAATATCGGAACTACCAGTCGAATGTAAATAGTTATATCATTATAAATTAATATATTGTGAAATGTAATGGACAACTTGGTTCTCACTGGTGTATGCATTCTTCCTGAAACGATTATTGAATCGAAATTTGAGTATATGAATAATGTATGTTATGTGTACTATAGTAATGTATATAAGTACGAGTCGGGATTTGGTATCGTATGGGTAGGTTTGTTATTGAGTATATGTCAAGCATAACTGGGTGTCTAACATATAGTATTTCGACCCTGTAGGTTCTAGTCGGGAAACCGAAAGTGGACGTTGGACTAAAGATAACCTAGTGGTCAGTCCACGAGCTCAGTAGAGTTTGAACAGAAAAACTTGAGTGTCGAAGTCAAATCCAATGTGATCTAGTGGTTGGACGTAAAAGCCTGAGTGGCAGAGTCGGCTCAGAGTTGATCAGTAATAGTTGTAAAGCCCCGTAAGGCAAGTACTTCTAAACCTTTTTCGAGATATAATACAAATGTTTCTAAATTCTCTCATGAAATATTGTTAAGTATTCAAAATAGCTCTATTTTATATTGTAAGTACTTTGAATCATTCAGCCTTGAACCTGAGCCACATCATTTGATCTTTGAGTCGTAAGCCTTATTCTTTGTAAACCATCCCTTGTTGATTTCCAGATACCAAACCACACAAATATGATATTACTTTCCAAATATATAACCACTAAACAACAAACACTGGAACATAATTGTTTGATCATCCAGAAACTTTTATATTCAACCATACCTTGTGACATCAAAGAACTAAACCTTGTAAAATCATTGTTCATCTAATACCTGACTTTCCTACAGGCTAAAGGCCATTTCTTAAAGTACCTTGATACACCTCTGTGATACTCACAAAATGCATCATGCTTTTATACAAATGTTTCATCACTGTTGATTATGATCTTGTTTTATTGAATTATATTATTTATTATATTGAATTGCTTTAGAATTGGATAGTTTTTTTATGTGGACCAGATTCGTGGTCAGACCAGATTCGTGGTCGAATTAGGCCAATGTGTGCCTTGGATCCAGTTTATAGAGCAGAGCTGTGTGCCTTGCTCGGGGTTAGTGCGTGACTGATCAGCAGCCTAACCTTGATTTTAAAACTTAAAATGAATATCCAATTCTAATAATTATTTAACAAGAAACTTGATTCCTCTGAATCATCTCGTTTGATCATTGTTTAACCTCAGTTATCATTATTATGACTTGCTAAGCTAGTTAGCTCACTCTTGCGAATCATTTTATGTATTCTACAGTTAAAAAGGATATGGTTGATATCGAGGTTCCTCAGTTCAGAGTACGAGCTAGAATTCCAGAGTGAGTTGGATCGAGCTAGCAGGAGCTTATATTGGTAGTGATATCGTAAGATTGTAAAAATAATTTCATTATCAGTTGTAAGTTAGATTAGTTGGGATTTGGTATGTTATAATAAAAATTAAGGTTGTGGCTTGTTCTCTTACTTTAACCTGTTGCGATCTGTGGTTATGTAAAGCAGGGTCATTGCAAGTAATATTTCTTATACAGGTTTATATTGTGTATGTGTTATGGACCCCAAACTTCTGACCTGGGTTTGGAGGGCGCCACAGGTTGGTATCAGAGCTACAGGTTATAAGTCACTAAAACAAGCCTAGATTGTCGGGATTGGGTAGGGGTTAGTATTAGGAATAGGAGATAGAAAAATAAGACGTTGTAAGGTTGAGTGCGGCTGTATAGTAGATTTTTGGTATGATTCGTGTTGCGATTCGAGATTCTTAGCTTGCGAGGTGATTTCCAGACAACGGCAATGGCAGATCCTGATTTCCCTGTATCATCTGATCGTTTGGAACCTTCCGTTTGAGGATCATTATCTTCTTTCATATTTGATTTGCACCTTGTTCATCCATCAGTATTAATGGTATTACCTTCTGTTATGACAGTTGCACCTCTTCATGTTATTCTATGCTATTATACTACCTCTTGATACGAGACTACATATTTAAGAACCTCCATCTGTTTATTCTTGTTTTACTAGACATTCGACTGTGAGTGTATCTTTTCAGTTTACTTTATACCCTGTTCTATACCCCATTTTAAAACTCGTCCTATGAAGCAACAGTACCTACGAGGATGGATTCGAAAGCTATAGTAAATGGTGAGTACCTTAGATATAAATAAAGGTGAGAAGAAGCTTAGAAAGAAGATTGAAGTGTTTTGGAGGATAGCTGTTACCAGGTTAATAGAAGCCATCACTGACTAGGCCACCCATGACTAGCTTGTGGGATGGATTAGATAAGTTTTGAAAGAGAATTAGAGAAGATTATGAATTTGGAGATTCTTGAAGTTAAATAATAGTGTTACGATGATGTGATATATTTATAGTAACAATGTGATGTGACATCGGTGGACTTGTTTACTATTGGATAGCCTGTTCTACTTAACGACTGCAAAGTTAATGACAGGAGCATTACCAGTATGAAAGCTTCGATATGAAGCTACAAATAAGATAACATGCAACAACAACTAAAGTTTTTGTCGATTAAGGAAGGAAAATGGACCCAATAAAGGAGAGAAGGTATATTTAAGTGAATGGACCTTTATGTGATCGTTTCTTTAATTTAGTACCTTGTTATAGGTAGGAAGGACAACAACCAACTCATATAGTAGGGAAACCCAGATTTATGATTTTCAAAATTTTTAAATAAGTTTTCAAAAAAGATTTTCCCTTACAAAATTTCTAAAAGCCTTTTTGAATAAAATAAGTTTTAAACCTTGGTTGTCAACATACTACTTGAGTTTCTTGTTTGTTAAAAGACCCGGATTACCTGGAAGGATACTTGTTTCAGACTTAGTATTGTTAATTCAGAGGACAAAGTAACCCGCGATTATGAAGAAGTTGATTATTTCTAACAGTAAGGTGCACATATTGTTTGATAAAATTAACAACAGAATCAGCGTATGGAGTAACAATTCATCCAATTACTAGGACTATCAGAGTTCAAAGAATTCATTACTTTAACAGAAGCCTGGGCATGACTGAAAAAGATTGGGAAGATTTCCAGACTTTTCAAAAAGAAGAATACTATTAACAAAAGGATCGTTATGTTGAATGATTCGTGGTTATTCTAAATTAAAAAGAGGAAACTCAAGGTTATCTCGTAAGAACGCCATTATGATTGAATTGTTAAAATATTATACGTGTAGGTGCGATGTGGAAGACGCAAGACGTGACAAGTAAGAATCTACCATAATGCTTAATTTGCGAAGGCATTTTAGCGTACTTTCTAAAGTTGTTATATGACAATTGGGATATGATCGAACAAGATCGAAAATGAATACAAGGGAAATATGAATGGTGACCAATGGTATCATTCTTGTCTTCAATATTACAGCGTATATTCCTCTTTGATTCCTAAATATGTATGAATTTCTTTTCTTAATAAACTCTTTGTTATGATATCGGAAAGTAGGATATTGCATTCCTTTCAAATTTAATTTTCCCTCAAGTTTTGCTCTCTGATTGGGACAAATAGTGTTATGGTGAGACGCTTTGTCGGGAAGATGAAGAGTCGGGTGGGACGCCACCTAATCATGTGTTGTATGCCATATGGTATGAAAGACTGGCCATCTTAAGTACCAATGTGGTTATCTCATTCATATTCAAATTTTTACTTCTTCTTTCTTTTCAACACTAATTTTTGTTGAATTGTGAACCGTTCTAGTTGTTTTGTCATACTTTTGTTCTTTGCAAAAGTTTTTCAAATAAAATTCAACGTATTCTGAACCAAGCGGGCAAAGTTCCATCTACCTCACACATGGAAAGAAAACAAGGGCATATGGCGAGGATTGCAAATCACTAGCCCCAGTCAGGGATGCATTAAGAGCCAAGGGAATTTACTCCAATAAGGAATACATCTCTAAGAATGAGAGTTTATGAGTTGTTTGTAAAATATGTTATTCAGAATATGGACGTGAATGGTTATTGTGAATACCTTATGCTAGATGATGTAACATGCCTACCTTGATGTTTATTCATGTTGATATATGTGATATATGCTTAGTTTATCATGCGATGATAGATTTAGGTGAACTGAAATGAACATAAGGCGTTTATTAGACAACCTAGTATAGTGAAATTGTTTCATAACCTAAATAATAATATTATGAATACAATCATGAGATTCTTGTGTTTATGAAACACATAATTGAATATGAATTTTTGATATGAGAGAAAGGATGATTCTGTCAACAACAGATTTCTATCTGTAAGAAAGGGTTATTAAGTGACGCCTCTTGACAATGCTCCACCCGATCTGGGAATCATCTGATTATTGATTATTGATTTGAAATATTTAATTTAAAAGGAAGAATCTCTTTATAATATGATTATGATTGTAACGTAATATAATCCCTCTAAAATTAAATAATATCAAGTAGTAATTGGCCAATGACACAACGGGCTTGTGTCGGTCATAGCCTTCCAACATGATAGAAAAGTATTTCTTATTTTTAAATCATTGTCGGTTCGTGCTACAGCCGAGGGCTTTGATTTTGAAATAAGAAATACTTGTCTATTACATAGAGATGTGTACATTGAATAAGAATCTAATGGTCGGTACGTGCCACAGCCGTGGGCCGTTGGAGTTTGATTCAAATGTATGGAATGTTGGGTTAGACTTGACTTAGAATATTGAGTTTGTCGTGCCACAGCCGTGACTCAATTATTCAAGAGGCTAAAGTTTGATTAGGGAATAACATAAGATGTAATTGACAAGAGTTGTCTGCCTATTGAACATTACATGGCGGTTTGTGCTACAGCCGGGGTTGTGTAATGGAATGTAGGATCCCTATTCCCGCTAGCATTATGAATGCTTAATTTTTCACGTAGGGGGTTGAATAAATTAGATAAACTAGTGGGAGCCACTTATGAATGAAGACCCGATTCATATAGTGTTTTAAAATGAAATTGAATATTTGCTAAGTGTTGTTATGTGTTTATCATTTACATATTTACAATATACATTATATCTTCTGCACTATCACTCAGGAGCATACTGGATGCTCACAAGTTGACTGGTCCTAATTATGCTGACTGGCTTTGAAACTTGAGAATTGTTCTCAGGATTGAGAAGCTGGAATACGTGATTGACTTACCTAAGCCTACTGAACCTGCTATTGATGCACATAATGATGAACATGTTGTGTATCGTAAATGGGTAGATGATGCAAATGTTGCTCAATGCATCATGCTAGCTTCTATGAACATTGAGCTACAGAAGCAACATGAGCATATGGATACTCACACTATCCTCATGCATCTACAAGAGTTGTATGATGTGGCAGGGAGGACAGCTCGATATGATATATCGAAGGAGCTATTCGGTTGTAGGATGTCTGAGGGATCATCTGTGAATGATCATGTACTTAAGATGATCAATTTTATTGAACGTCTTGGACAACTTGGTTTTGCCATGGATGGGGAGCTGAGCCAAGACTTGGTCTTGCAATCGCTTCCGAGTTCGTTCTCGCAGTTTGTTGTGAACTTTCACATGAATAAGTTGGATGTCAGCCTGCCTGAACTCCACAACATGTTGAAGACTGCGGAATCGAATTTTCCCCCTAAGAAGAGTTCTGTTCTTCTAATTGGTGAAGGTTCCAATCCTAAGAAAAGGAAGAGGAACCCTTCCAAGAAGAAGAAAGTAGGTGAAGAAAATCCGGTTCCACCAAAAGCTGAATACCCCAAGAGCAAAGTTGTTTGCTTTCACTGCAACAAGGTGGGGCACTGGAAGAGGAACTGCAAGGTTTACCTTGCAGAATTGAAGAAGAAGAAGGGTATTGAGACTACCGCTTCTGATTCAGGTATGTTCATGATAGAAGTGAATATGTCATTAAATCAAATTTCTACTTGGGTATTAGATACCGCCTGTGGTTCTCATATCTGTAATTTGTTGCAGGGACTAAGGAGAAGTAGGACTCTTGAGGAAGAGGAGGTGATTCTACTGATGGGAAATGGAGCAAGAGTTGCTGCTAAAGATGTAGAATCATTTCATTTACATATGCCTACGGGCAAGACTATTGTTTTAAATAATTGTTATTTTGTTTTCTCGATTGTGAGGAATATTATTTTTATTCCCATGTTAGACTTGGCTGGATTTTAATTTATTATTGAGAATAATGAATGTTCTATTCTTAGAGATAATATTCTTTATGGACGTGGTACTTTAAATAATGGTCTGTATAAATGTGACATAATTTACTTCAGATTGAACAAACTAATAAAAGAAAAGGGATGATAAAAATCTCACTTCATTGTGGCACTGCAGTCTCCATTTAGTAGACATGGAGAGAGGGCTGCAAATTTGCTAGGAATGGTACACACAGATGTATGTGGACCAATGTCTACGCAAGCCATGGGTGGATTTTCATACTTCATTACTTTCATGGATAATAGATCTAGATTCGGATATGTGTTTGATAAAATACAAGTCTGAAGCCTTTGAAAAGTTTAAAGAGTATAAGTATGAAGTGGAGAAACAAACCAAACATAGTATTATAATTATTCGATTAGATCGAGGTGGTGAATACTTGAATGGAGAGTTTCTGGATTATCTCAAAGTAAATGGTATAGTCTCCCAGTGGACGCCTCTATATTGGTATCCGAAAGGAGAAATCGAGCTTTGTTAGACATAGTTCGGTCCATGATGAGCTATGCAAATCTTCCAGTATACCTATGGGGTTATGCATTGGAAACCTCAGCATATTTACTGAATAAGGTGCCTTCCAAATCTGTTCCTCAAACTCCGTATGAGATATGGAAAGAAAGGAAACCGAGTCTTAAATACGTTAAGATCTGGGGATGTCCAACTTATGTCAAGTAAGTTAACCCAGATAAGCTGGAATATCGATCCGTAAAATGTAGTTTTGTGGGATATCCTAAAGAGACTTTAGGGTATTACTTTTACACCGATCATCGGGTGTTTGTCTCCAGACATGCTACCTTCTTGGAAAAGGAGTTTATCCTTGAAGGAAACAGTGGGAGCAAAATTGAACTTGATGAAGTTTAAGAAGCACAAACTACTACGGATCAAGTGGAAACACCTGTTCTGACTAAACAACCTTCTGTGGAATAGCCCATTCGTAGGTCAGGGAGAGTGTCTCGCCAACCTGAGAGGTAATATGGCCTTGTCATTGAGAATGACAGTGAGTTGTCGATCATTGATGATGACGACCCTGTGACCTATAATGAGGCTATGAGTAGTGTTAACTTAGAGAAATGGCATAGTTCCATGAAATCCGGAATGAAATCTATGTATACGGGATACAAAAGAATGATTAGAGCAGATGGCCAGGTGGAGACCTTTAAGGTCAGGCTTGTGGCAAAAGAATTCAAACAAAGGCAATGGATTGACTTTGATGAAACCTTTTACCTGTAGCCCTGTTATAATCAGTTCGGATTTTGCTTGCGAATGCTGCTTACTACGACTATGAGATCTGGCAAATAGCCAGATGGTTTTCTTTCCAAGAGAAATGAAAACCTAGTGTGTAAGCTGCTGCGAACCATATGTGGTTTAAAGAAAGCTTCTCGTAGATGGAACATCCGTTTTGATGAGACAATCAAAGAGTTTGGTTTTATGAAAAACGTAGATGAACCATGTGTCTACAAAAGGGTTAGTGGGAGCGCGATAACATTTCTTGTGTTGTATTGAAATAGAGTCGACACACATAACAATATAGCAGACCCACTCACAAAGCCACTTTCTCAGAGTCACTTTGATCGTCATAAAGACAAGATGGGTATTAGATACCAGAGTGATTGGCTTTAGTACAAGTGGGAGATTGAAAGGAATATGTCCTAAGTCCAATCATGTATTAGGATTTAGGAATAACTTTTATGTAATCTGTTTTGATTTCATTGATATTAATAAAAGACTTGTTTTGTTTTTATTACGGGCTCTATCTATTTAAGTGTTTAAATAAGATATACCATAGTTTAGAGTAATGCTTTTATGGATTATGATGAGATCATAATAGTGAGACCTAAAAGATGATAACTCTAAACTTAAATAGTTCCTGGTCATAAGATTACTAACTGGTAATTAATAATCCACAAAGATCGGTACATACTATGCTTGCTTCATTTTGAAGGATGTCTGTTCTCATAGATATTTGTGTGGTGACACTATAGCTAGTATGTAGGTGCTTATTATAAGTTCACTGAACATGACTCGCACAGTTGAACAACTGATGGAGTTCACTCACGTGTCAGCAGTTGTTCACATAGTGATAGTTGTGCAAGTATCCTTAGACTTGAGGTCATCATAGTCATCTTGTGTACACTGAACTATGCTTTGGTTTAGTTCTTAGTCTCCAGGGATAATTATTAGGGCTCTACTGGGTATAGGAATTTGTACACGAAGATAGTGTATGATCAATAAAGGATCTACCCCTTCAGTGAAGGAAGCGAATGTTCATAGCTGATCCACTTATGCTAGTTCAGGAATCTTTGGCCAGAGTGAATGAAATTAGAAAGGAGTTTCTAATTTGCATAGAAATAAGCATAGTAAATGGTAAGCAAGTGATTAAATTAGATAGGCTTGACACGAGATCCATGCCTTGTATTTAATCAGGACATTGTAGGGTAGAAGGAGTTTATTGTACGGTAACTATTCACTGAATAGGTTCTTGGTATTCTAAGCAGTGAATTCGTATTATCCGGATAGTCGCGATATGCTGAGAAGTATCCCTCACGATGTAGAATAAATATGATTAATTAATTAATCATATTTAATAAATTAGAGAATTTATATAAATAATGATAAAATAGTTTTATTATTATTTATTTCTACTACCGGCTTAATATTGAACCTACAGGGTCACACCGTAAAAAGAGAATGATTTAATGGTGGAGGAATTAATTAATAATGGCTGATAATTATTTATTTATAAAATAAATAATTAATTGGAAAATTTAATAATGAATTAAATGAGATTTAATTGATTATAAATTAATTAAGAAAAGTTCTTAATATTATTAATTAAGAATTTAATTTTTGGAAATTAAATCAAGAGAGAGAATTATTTCTAAAGTGTTTAGAAAAAGGATTAATAATTAAAAGGTGTTTTAATTATTAATGAGAATAATAAATGGGTTAATAATAATAATATTTTATGGGAAAATTTTAGCTGAAAATTTTGCCTATAAATATACTATTATAAACCCTATTTTTAGACCAACCCAAAATTTTTAGAAAAACCTAATTCTCTCCACCTCCTCCTCCTCCTTAACGTCGTTTTCTTGGTGGATACCGGTGGAGTGCTTCACGTTTGAGGAGCAGCTGCTAAGGATCTCCGATCGTTGCTTTTGGATCACTATTAAAGGTTAGTAATCGATTCATATGTTTTAATCACGATTTATATGCTTTTATTTGGATTTTATATGTGTAAAAGTGTTTTACCATGCCTCCGCTGCGATTAAAAACCAACAAGATGTTCATCAATATCCTCCATATCATCTTGGCTCAAAGAATCTTCATTTTCTGCTAGCAGCCCCTTGCCCTTGTTTTCACAGACCTTTGAAGTTGATACAACAGCTTCCATCTTTATCTCCTTCTCTTTCTCTAACTCAGCAACTAGTGCAATGGATCCTCCTTTCTTCTTTCCTCTCTCCATCCTCTCATCTTGCTCTATTTCCAGCTCATAAGTTTTCAGGATGCCATACAGTCTTTCCAAAGTAAACTCCTTGTAATCTTGAGAGTTTCTCAATGAGACTGTCATAGGTTTCCATTCCTTTGGAAGAGATCTAAGGAACTTAAGATTGGAGTCTTTTATCTGATAGACCCTTCCATGCAACTTTAGAGCATTTAGTAGTTTTTGAAATCTACTAAAAATGTCAGTGAGAGACTCACTATCTTCACTATGAAAGTGCTCATATTGCTGAATTAGCAGCTACATCTTATTTTCACTGACTTGTTCAGTGCTATCACAGATAATTTGTATTGTGTCCCAAACTTCCTTGGTAGTTTTGCAATTGATGATGTTGTCAAACATGTCACCATCAACTCCATTGAACAGAATATTCGTGGCCTTCTTATCCTTCCTGACTTGTTCAATATAAGGATCTGACCATTCATGCCTTGGCTTGGGAACTGATGACTCATTTCCAGTTGCAGCTCTCATTGGTACATGAGGGCCTCTCTCTATGCAATCTATAGAAGCCTCATCTTGAGCAATTAAGTTAAGATGCATTTTTACCTTCCAGTGATGGTAATTATCTTTGTCCAGAAAAGGAATCTTGACTCCTACATCCTTCTTGTTCATCTTGCTGTTTGTTGTGATCTTTAAACTCTTTTTTCTTCAAGAGCTTGCTCTGATACCAATTGTTAGTCCCTAACAATGCAACAAGAATTACAGAAGGGGGGTTGAATGGAATTCTTGAACCTTTTTCAAAAATATAAAATGTTCTATCTTAATAATATATAAGTTTTTGATTTGCAAAGTGCGGAATAAGAAGTTAGTAAAATCAAAACACAAGTAATTAAAAAACACAAGTTTTAAGAACTTTCTGGTGGATTTGAATGTATCCACCAGAGATATTATTATATCAAGAGAACTCTGTGTAGCAAGATTAACTCACAGCTGCTTACAAATATGAACAACTAAGTTTACAGAGAAATGCTAAGGATGCAGCTTACAATTGTTTCTCTGAGATAATGTTCTTTTTCTTGTTCAGTTGTTCTATTTGCTACTTCTTGGTTTATATATATCACCAATATAATGACTCGTGTATTTCTGAATTATTTAAATATGTAATTATGGAAGTATTAATTAAATAAAATATGTGTCTTGGTTTTGGCAGCAGTGTGTTGAAATATACTATTTGTCTGTGATTTATTGGTGTAAAGGATTGGAATGTGTAGTTAAAAATTGAGTTATATTGCTCTGTTTTATTTTTAAAGGTGATTTTATTATAGTTTTAAATCCGTAAATATTTGGATTGTCTCTAAAATTAGTTTTATGATTTTATAATTTCAATAATTATTTTTGGAACTTTATAAAATTTAGAAATTAATATTTCATCAATTATTTAGCCATGTATGATTTTCTGATTTCATTTATTTGTAAAATCTGTATTTAATTCCAAAATTCTTCAAAAGTTATGTAACTCATATTTATTTAAGTTTGGAATATTCCGAGAATTTTAAAATTATTTTAGAAATTTTTGGGATTAATTTCACCCGCGCGTTAATTCGTTTAATTGTTAAAAACGGGTATAAATTGCATTTCAGATATTATTTTAAAATTATGAAATTTATGTTTTTATAAACTTCGGGATATTTATGACATTTTAAGACTATTTTCATAATTTTATGAAATTGTTTCGCGTGCACCTTTGTCCGTTAGTTTCGAATTTCGGGATAAACCGGGTCTCAGAATCTTGGTAATTATCCAATAGTACACGTGTTTGAATTACAGGAATTGTACTACTACGTGTCCTGCATTGATTTGTACAGCAGAGATATAAAAAATAAGAAGAAGAAACAAGAAGAAAAAACAGGAAGGCAAAAAAATAGAAAACACATGCGCACGGGGGGGTTGTCCCTCATCCTCTCGCCAGAATTTTTCTCTAATCCTGTGTCATCTCTGTGTTTCTCCCTCACTCATTCCCTTTTCGGGTTTAAAAGAAAATGTATACATAAGAAATGATTGGCGAAATTCCGACCGGAAACCCGTACGGGCACCGTCGGAGTTATGCCGCCGTCAGCAATGAACTCGTTGAGCCGACGGATTATTGGCAATGATGATTCTTGAGCCAAAATAATGATTTATAATTACTTGGTAATTTTTGATATAAATAAATAAATGTATTAGTTAAATATCCGGTTGTAAGGTTGGTTGGATTACGTGATTGGTTTGGATTGAATTGATTGGTTGTGAATTGACGTCATTTGTATTCGACGGGTAGTCCGATAAACAAAGGAGACGCTGCCTGATTTTCGGGAGCATATCCTGAAAAATATCGAAACTACCAGTCGAATGTAAATAGTTATATCATTATAAATTAATATATTGTGAAATATAACGGACAACTTGGTTCTCACTGGTGTATGCATTCTTCCTGAAATGATTATTGAATCAAAATTTGAGTATATGAATCATGTATGTTATGTGTACTATAATAATGTATATAAGTACGAGTCGGGATTTGGTATCGTATGGGTAGGTTTGTTATTGAGTATATGTCAAGCATAACTGGGTGTCTAACATATAGTATTTCGACCCTGTAGGTTCTAGTCGGGAAACCGAAAGTGGACGTTGGACTAAAGATAACCTAGTGGTCAGTCCACGAGCTCAGTAGAGTTTGAACAGAACAACCTGAGTGTCGAAGTCAAATCCAATGTGATCTAGTGGTTGGACGTAAAAGCCTGAGTGGCAGAGTCGGCTCAGAGTTGATCAGTAATAGTTGTAAAGCCCCGTAAGGCAAGTACTTCTAAACCTTTTTCGAGATATAATACAAATGTTTCTAAATTCTCTCATGAAATATTGTTAAGTATTCAAAATAGCTCTATTTTATATTGTAAGTACTTTGAATCATTCAGCCTTGAACCTGAGCCACATCATTTGATCTTTGAGTCGTAAGCCTTATTCTTTGTAAACCATCCCTTGTTGATTTCCAGATACCAAACCACACAAATATGATATTACTTTCCAAATATATAACCACTAAACAACAAACACTGGAACATAATTGTTTGATCATCCAGAAACTTTTATATTCAACCATACCTTGTGACATCAAAGAACTAAACCTTGTAAAATCATTGTTCATTTAATACCTGACTTTCCTACAGGCTAAAGGCCATTTCTTAACATACCTTGATACACCTCTGTGATACTCACAAAATGCATCATGCTTTTATACAAATGTTTCATCACTGTTGATTATGATCTTGTTTTATTGAATTATATTATTTATTATATTGAATTGCTTTAGAATTGGATAGTTTTTTTATGTGGACCAGATTCGTGGTCAGACCAGATTCGTGGTCGAATTAGGCCAATGTGTGCCTTGGATCCAGTTTATAGAGCAGATCTGTGTGCCTTGCTCGGGGTTAGTGCGTGACTGATCAGCAGCCTAACCTTGATTTTAAAACTTAAAATGAATATCCAATTCTAATAATTATTTAACAAGAAACTTGATTCCTCTGAATCATCTCGTTTGATCATTGTTTAACCTCAGTTATCATTATTATGACTTGCTAAGCTAGTTAGCTCACTCTTGCGAATCATTTTATGTATTCTACAGTTAAAAAGGATATGGTTGATATCGAGGTTCCTCAGTTCAGAGTACGAGCTAGAATTCCAGAGTGAGTTGGATCGAGCTAGCAGGAGCTTATATTGGTAGTGATATCGTAAGATTGTAAAAATAATTTCATTATCAGTTGTAAGTTAGATTAGTTGGGATTTGGTATGTTATAATAAAAATTAAGGTTGTGGCTTGTTCTCTTACTTTAACCTGTTGCGATCTGTGGTTATGTAAAGCAGGGTCATTGCAAGTAATATTTCTTATACAGGTTTATATTGTGTATGTGTTGTGGACCCCAAACTTCTGACCTGGGTTTGGAGGGCGCCACAGGTTGGTATCAGAGCTACAGGTTATAAGTCACTAAAACAAGCCTAGATTGTCGGGATTGGGTAGGGGTTAGTATTAGGAATAGGAGATAGAAAAATAAGACGTTGTAAGGTTGAGTGCGGCTGTATAGTAGATTTTTGGTATGATTCGTGTTGCGATTCAAGATTCTTAGCTTGCGAGGTGATTTCCAGACAACGGCAATGGCAGATCCTGATTTCCCTGTATCATCTGATCGTTTGGAACCTTCCGTTTGAGGATCATTATCTTCTTTCATATTTGATTTGCACCTTGTTCATCCATCAGTATTAATGGTATTACCTTCTGTTATGATAGTTGCACCTCTTCATGTTATTCTATGCTATTATACTACCTCTTGATACGAGACTACATATTTAAGAACCTCCATCTGTTTATTCTTGTTTTACTAGACATTCGACTGTGAGTGTATCTTTTCAGTTTACTTTATACCCTGTTCTATACCCCATTTTAAAACTCGTCCTATGAAGCAACAGTACCTACGAGGATGGATTCGAAAGCTATAGTAAATGGTGAGTACCTTAGATATAAATAAAGGTGAGAAGAAGCTTAGAAAGAAGATTGAAGTGTTTCGGAGGATAGCTGTTACCAGGTTAATAGAAGCCATCACTGACTAGGCCACCCATGACTAGCTTGTGGGATGGATTAGATAAGTTTTGAAAGAGAATTAGAGAAGATTATGAATTTGGAGATTCTTGAAGTTAAATAATAGTGTTACGATGATGTGATATATTTATAGTAACAATGTGATGTGACATCGGTGGACTTGTTTACTATTGGATAGCCTGTTCTACTTAACGACTGCAAAGTTAATGACAGGAGCATTACCAGTATGAAAGCTTCGATATGAAGCTACAAATAAGATAACATGCAACAACAACTAAAGTTTTTGTCGATTAAGGAAGGAAAATGGACCCAATAAAGGAGAGAAGGTATATTTAAGTGAATGGACCTTTATGTGATCGTTTTTTTAATTTAGTACCTTGTTATAGGTAGGAAGGACAACAACCAACTCATATAGTAGGGAAACCCAGATTTATGATTTTCAAAATTTTTAAATAAGTTTTCAAAAAAGATTTTCCCTTACAAAATTTCTAAAAGCCTTTTTGAATAAAATAAGTTTTAAACCTTGGTTGTCAAGATACTACTTGAGTTTCTTGTTTGTTAAAAGACCCGGATTACCTGGAAGGATACTTGTTTCAGACTTAGTATTGTTAATTCAGAGGACAAAGTAACCCGCGATTATGAAGAAGTTGATTATTTCTAACAGTAAGGTGCACATATTGTTTGATAAAATTAACAACAGAATCAGCGTATGGAGTAACAATTCATCCAATTACTAGGACTATCAGAGTTCAAAGAATTCATTACTTTAACAGAAGCCTGGGCATGACTGAAAAAGATTGGGAAGATTTCCAGACTTTTCAAAAAGAAGAATACTATTAACAAAAGGATCGTTATGTTGAATGATTCGTGGTTATTCTAAATTAAAAAGAGGAAACTCAAGGTTATCTCGTAAGAATGCCATTATGATTGAATTGTTAAAATATTATACGTGTAGGTGCGATGTGGAAGACGCAAGACGTGACAAGTAAGAATCTACCATAATGCTTAATTTGCGAAGGCATTTTAGCGTACTTTCTAAAGTTGTTATATGACAATTGGGATATGATCGAACAAGATCGAAAATGAATACAAGGGAAATATGAATGGTGACCAATGGTATCATTCTTGTCTTCAATATTATAGCGTATATTCCTCTTTGATTCCTAAATATGTATGAATTTCTTTTCTTAATAAACTCTTTGTTATGATATCGGAAAGTAGGATATTGCATTCCTTTCAAATTTAATTTTCCCTCAAGTTTTGCTCTCTGATTGGGACAAATAGTGTTATGGTGAGACGCTTTGTCGGGAAGATGAAGAGTCGGGTGGGACGCCACCTAATCATGTGTTGTATGCCATATGGTATGAAAGACTGGCCATCTTAAGTACCAATGTGGTTATCTCATTCATATTCAAATTCTTACTTCTTCTTTCTTTTCAACACTAATTTTTGTTGAATTGTGAACCGTTCTAGTTGTTTTGTCATACTTTTGTTCTTTGCAAAAGTTTTTCAAATAAAATTCAACGTATTCTGAACCAAGCGGGCAAAGTTCCATCTACCTCACACATGGAAAGAAAACAAGGGCATATGGCGAGGATTGCAAATCACTAGCCCCAGTCAGGGATGCATTAAGAGCCAAGGGAATTTACTCCAATAAGGAATACATCTCTAAGAATGAGAGTTTATGAGTTGTCTGTAAAATATGTTATTCAGAATACGGACGTGAATGGTTATTGTGAATACCTTATGCGTTAAAATATTGAAAGATGAGGGAGCAACTTGATTGTTTATCTCTCAAATATTTTTATTAATAAGATGAATTACCCTGTTGAACTGATAAGATTATGATTAAAGGGCTAGCAAATCAAGAACGTGTAATTGTTAAGTAAGTGAGTACCCATAATGGAATTGAGATTTCTGGCAATAAGTTATGAAGATTAGACATCATTTAAGATATGAAAATTTGACATTATTATAGGAAATGGACTAACTATTTAAGCGTAATGCCCATATAGATTGTCGTGATGAAAAGATAGTTCTGAAGACGTCAAATGAGAATATGATGAGGATTAGAGGACGAAGGAAGGTAAAGAATTGTTAACGATGATTTAAGCTAAAATGTTACGGTAATCAAGATATGAGCACTATGGTGATTATGAATAAAAGTCAGGAGCCAGCAGAATTTGAAGATTTTATAGTAATTAATAAGTTTCAAGATATGTATCCAGATGAGTTACCAATATTTTCTTCAGATAGAGAAATTAAGTTCGCGATTGACTTAGCACCTGAAATGAAGCTAGTGCCCAAAGCCCCGCACTGAATAGCGCCAGTTAAAATGGAGGAGGTAGCAAGGAGAATGCAAGACATGTTAGAAGAAGGAGCGATTAGACCTAGTGTAGCCCCTAAGGTGCACCGGTACTGATTGTTAATAAGAAAGATGGAAGTATGAGCTTATGCGCCGACTAGCGAAAGTTCAACAAGTTTACTATCAAGAGCAAGTATCCATTACCTCGAACTAATGATTTGTTTGATCAGATAAAAGAAGCAGAGTATTTTCTAAGATTGATTTAAGATTTGGGTATTATCAATTGAAGATTTAACCTATGGACATATCGAGATAATTTTCAGAACTAGGAACTGTTGTTACAAAATTCTATTACTATCATTTGGATTAACCAATATACCAGTAATATTTAAACTTGATGGACAGAATCTTCAAGGAATATCTGGATAAGTTGTAGTTGTGTTACTTAAAGTCAATGAAGGACCATGTAAGGTATTTAATGATAACTGGGAAGTCGAAGAAGAAAGAAATTGTATGTAAAGTTTACAAGGTGAAAGCTTTGATAGCAGGAAGCATAATTCTTAGCATAAATATTCAATGAGGAGAAGGCAAAAAGGGGATCCAACAGGGATTAAAGTTACTATAAATGAAGAAAGACCAAAAGCACCAACAAAAGTAAGAAGTTTTACCATGGGCTGGTTATTATTGAAAATTTGTGCAATATTTCTTGAAAGTTGCAATACCTTTGACGAAGCTAACTAGGAAAAGCAAGAAGTCTATATGAAATGGAGAAGGGTGAAGAAAGTTTTGCGGAGTTAAATGAAAGAATGGTTACAACACCTGCTTTATCACTTTGAAAGTATCAAGGGGATTTGGTAGTTTATAGTGATACTTCTCATAAGGGAATAGGAGGTGTGTTGATGCAGCACAATAAAGTTATTGTATAGGCATCCAGACAACAGAAACCTTATGAGCAGAAGTATCATATCCATAATTTGGGACTAGCAGTAATAATATTCGCTTTGAAAGATTGGGAAAGATGATATGTATGGAGAAAGGTGTAAGATCTATATGGAACATAAGAGTTTGAAGTATGTATTCACGAGGAAAAGCAAATATAATGGCAAGCGATAAGCAAAAAGGAGAGAACGAACATAGAGACTGCACCAGAAGAATTATCTATGGAATTTTCGAAGATGGAATTGGAAGTCAGAGTTCATAATCCAAAAGGAGCAAGGATGGATATTATGACCTTTCAGTCGAAGTTGTTAAGGGAAAGATAAGGAGATGTCAAGAGAAGATAATGGATCACGATGTTAGTAGTTAGTAAGAGGAAATTTATGTGCCCAGGAGAACGATCACGATATACCCAGGATTTCTTCAAACACTTGGATGCTACAAGTAAAAAAAATAAGAAATGAGATCCTACAGGGAATTCACAATATTAAGTATTTAATTTATTGAAAAAAAATGCCAAGATATACGGAAATTTAAAGAAAAATAGTGATAACCACGTATAAGAAGGAAATTTCAAAATGGATTAGGAAGTGTTGGACATGTCAAAGAATTAAGTCGAAGTATCGGAGGCCTAGTGGATAACGCAGACCAAGGAGTGGTTTTACAAGAAGCGAACCGTAAAATGTACCAGTGATGTTGAGGGAGAAAAGGAATGAAATTATGAGAGTATGTACTGATTATCGGGAGTTTAACAAAACAAAGAATAAGAATAAGTGACCCCTATAAAGAATTGATTACTTATGAGACCTAATTTAAGAAGTGTGTTATGTATCGAGGATTAACTTAAGATCCAACCTGAGGACATATCAGAGATTACGATTAAAATGAGTTAAGAGCATTGCAAGCTCTGGTGATATTATGTGAAATAACAAGTGTATCAGTTGTCTATAAGGAATTAAGAAACATGGTGTATAAGGAGTACTTGGGTAAGAAAATTGTATTTATTGATAACATCCTCGGCTATTCAAAGGATAAGAAAGTTTGTGTGGAATTCCCAAAGATTTTCCTCCAAAGATTAGAAGAAAGGCAACTATATGTTGAGTTTTCAAGTATAAAATTTTGACCAAGGATTAACAAAAGATTCTGAATTAATCCATTAACAACTACCTAAACAAAGCCGTATGGTAACAAATGCCTTATGCAGAAAGAAAGGATTGGATGTAATTAAGGCCACCGAGGAGTTAATAAATGAATTGGAAAGAGTGGAATATGGAGTTCAAATACCTAAAGGTGATAATGAGTGAATATATGAGATTACTTTTTAGCCTTACCTGATAGAAACGAATAAGAGATATTTAAATGTTTGAAAACTAAGTTGAAATTGAGCACCGCCTATTATCCTTAAACGAAGGGTCAAAGAGAGGAAGCGATTCAGGAAAAATAAGATATGTTGAGAGGTTGAGTTTTAAGGAAAACTGGGATGATCATTTATCATCAATGTCAGCTTTAGAATGCCACTTTACCAAGCCTTATATGGACACAAGTGTAGGTCCCCACTTTATCGAGATAAAATGGGAGAAAGAAAGTTGTCAAATTCTAAGTTGATTCAGTACACCAAAGGGTGTAGTGATATTGATTGAAGCATCTCGGAGTAGACAAAGAAAGAAGGCAGATTTGTATCGAGGGAGAGCACGAATATAGAATTAGGACCAGTAGTGTTAGTAAAAGTTTCGTCTTGAAAGAGATTGGATAAGTCTGAGTAGAAGGGACAAGTTAAGTCCTAAATTTAGTAAACCATTCAAGGTATTGATAAATATAGATAAAATTGTTCTTAAATTAATGTTTCC
This sequence comes from Apium graveolens, assembly GCF_009905375.1. Classification (NCBI taxonomy): domain Eukaryota; kingdom Viridiplantae; phylum Streptophyta; class Magnoliopsida; order Apiales; family Apiaceae; genus Apium; species Apium graveolens. Next base: position 116,035,724 of record NC_133651.1, on the reverse strand, counting down.
ATCACACAAGTGTGTACATATAATGTGTTCCGTGCGTCAATATTAAGGCGATAAGTAGCTGATTCGAATCAAGTGATTGATTAGGAGCCAATGGGCTCTTGTCCAAGTTTATTCTGCATATAGTGATCGATCCAAATTCTTGATCGTTAAAGGCGAGTCCTTGGAGATGATGATATATCTATAATAAGTACGTTTGAAATCCTCGAGTAGAAGACTCTACTTGGAAACTAGAGTCAGATATGCTTGACAAATATCCTCACTTATTTAGTTAGACCAGATTATGAGGACAGAATCTTTTTAAGGGGGGATGGATATAACGACTCGTGTATTTCTGAATTATTTAAATATGTAAGTATGGAAGTATTAATTAAATAAAATATGTGTATTGGTTTTGGCAGCAGTCTGTTGATATATACTATTTCTCTGTGATTTATTGGTGTAAAGGATTGGAATGTGTAGTTAAAAATTGAGTTATATTGTTCTGTTTTATTTTTAAAGGTGATTTTATTACAGTTTTAAATCCGTAAATATTTGGATAGTCTCTAAAATTAGTTTTATGATTTTATAATTTCAATAATTATTTTTGGAACTTTATAAAAATTTGGAAATCAATATTTCATCAATTATTTAGGCATGTATGCTTTTCTGATTTCATTTATTTGTAAATTCTGTATTTAATTCCAAAATACTTCAAAAGTTATGTAACTCATATTTATTTAAGTTTGGAATATTCCAAGAATTTTAAATTTATTTTAGAAATATTTGGGATTAATTTCACTCGCGAGTTGATTCGTTTAATTGTTAAAAGTAGGTATAAATTACATTTCAGAAATTAATTTAAAATTAAAAAATTTATGTTTTTATAAATTTCGGGATATTTATGACATTTTAAGACTATTTTCATAATTTTCTGAAACTGTTTCGCGTGCACCTTTGTCCGTTAGTTTCGAATTTCGGGATAAACCGGGTCTCAGAATCTTCGTAATTATCCAATAGTACACGAGTTTGAATTACAGGAATTGTACTACTATGTGTCCTGCATTGATTTGTACAGTAGAGATATAAAAAAAAGAAACAAGAAGAAGAAACAGGAGGGTAAAAAAATAGAAAACACATGCGCACAGGGGGGCTGTCCCTCATCCTCTCGCCGGAATTTTTCTATGATCCTGTGTCGTCTCTGTGTTTCTCCCTCACTCATTCCCTCTATCTTCTCTTCCCTCCCCGCTTCTTCCTCCCCTTTCTTTGCTCCGATCGTCGCCTGATTCCGTTCCTTTTTTCAGGAAGTTGCCGCCTAAACTCCGGTTGGCCTGGTAGTTTCGGGTTTCTTATTTCTTGATCTTATATATATGCATACCATGTGTATATGGGTATATAGATTAAGTGGTTGCGTTGCTTGTATTTGCTGTTGTGCTATGTTTCTGTTTCCGGCGATTTTGTTTTCGCCGCTGCTCCTGTGTCGCGCATTTACACGCGTGCGCGCGTGTTGGGTATCCTGTCCGTGTGGAAATTTGGTTGTTGTTTCGACAGTAACCTAAAACTTGTTCGGTGAATTTTGGTTTAATCCGATAATGTGTTTTCGATGATGGCTTCTATGATTTTATGATTTAATAATCGACTGAATTATTCGGGTTTAAAAGAAAATGTATACATAAGAAATGATTGGCGAAATTCTGACCGGAAACCAGTACGGGCATCGTCGGAGTTATGCCACCGTCGGCAATGTACTCGTTGAGCCGACGGACTATTGGCAATGATGATTCTTGATCCAAAATAACGATTTATAATTATTTGGTAATTTTCGAAATAAATAAATAAATGTAGTAGTTAAATATCTGGTTGTAAGGTTGGCTGGATTACGTGATTGGTTTGGATTGAATTGATTGGTTGTGAATTGACGTTGATTGTATTCGACGGGTAGTCCGATAAACAAAGGAGACGTTGCCCGATTTTCGGGAACATATCCTGAAAAAGATCGGAACTAGCAGTCGAATGTAAATAATTATGTAATTATAAATTAATATTTTGTTAAATGTAACGGACAACTTGTTTCCTGAAACGATGAGTGTATGTATTCTTCCTGAAACGATTATTGAATTGAAATTTGAGTATATGAATCATGTATGTTACGTGTACTATAGTAATGTATATAACTACGAGTCAGGATTTGGTATCGAATGGGTAGGTTTGTTATTGAGGATATGTCAAGCATAACTGGGTGTCTAACATATAGTATTTCGACCCTGTAGGTTCTAGTCGGGAAACCGAAGGTGGACGTTGGACTAAAGATAACCTAGTGGTCAATCGACGAGCTCAATAGAGTTTCAACGGAAAAACCTGAGTGTTGAAGTCAAATCCAATGTGATCTAGTGGTTGGATGTAAAAGCCTGAGTGGCTAAGTCGGCTCAGAGTTGATCAGTAATAGTTGTAAAGCCCCGTAAGGCAAGTACTTCTAAACCTTTTTCGAGATATAATGCAAATGTTTCTAAATTCTCTCGTGAAATATTGTTAAGTATTCAAGATAGATCTATTTTATATTGTAAGTACTTTGAATCATTCAGCCTTGAACCTGAGCCACATCATTTGATCTTTGAGCCGTAAGCCTTATTCTTTGTAAACCATTCCTTGTTGATTTATAGATACTAAACCACACAAATATGATATTAATTTCCAAATATATAACCACCAAACAACAAACACTGGAACAGAATTGTTTGAACATCTAGAAACTTTTATATTTAACCATACCTTGTGACATCAAAGAACTAAACCTTGTAAAATCATTGTTCTTCTAATACCTGACTCTCCTGCAGGCTAAATGCCATTTCTTATACATACCTTGTTACACCCTTGTGATACTCACGAAATGCATCATGCCTTTATACAAATGTTTCATCACTGTTGATTGTGATCTTATTTTATTAAATTATATTGTTTATAATATTAAATTACTTTGGAATTGGATAGTTTTCTTTATGTGGACCAGATTCGTGGTCGAATTAGGCCAAAATGTGCCTTGGATCCAGTTTATAGAGCAGAGCTGTGTGCCTTGCTCGGGGTTAGTGCGTGACTGATCAACAGCCTAACCTTGGTTTTAAAACTTTAAATGAATATCCAATTCTAATAATTGTTTGACAAGAAACTTGATTCCTCTGAATCATCTCGTTTGATCATTGTTTAACCTCAGTTATCGTTATTATGACTTGCTGAGCTAGTTAGCTCACTCTTGCGAATCTTTTTATGTATTCTATAGTTAAAAAGGATATGGTTGATATCGAGGTTCCTCAGTTCAGAGTACGAGCTAGAATTCCAGAGTGAGTTGGATCGAGCTAGCAGGAGCTTATATTGGTAGTGATATAGTAAGATTGTAAAAATAATTTCATTATCAGTTATAAGTTAGATGAGTTGGGATTAGGAATGTTGTAATAAAAATTAAGGTTGTGGCTTGTTCTCATACTTTAACCTGTTGCGATCCGTGGTTATGTAAAGCAGGGTCATTACAAGTAATATTTCTTATACAGGTTAATATATTGTGTATGTGTTGTGGACCCCAAACTTCTGACCCGGGTTTGGAGGGCGCCACAACCAAGATTACAAAGTAATAAGACAAGATAGTAAAATAAAACCTATCAAGTCTAATACTATGCTGCTTCATTACTCTATTCCGGCATCTTTGAATATCTTCATAATAGCATGGAAATGGCAATGCTTCTTTGTTTTCTAAAACCCAGTTGAATAGGCTTCCACATTTCTTTTGCATACACTAGACGCATGTGACTGTGTTGTCACTGTCAACAAATGTTTGAATTAATTATCCGTCGGGTACATGATCATCCATCGGGTTGCCTTGTTGATCATCCATCGAGTGGCATTTTTGTTTATCCGTCGGGTAGCTATCTGGCACTTGACTTTATTTCATTTATGCAGAAATACAAGACATCATCTATGTACAATTAATCAACCTATTCTGCATATCTAATTAATGTCAACATGACTTGAGTGCTACTAGAGAATCTAAACAAGGTGTATGCAGAAATGTGCTACAGACTCATTATTACACAAGCTACTCACTCGACGGATAATAATTCATCATCCGTCGGGACTATGTTGAGTCATCCGTCAGGACTATATTCCTTTTCCATCGAGTGCTACATTTTTCACTAAGTAAAATCTACTAAGGTGTTTTTGTTAATGAAATCATCAAGTACACAACATATCCACAACACATATCATTAGTTTTGATATCGCTAAGTACAACAGATCTATCCAATAGTCAGCAAGTCTATTCTATAGAACAAAAAAAGTCTACTGGTATCACACCACACCACTACTTTACATATAACCTTTGTCATAATACCATCATCTAGTTCCAAGGAAACTCTTGATCTCCAATCTCCTCAAACTCCTTCAAAACCCATCTAGCCCATTCCACAAGATAATCAGGGGTAACATGCTCACTAATGGCTCCATATAACCTGGTAGCAGCTATCCTCCGGAACACATAAATCTTCTCTCTAAACTTTTTCTCACCTTTCTCAATATCTCGGGTACTCACTTTATGTTATAGCTCTCGAATCCATCCTCGTATGTGCTATTGTTTTATAAGACATGTCTCAAACTGATGGTATAGAACATGGTGTGGTGTAAACTGGAAAAAAAAATGCACTCGTAGCTGAATGTTCAGTAGAATCAGAATCACCAGGTGGGGGTCTTCGAATAGGTGATCTCACATCAGGGGGTGATGGAATAGCTCGAAGAGGTGTAGCCATCACAATAGGAGGTAATATAGCTAATGCTGGTGGAAGAACAGGGTGTGAATCAGATATGGGTTGGGATGATGGTCTGCGAACAGAAGGCTTCGAATGATCAGATGGTACAAGGATAATATGATCTTCCATCACTGCTATCTGAAAATCAACTCCGCAAGATAAGAATCTTGAATCACCGCATGAATCACACCAAAAACCTATTATAAAGACACACTCAACCTCTCGACGTCCTACCTTTTTATTTCTTATTCCTAATCCTAACCCTCTATCGAATCCTGACAATATAGGCTTGTTTTAGTGACTTATAACCTATAGCTCCAATACCAAACCTGTGACACCCTCTAAACCCGGGTCAGAAGTTTGGGGTTCACAACACACACACACAATATATATAAACGTGTATAAGAAATATTATAATCAATGACCCTTATTTACACAACCACGGATCGCAACAGGTTAAAGTATGAAAACGAGCCACAACCTTAACTTCTATTACATCGTACCAAATCCCAACTAGTTTAACTTACAACTGATAATGAAATTGTTCTTACAAGCTAGCATAACTCAAAACTAAACATAGAGCTCTTGCTAGCTTGATCTAACTCAACCTGGAATCCTAGCTTGCACAATAGACTGGGGATCTTTGCTACCAACCATTTCCTTTTTAACTGTAGAATAACATAACAGATTCGCAAGAGTGAGCTAACTAGCTCAGCAAGTTATAATAACAATAAGTGAGGTTAAACAATGATCAATTGAAATGATTCAGAGGAATTAAGTTCTTTGTTAAACAATTATTAGAATTGAATATTCATTTTAAATTTTAAAACCAAGGTTAGGATACTGATCAGTCACGCACTAACCCCGAGCAATGCACACAGCTCTGCTATATAAACTGGATCCAAGGCACACATTGGCCTAATATGACCACCAATCTAGTCTAACCACGAATTTGGTGCACACATAAAAACTATCCAATTATAAAATAATTCAATATGATAAACATTGTAATTCAATAAAACAAAGTCAAAATGAACATTGATAAGACATTTCTTTCAGAGCATCATGCAATTCATGAATATGATAAAGGTATATCAAGGTAGGTATGAAAAATTACCTCAAGTGTGTAGAAGAATCAGGTAATAGATGAAAAATGGTTTAACGATTACACAAGATTGCGCTATCTGATGTCACAAGGTGTTATAGAATGTATAAGTTACTATATGATCAAGAAGTTCTGTTTCATTGTTTGGTATGTAGTGTGAATGTATTTATGGAGTAGTATCATATTCATGTGGTTTAGTATCTGGGGATTGAACAATCAATGGTTCATAATGAATAAGGCTTACAGTTCGAGTCTCAACTATTTCGATCAGGGTTTAGGGCTAAGTAATTTAACTATCACTTGCTAACATTGGGTATACCTCATGTTTATTTAAAGCACTTGCAATAAAAAAATGAACATCATGGTATACTTGCAATATATCTCAAGAAGTATTAAGAACATTTGCCTTATCACAAATGATTTATAACTTTACTTGCACTCGTCTAACGGTTCTACTGAACAACCACTTGTCTTTTTTCAATGCCTCGCTTCTACTCACTGTGAAGGGTTTTTAGCACATAAACGCAGCGAAAACGTAAATTTAAATCTTAAAAAAAAACCGAAACCCTCCGCAGGATCCATGCGAAAAATAATATTTAATTCGTAGTTCAGTATGTTTACCTTAAGAAGTTTTACGTTAATGGAAAGATGGAGGTCTTTAATGGCGATCCAAAAATGATGAACGGAGATCCTTAGCAGCTGTTTCTCAAGTGTGAAGCACTCCACCGGTATCCACCAAGAAAACGATGTAATGAAGGAGGAGGAGATGGAGAGAATTAGGGTTTTGTAAATCTTTTTGGTTGAGGCAAAAATAGGGTCTATAATAGTATATTTATAGGCAAAATTTTCAGCTGAAAATTTTCCCATAAAATATTATTATTATTAACCCTTTATTATTCTCACTAATAATTAAAACACCTTTTAATTATTAATCCTTTTTCTAAACTCTTTAGAAATAAATCTCTCACTTGATTTAATTTCCAAAAATTAAATTCTTAATTAATAATATTAAGAACCTTTTCTTAATTAATTTATAATCAATTAAATCTTATTTAATCAATTATTAAATTTGCCAATTAATTATTTATTTCATAACTAAATAATTATCAGCCATTATTAATTAATTCATCCACCATTAAATCATTCTCTTTTATGGTATGACCCTGTAGGTTCAATATTAAGCCGTAGTAGAAATAAATAATAATAAAACTATTTTATCATGATTTATATAAATTCTCTAATTCATTAAATATGATTAATTAATTAATCATATTTATTCTACATCGTGAGGGATACTTCTCAGCATATCGCGACTATCCGGATAATACGAATTCACTGCTTAGAATACCAAGAACCTATTCAGTGAGTAGTTACCGTACAATCAATTCCTTCTACCCTGCAATGTCACGATTAAATACAAGGCATGGAACTTGTGTCAAGCCTATCTTATTTAATCACTTGCTTTCCCATTCACTATGCTTAGTTCTATTTAATGTAAATTAGAAACTCCTTTTTAATTTCATTCACTCTGGCCAGAGATTCCTAAACTAGCACAAGTGGATCAGCATTGAACATTCTCTTCCTTCACTGGAAGGGGTAGATCCTTTATTGATCATACACTATCTTCGTGTACAAATTCCTATACCCAGTAGAGCCCTTATAATTGTCCCTTGAGACTAAGAACTAAACCAAAGCATAGTTCAGTGTACACAAGATGACTATGATGACCTCAAGTCTAAGGATACTTGTACAACTATCACTATGTGAACAACTGCTGACACATGAGTGAACTCCATCAGTTGTTCAGCTGTGTGAGTCATGTTCAGTGAACTTATTCTATAATAAGCACCTACATACTAGCTATAGTGTCACCACACAAATGTCTATGAGAACAGACATCCTTCATAATGAAACAAGCATAGTATGTACCGATCTTTGCGGATTATTAATTACCAGTTAGTAATCCTACGACCAGGAACTATTTAAGTTTAGAGTTATCATCTTTTAGGTCTCATTATTATTATCTCATCATAATTCATAAAAAGCTTTACTCTAAACTGTGGTATATCTTATTTAAACATTTAAATAGATAGAGCCCGCAATAAAAACAAAACAAGTCTTTTATTAATATCAATAAAATCAAAACAGATTACATAAAAGTTATTCCTAAATCCTCATACATGATTGGACTTAGGATATATCTCTTTCAATCTCCCACTTGTACTAAAGCCAATCACTCTGGTATCTAATACCCATCTTGTCTTTATGACGATCAAAGTGACTCTGAGAAAGTGGCTTTGTGAGTGGGTCTGCTACGTTGTTATGTGTGTCAACTCTCTCGACGTTGACATCTCCTCTTTCAACAATCTCCCTAATCAGATGAAAGCGCCGCAGGACATGTTTGGAATTTTTATGAGACCCAGATTCCTTGGCTTGTGCTATTGCTGTGTTGTTATCACAATACAACACAATAGGCTCTTCAACGCTAGGAACAACTCCCAACTCAGAAACAAATTTCCTCATCCAAACGGCTTCTTTTGCAGCCTCACTTGCAGCTATATATTCTGCTTCCGCTGTGGAGTCAGCCGTTATAGACTGTTTGGAACTCTTCCAACTAATCGCACCACCATTCAGAGTAAACACGTACCCTGACATGGATTTTCTATCAATTTCTGATTGAAAACTAGAGTCAGTATAACCCTCTATTTTCAACTCAGATTCACCACCAACAACAAGAAAAATGTTCTGAGTCCTTCGCAAGTACTTAAGGATGTTTTTCACTGCTTTCTAGTGGTCTTCACCTGGATTGGACTGATATTTGCTCGTCACACTAATTGAATAAGCAACATCAGGCCTTGTACACAATATCGCGTACATGATAGATCCTATTGCTGAAGCATAAGGAATCTTACTCATACGCTCTCTTTCCTCAGGTGTCTTAGGAGACATTTTTTCGGAAAGGGACACTCCATGGCTCATCCGTATGAGACCTTTTTTGGAGTTTTCCATGCTAAACCTTTTAAGCACTTTCTGGATGTATGTACCCTGGGTAAGACCTATCATTCTTCTAGATCTATCTCTATAGATCTTCATACCGAGAATGTAGGATGCTTCTCACAAGTCCTTCATGGTGAAGTTCTTTGATAGACATACTTTGACTGATTATAGCATCGGTATATCATTTCCTATAAGAAGTATGTCATCCACATACAAAACAAGAAATGTTACCACGCTCCCACTAACCTTCTTGTAGACACATGGTTCATCTATGTTTTTGATAAAACCAAACTCTTTGATTGTCTCATCAAAATGGATGTTCCATCTACGAGAAGCTTGCCTTAAACCATATATGGTTCGCAGCAGCTTACACACTAGGTGTTCATTTCCCTTGGAAAGAAAACCCTTTAGATGTGTCATATACACTTCCTCTTCAAGTTCCCCATTGAGGAAGGCCGTTTTCACGTCCATTTTCCAGATCTCATAGTCGTAGTAAGCAGCAATCGCAAGCAAAGTCCGAATTGATTTTAACAGGGCTACAGGTGAAAAAGTTCCATCAAAGTCAATCCCTTGCCTTTGTTTGAATCCTTTTGCCACGAGCCTGGCCTTATAGGTCTCCACCTGGCCATCTGCTCCAATCTTTCTTTTGTATACCCACTTGCACCCAATAGGCTTAACACCTTCAGGCGCCTCAACCAGAGTCCATACTTGCTTGGTATACATAGATTCCATTTCGGATTTCATGGCACTATGCCATTTCTCTGAGTCAACACTACTCATAGCCTCATTATAGGTCACAGGGTCGTCATCATCAATGATTGACAACTCATTGTCATTCTCAATGACAAGGCCATAATACCTCTCAGGTTGGCGAGACACTCTCCCTGTCCTACGAATGGGCTGTTCCACAGAATGTTGTTCAGTCTGAACAGGTGTTTCCACTTGATTCGTAGTAGTTTGTGCTTCTTGAACTTCATCAAGTTCAATTTTGCTCCCACTGTTTCCTTCAAGGATAAACTCCTTTTCCAAGAAGGTAGCATGTTTGGAGACAAACACATGATGATCGGTGTAAAAGTAATACCCCAAAGTCTCTTTAGGATATCCCACAAAATTATATTTTACGGATCGAGATTCTAGCTTCAACTTTCTTGACATAAGCTGGACATCCCCAAATCTTAACGTGTTTAAGACTCGGTTTCCTTTCTGTCCATATCTCATATGGTGTTTGAGGAACAGATTTGGAAGCCACCTTATTTAGTAAATATGCTGAGGTTTCCAATGCATAACCCCATAGGAATACTGGAAGATTCGCATAGCTCATCATGGACCGAACCATGTCTAACAAAGTTCGATTTCTCCTTTTAGATGCCCCATTTAACTGTGGAGTATATGGAGGAGTCCACTGGGAGACTATACCATTTTCTTTGAGATAATCTAGAAATTCTCCATTTAAGTATTCACCACCTCGATCTGATCGAAGAGTTATAATACTGTGTTTGGTTTGTTTCTCCACTTCATGTTTATATTCTTTGAACTTTTCAAAGGCTTCAGACTTGTGTTTCATCAAATACACATATTTGAATCTAGATCTATCATCTATGAAAGTAATGAAGTACGAAAATCCACCCATGGCTTGCATAGACATTGGTCCACATACATCTGTGTGTACCAATCCTAGCAAATCTGCAGCCCTCTCTCCATGTCCACTAAATGGATATTTGGTCATTTTACCCAATAGACAAGACTCGCATGTAGGATATGATTCAAAATCAAAGGGATCAAGTAACCCTTCCTTATGCAATGTCCGTAGTCTATTTTTACTAATATGACCTAGCCTACAATGCCATAAATAGGTAAGATTTTCATCATCTCGTTTTCTTTTATTAGTTTATTCAATCTAAAGTAAATCATGTTCTACGTCACATACATACAAACCATTATTTAAAATGCCATGTCCAAAAAGAACATTATCTCTAAGGATTGAACATTCATTATTCTTAATAATAAATGAAAAACCATCCACATCCAACATAGGAATAGAAACAATATTCCTCACAATAGAGGGAATGTAATAACAATTATTCAAAATAATAGTCTTGCCCATAGGCATATGTAAACTAAATGATCCTACAGATATGGCCGCAACCGTTGCTCAATTGCCCATACGTAGAATCACCTCATCTTTTTCAAGAGTCCTACTTCCCTTTAGTCCTTGCTACGAATTGCAAATATGAGAACCACAGGCGGTATCTAATATCCAAGTAGAAATTTGACCTAGTGACATATTAACTTCGATCATGAACATACCTGAATCAGAAGCGGTAGTCTCACTACCCTTCTTCTTCAATTCTGCAAGGTAAACCTTGCAATTCCTCTTCCAGTGCCCCAACTTGTTACAGTGAAAACAAACAGCTAAATTAGGACAAGTCAACTTGTGAGTATCTAGTATGCTCCGGAGTGATAGTACCGAAGACATGACGAATATAGTAAATCTGTAAATGATAAACACATAACAACACTTAGCAAATATTCAATTTCATTTCAAAACACTATATGAATCGGGTCTTTATTCATAAGTGTCTCCCACTAGTTTATCTAATTTTTTCAACCCCCTGAGTGAAAATTAAGCATTCATAATGCTAGTGGGAATAGGGATCCTACATTCCATCACACAACCTCGGCTGTGGCACGAAACGTCATGTGATGTTCAATAGGCAGACAACTCTTGTCAATTACATCTTATGTTATTCCCTAATATAAGTTTAGCCTCTTGAATAATTGAATCACGGCTGTGGCACGACAAACTCAATATTCTAAGTCAAGTCTAACCCAACATTTCGTACAATTGAATCAGTCTCCAACGGCCCACGGCTGTAGCACGTACCGACCTTTAGATTCTAATTCACTGTACACATCTCTATGTAATAGACAAGTATTTCTTATTTCGAAATCAAAGCCCTCGGTTGTAGCACGAAATGATAATGATTTAAAAATAAGAACCACTTTCTACCATGTTGGAAGGCTATGACCGACACAAGCCCGTTGTGTCATTGGCCAATTACTACTTGATATTATTTAATTTTAGAGGGATTATATTACGTTACAATTATAATCATATTATAAAGAGATTCTTCCTTTTAAATTAAATATTTCAAATCAATAATCGATAATCAGATGATTCCCAGATCGGGTGGAGCATTGTCAAGAGGCGTCACTTAATAACCCTTTCTTACAGATAGAAATCTGTTGTTGACAAAATCTTCCTTTCTTTCAATATTGAAAATTCATATTAAATTACATGTTTCATAAACACAAGAATCTCATGATCGTATTCATAATATTTATTGTTAAGGAAAGAAACGATTCCTATTCTATATTTTCTAGAGCACGCCTTATATTGATTTAAGTTCACCTAAATCTATCATCGCATGGTAAACATAGGCATATATCTCATATATAAAATTAAATAAACAAGTAAATGTAAAGTGCAATAAAGTAAATGTGTTTGGTTATGGCCCCATCCTATGTGATCTTTATCAAGCTCATGATAAAGATCAAGGTCAATCTAATATGGTGATGGAAATAAATACAACTACTTATTACATAAGTCTTCTTCTTTGTTTAGACTTCTTGTATGTCTCATCTTCTTATTTTTATCACCTCCATTGGATAGCCTTCTTGAGTCTTCAATTACATTACATGATTGAAAGTAAAACTAATCTAATGAACTTACAAGAATAACTCGAGTTATATTCGAGATTTATGATTACAAAGATTGACGACATGCAAGTCGTATTTAAAACCAAAACCATTACACTAAGGTCGAAAGGCCATAACCATCCACCATGCTCATACAACACATAAAAGCATGTTAAAACACATAATCTGATCTAAATATATCATATTATCCATGATCTAATCATAAAAAGAAAATATGACAAAAATCAAAAAAATCAGAATCAAATCAGAAAAATAAGAATCACTGTTTACGGGCAGTAAACGACGTCAAACGCCTTATAGACGAGTCGTAGATAGCTTTAGCTATCAGTTTTGTTCAGACGCTCGTTTACCTATTGAATATGGTATTCGTTTGCGTAAATCGGACACCAGACCTAGATTTCAGCAAATCTACAACAGCTAGTTCATAATCCGTATCTAATATGATTCTCATAATTAGAACAAACATAAATCATGTATATATCAGTATATATACAGATTACATAATCATCTTATGATTATACAACTCACATGAATATCATATATTCAAAACCATACATATATAAGCATATTATATCAACATCAAATCATGGTGAATCACGAACATGCTCATATATCGAAAACAGTTAAACACATAAACGAATTAAAAACTTTTCGCAAGTAGCTCTGATGCCATTGAAGGGTTTTTAGCACATAAACGCAGCGAAAACGTAAATTTAAATCTTAAAAAAAAACCGAAACCCTCCGCAGGATCCATGCGAAAAATAATATTTAATTCGTAGTTCAGTATGTTTACCTTAAGAAGCTTTACGTTAATGGAAAGATGGAGTTCTTTAATGGCGATCCAAAAATGATGAACGTAGATCCTTAGCAGCTGCTCCTCAAGTATGAAGCACTCCACCGGTATCCACCAAGAAAACGATGTAATGAAGGAGGAGGAGATGGAGAGAATTAGGGTTTTGTAAATCTTTTTGGTTGAGGCAAAAATAGGGTCTATAATAGTATATTTGTAGGCAAAATTTTCAGCTGAAAATTTTCCCATAAAACATTATTATTATTAACCCTTTATTATTCTCACTGTTAATTAAAAGACCTTTTAATTATTAATCATTTTTCTAAACTCTTTAGAAATAATTCTCTCACTTGATTTAATTTCCAAAAATTAAATTCTTAATTAATAATATTAAGAACCTTTTCTTAATTAATTTATAATTAATTAAATCTCATTTAATCAATTATTAAATTTTCTAATTAATTATAATTTCATAACTAAATAATTATCAGCCATTATTAATTAATTCATCCACCATTAAATCATTCTCTTTTATGGTGTGACCCTGTAGGTTCAATATTAAGCCGGTAGTAGAAATAAATAATAATAAAACTATTTTATCATTATTTATATAATTTCTCTAATTCATTAAATATGATTAATTAATATTTATTCTACATCGTGAGGGATACTTCTCAGCATATCGCGACTATCCGGATAATACGAATTCACTGCTTAGAATACCAAGAACCTATTCAGTGAGTAGTTATCGTACAATCAATTCCTTCTACCCTGCAATGTCACGATTAAATACAAGGCATGGAACTTGTGTCAAGCCTATCTTATTTAATCACTTGCTTTCTCATTCACTATGTTTAGTTCTATTTAATGTAAATTAGAAACTCCTTTCTAATTTCATTCACTCTGGCCAGAGATTCCTGAACTAGCATAAGTGGATCAGCATTGAACATTCTCTTCCTTTACTGGAAGGGGTAGATCCTTTATTGATCATACACTATCTTCGTGTACAAATTCCTATACCCAGTAGAGCCCTTATAATTTTCCCTTGAGACTAAGAACTAAACCAAAGCATAGTTCAGTGTACAGAAGATGACTATGATGACCTCAAGTCTAAGGATACTTGTACAACTATCACTATGTGAACAACTGCTGACACGTGAGTGAACTCCATCAGTTGTTCAGCTGTGTGAGTCATGTTCAGTGAACTTATTCTATAATTAGCACCTACATACTAGCTATAGTGTCACCACACAAATGTCTATGAGAACAGACATCCTTCATAATGAAGCAAGCATAGTATGTACCGATCTTTGCGGATTATTAATTACCAGTTAGTAATCCTACGACCAGGAACTATTTAAGTTTAGAGTTATCATCTTTTAGGTCTCATTATTATGATCTCATCATAATCCATAAAAAGCTTTACTCTAAACTATGGTATATCTTATTTAAACATTTAAATAGATAGAGCCCGCAATAAAAACAAAACAAGTCTTTTATTAATATCAATGAAATCAAAACAGATTACATAAAAGTTATTCCTAAATCCTCATACATGATTGGACTTAGGACATATCTCTTTCACACTGATCATTTGCTTTCTTTCTTTACGCCTCAGTTTTATTTACTGATCACTTGCTTTCTTTTCCTATGCATCGTTTCCTCTTCTAGGCATCACAAGTATCTATCAATACTCAATCTCATATTATTCTAATCATAGTTTTGCTACAGATGATACACGAGGAATCTTTTTATGGCGGTTCTTCCTTCTAATGATCGGGTCACATGTACATTATAAGCTTTTATCTAACCTCCGTTTCACCCAAATCCGATTTACGGATTGAAAGTTATGACCAAAACAGTCAAACAATAAACACATAGGCATATAACACAGTAATCAGATAGCACATAGCACGCAAGGCATTCGATACAAATAATTTTTCAAAGAAGGTTCGGGGTAAAAATGATTTTCTGATACTTAATACGAACTTTTGAACATTTTTTAAAATTCAAACGGGTAACTGAGTCATTTTATAACTAAATAACAAGGTTCGAATACCTGAATCTAATGTTAAAATCAGTTAATAATAATTATCGAGCCTTGAACATAATATAAAAAAAATTTAAAACTCGAAACTATTTTTCGGAACTTTGAAATCAAAAGAAATAACTAAATCCAATTAATTAGTCAATTAAAATTAATTAATTAATAATTAAATCAATTCATCAATTAAAATTTAAATTAATTGACTAATTAAATAATTAACTGTTAATTAAAATTATTTGATTAAATAGTTAAGATTATTTCTGAATTAAAAATAATTTTTGGAATTAAAATAATAATTCTTTTTGAATTTTTAAATATTACAAAATGATTTTCTAAAATTAGAATAAATGGAAATACAGTTTTAAAAAGTTTTTAAAACAGAAATATAAAATTTGTAAAGTTTGCAAACTACAGGGGTGGAAACTATAATTTCCCCCTCCCCGGATTCCTTCCCCGATGTCGGCCGGGACTCCATGGTCGCCGTCATGGAGCTTTTCTGGCGGCCTGAAAACACTCAAGAATAAGCCCAAAATAATTGAATATATTCTATTTAAAAATCAGGAACTCAAATATGAAATCTGAATCTTCAAATAACACAGATTTTGGCCAGAAAAACTGGTCGAACTTTCACGTCATCGCCGCCTTCGATTTTCCGACGAGCTCAACCAGTTACCCCCTGTCCTTCAAATTGGTGCCATTCGATTCCTTTCCTTACGATCTATTTAATGGTATAAATCAATTCAACTAATAACCCCTAAATCAGAAAGGCCTAATTTTCAATTAAGAACATTCAAACTCTATAATCAAATTCAAATTTCTCTATGTTATTGAACTCAAAATTCAACATATAACTCCGGATTAAAAAAGTCAAAACACGGAAAATGCTCTGAATAATCAAATTAGGTTAGAAAGGAGTTTTTTTGAGACTTCCGGGTAGTAAAAACGTAAAAACGGTTGAAGTTGGACGGTTCCCGATTATTCAAAACAATTTATAATTATTCTGAAAAATAGATTATTAAATCTGTAAATCCTTTATAAAATCATATAACCACATATAAATTACTAGAAAAATATCAAAATAATATATACTTTATTTTAAATATATAAAAATTAAAATTTACAAATTTTATGACATATAAACACCCAAACACGGATACCAATTAACAGATAATTGACCAAAGGTTCATATAATAATCACATAATATTATTTATTGACAAAAGTATTTACATGTCATATCCCGGATATTACACCTTTCACCTGATCAGGTAAAAGAAGCTTTAGTCATTTTTCCAATTAGACAAAGTTCGCATATTTTCTATGATCAAAATAAAACTTATCCAGGTATCCATCCGTATGTTACTCGGAAATGCGTTTCTCATTAATATGGCCTAAACGAAAATGCTAGAGATAATGATTGATTGAGTCATTTCAGAACATATAAATTATTAACTAATTTGCACCATTATAAGCCTTATCATTGAAATATAATAAACAACTGTTGTTTATTTAATTTAAATGGAAAACCTTTCTTGTCCAGCCAAGAAATTGATATAATGTCTCCGCTAAATTACCAATTTACCAAGTTCTCAACTTCACCTTATGGAAAAAATTAGGTACCGAGTTCCTTCAACTAGACAATAACTTTTGCTCTAATTCTAACCCTATACCTGAAGCTTGACCATTGCTAATTTTCTTCGGATCTTCCAAACAAGCTCGATAATTTAACTTCCAATCATCCAGTTATTTCCACAGAAGTGACAATCATCTGCTTTAGCAACACAACTATCAAGCTTCAAAAGCCCTTTGGGATTGGACTTTGGTTTGGCACCGAATAAGATCAAATTTTCACCTTTCATGTCCATTAACCTCTCCCATTTGCATTCCATGTGTACACCATCAATATGGACGTAGATCATGCCTTTACCATGTTATTTTTAGCACTTCTAAACATGCCTAACAACTCAGTGGGTATTTTATTTATCTCATTCATTTTGTTCATAACAAACTGAGAATAAAAGTTGTTCAAAGATTGCTTGATCAAATCAAACCGAGTCTCTGGATCAATCTTGAAACCCAAAATAACAAGGTACGTATACCAATCATCTTTAGAACATGTGGTCCAATCAGATATCATTCTCCCATTAATGCAAAATTATAGTGCATTATTATTGTCAAATCTTTCTGACGAGCCTATTTTTCAAACATCCTTTGTAGGTGCTCAATCACATCATAAGAATCATTATGCTATTTTTTCTTCTAAAGCTCAGCACTCATAATTGCAAGCATGAGACATGAAACATCGGTTGCATAATCAATTTGCTTCAGGTAAGCATTTTGTTCATCACATGTTTCATTCTCATCTAGAAGAAATAAGGGAGGGGTTCGAGTGACATCTTTGAACCTGAGGACAATCCTCAAGTTCCCATGCTATTCAAGGAAATTATTTCATGTCAGCTTGTACTTCTCAAGGACTATTACATAGAGAAGTTATTTGTGTTATTTGCCATTTTATATCTATAATATTAATGTCATAAAATGAATTAGTCTACAGATGATCATTAAATTATGTACAAGTGAGTATTCATATATATTCATAATATATACCTCTGACTATTTTTATCAAATCAATAGCCCTAACTATTAATTCGGAAAGAATATCTTCTATGTCATATCTAGTGAGCCAAGATCCATATTTCACCATGTGTTAGGTCAGCTTTGGCTTTTCTCCTAAAACATGATTATTTAGGTGGACAACATTTGTCAATTATATCAAATACATAACTCTTGAATAGCTTGGTGGAACAACATTTTTCATATTTATCTAATAAATCTCGCCAAACTCTATGCCTCTAAGTTGACAATCCTATTATCGTAACTTAGTTAAGTCAAACCCAATAGTCAAAAACTATTAATATATTTCAACACATCTCCCACAATAGATGAGAGTACTTCGCTTTGGCGAACCCACTCATTATCGATCTAGGGGTTAATGTATTGGACTCATTGGAAGGCATCTGATCAACTTAATATTAACTTTAGGGTTTTTTTAATCTTAAAACGATCATGATTGTGACGGCCTCAACCCCAGGGTCAGGAGCTAACATCACAAAATATAACAAACCACAAATATAATCTACAAATTTATCATTATTACACTTACACAACCCCAAAACCAAGATCCAATCCAGGTTAAAGTATTATTTAGGTTAAAAAACTACTACCAACTTATTCGACAAGTATGACACACTAACTTATTACAGCAACTCATCAGACCACATGGTCTGATACAAACTAAATCAGAGGAGCCGGGACCGGAAGGGGCTGAAACTCTGTTCTGACCGGGTCTGATAGGTCTTCTAGGAATCTACAATATATATATATACAAAATAAGTTCAAAGGGTGAGCAATCGATTGCTCAACAGTACCACTATATGAATAACAAGTAAAGCAGTTTATAAAAAAAATAGTTATAGGAACAGAAATCATAACTCGTTTACAAAGTAAAACAGGTATAAACTGGATATCAACAACTAGCATGCTCTGTAAAAGGTATCATCAGTTGTGTGCTGTGTGAATACCAGAGTCCAATTTTAGCATGCTATTTTCAATTCTAAATCCAATGTTCCATTACAGGAACCACAAATTCATCTGTTCCATTACGGGAACCACAAAACCAAAATCAGATATATATTGGACGAATCCTAGGGAGAGCTGATCAATCTATCCCACCACAAACCTGTTCCGGAACTCAGAGACTAGCTAGGTCTCTGTCACGCTGGACTAAGCGGTTCAAATAGGGCGCGCAACCGACTTAGCCACTTATGCAAACCCGTTGGGCCGTTACGGGCCTCTTACGCAACCATCCAATATCTGATCCGTTTTTATCCAATATCCAAAAGCACTTATACCTATTACTTTTAAAATAATTATATCACAGCACTTTTTCCAAAACCTTTCCAATTTTATTCATAATTTAGAGAAAGGTATTTTCAGAAGTTAATTTTCCCCAAAACATAATTTAAACGAATATTTTCAAATACAGGGGATACGTAAGTTAAGACGTTCCGTTCCACTACGCAAATTAAATTAACAATTATTCATATATACTGAATAATACATATTTGTTCAGGGGTACTTACCTTGCAAAGCTTTTTAACTATACACTAGCTCGACTTTAAACCGACTTTAACTTTCGAGTCCTTTTACTTGAATTTACAGAATCGGAATATCCTATGTTAGACAACCAGTTATGCTTGACATATCCTCGCTAAACACTTTACCCGAATGATAGTAATTCCCGATTCGTACTTATACGTATTAATATAAAACACGTAACAAGCAGGGTTCATTTAATATTTATTTACAAATATGCACGCTCGACTAGTATTTTCGTAGAAAAAATATTTTTCAGAAAATTTGGACAACGACTCCTCTATTTATAAGACTACCCGTCGAAACATAATCGACGCCCAATTCCCAACAAATCAAATTTTCAATCCACGCCTCGATACGACTTGTAACATAAATACATATTTACGTTCTGAAAATAGTTTATATGAATCATTTTATTTTTTTTATATATTTAGGACTCAGATAAAAATCATCACCGTCCACCGTCGACTCGCCGAAGCTCATCGTCGACGGCGGAAAAATTTTGCGGGTACCCGATTAAATTTTGGGTTTCCTACGCAAAAATTCCACCGATTATTTTGAAAATAATTTCCAGCAAGAATAATCTATTTCACGAAATCAGTCAATTATTCCTTGCAAAAATTCCAAAGTTCCAAATTATAATATTAACAGTAACCGAACCACAGGAACACAGGAACACAGAAGCATCACCACTACACCCCACGCGCGTCACGCGCACAAACACACACACACACACACACTAACACACGCACACACAAATAGATTGCACACACATGCACATGAATTGCACACACAAACACACACATATACACACATACACATACGAGTATATATATATGCACCCAATCAGAAAAACACAACTAAGGCCAACAACCAGAAAAAGAGACGGCGGCCGAAAAATTACCAAGGCGGCAGCAGAATCACCGGAAAAAGGCAAAACTGGGGGAGAAGAAACATGAGCAAAAGAGAATGGGAAGGGAGAAGAAGGGGAGTAGAATAGAGGGGAATAATCAAGAGATTAAGGGAGTGTGAGAGAGTAAGAGATCGAGAGAAGAGAGACGAGACAGTGAGAGATCGAGAGGAGAGAGACGAGACAGTGAAAGAAAGAGAAGGTGATGTTTGTGTGTGTGTGTTTTTTTTTCTTTTATCTCCTGCTACGAATCACGATTGCAGGACACGCAACCAAAAATAGTATTCTGAATGCATTACACGTGTACTTGACTCATGTTTTGCAAATTTTTGGGTTTGTTTTCTGTTAAAATAACATACCAGTTGCGCGTCAAAACATATCAAAAAATTACAAATTTTATACCAAAATTCCCGGAATATTTAGGAGTTAAATTAAAAAAAATTCAGAATTTTTAAACCATTTTTGAAACGCAACTCATACCCGCATTTAACGATTTAACGAATAAACATGCGGGTGAATTTAATCAGAAAAATTTCTGAAATAATTTTAAAATTCTTGAAATATTCCAAACTTAATAAAATATGACTTTATAATTTTTGAAGCATCCTGGAATTAAATATTGATTTTACAAATAAATATAATCAAAAAATCATTTAAGGATAAATAATTAATGAAATATTGATTTCTAAATTTTATGAAATCCCAAAAATAATTATTGAAATTATAAAAACCATAAAAACAATTTTAGAGAAAATCCAAATATTTATGAAAATAAATTTGCCATAAAATAACTTTTAAAAGTGAAACAGAAACAATATGGCTCAATAATTAATATATAGAAATATTCCCTATAAACCAATAATCACATATAAATAATAACAAAACATCATAGAGCTGACATGACTAATACACGTATTTTATTTAATTAATTTATCCACAATTACACTTTTAAATAATATAAAAATATACGAATCATAACTAATTAAACAAGTGAGGATATTTGTTAAGCAGATTTGACTCTAACTCCCAAGTAGACTCTTCTACTCGAGGATTTCTCTAAAGGACTTTAACTATAAGAATAGACTTATTTATAAGGACTTGTTCATTACGATCTAGGATCTAGATTGGTTGTTCGACGTAGGACAAATCTGGCTGAAGCTTTATTGGTTCATACTCAATTACTTGATTCAAATCAGGGATATATCTCTTCAATATTGATACGTGGAACACGTTATGGATATGCTGCAGCTGCGACGGTAGTGCCAACTCATAGGAAACCTTACTTACCTTTCTCAATACCTCGAACGACCGATATACCTAGGGCTTAGCTTACCTTTCTGTCCAAATCTAACCAATCCTTTCCAAGGTGAGACTTTCAACAATACTAGCGATCCTGTTTCTATATCCATATATTTTCGATGCAAGTATGTATTCTTTTTATGTCTATCCTGAGCTATCTCTAATCTTTTCCGAATCAACACTACTGCGTCCTTGGTTTGCTAAACTGACTCAGGACCTAACAATTTCTTTTCTCCCACTTCATCCCAATAGAGTGGAGATCTACACTTCCGTCCATACAAGGCTTCATATGGTGGCATTCCTATACTGGCATGATAAATATTATTATAGGAGAACTCAATGAATGGCAGGTGATCATCCCACTTTCCTCTGAAATCCAAAGCACAAACCCTCAACATATCTTCTATGGTCTGAATCGTTCTCTCACTTTGGCTATCTGTCTGAGGATGATAAGCGGTACACATCTTCAACTTAGTTCCCAAACATTCTTGAAATTTTGTTTAAAACCTCGAGTTAAACCTGGGATCTCGATCCAACATAATTGAAACAGGGACTCCATGCTTGGTCACAATTTCATCCAAGTACAGCTTGACTAGCTTGTCCAAAGAATACCTTTCATTGATCGGGATGAAATGTGCAGACTTCGTCAACCTATCAATAATTACCCAAATAGTATCATGATTCAATTTCGTCTTTGGTAGTCCCACTACAAAATCCATCACAATTTCTTCCCATTTCCACTTTGGAATCTCTAAGGGTTGTAGTAATCCACTTGGTCTTTGATATTCTGCCTTTACTATTTGACAAGTGTGGCATTTACTAATCCAATATGCTATTTCCTTCTTTATTCCTGGCCACCATAAATTCTGTTTCAAATCCTGATACATCTTGGTACTCCCAGGGTGAATAGAAAACCTAGAATTATGGGCTTCTCGCAAAATTTCATTCTTCAGCTCAGTCACATTGGGGAACCATATTCTTGAGGAAAACCTAAACATGCCTTTGTTATTCTTTTGGGTACAAACTTCTTTCTCAGTTAAACTATCCAATCCTTGATTCATGACCTCTTCTTGACACTTTCTAATTCTTTTCATCAATTCTGGCTGAAAAGTGATTTCATACAGTTGCTCCTTATTACCTTCTAGCACTCGAACGTCAATTTCCAGCTTTTCTGATTCCTTTGCTAACTCTTCAGCAATCCTAATTAATAGAACACTCATAATCCTTAATCAGCTTCAACCATCTATGTTGTCTCATATTTAAGTCCTTCTGGGTGAATATGTACTTTAAACTTTTATGGTCCGTATAGATCTCGCATTTTTCTCCGTACAAGTAGTGTCTCCACAGCTTCAATGCGAACACTATTGGTGCTAATTCCAAATCATGTACTGGATATTTCTGCTCATGGGGTTTTAACTGTCTATATGCATAAGCAATAACTTAATCATGTTGCATTAACACACAGCCTAAACCTTTCAAAGAAGCATCACTGTAGATCACGAAATTTCCCATTTCATCTGGCAATGTTAGCACTGGTGCTGTCACTATTCTCTTCTTGAACTCCTGAAAACTCTCTTCGCATTTCTCAGTCCAAACAAAATTTTCATTCTTCCTGGTCAAGTTGGTCAATGGAGTCGCAATCTTGGAAAAGTCTTTTTTATAAATCTTCTGTAATAACCTGCAAATCTAAAAAAACCTCTAACTTATGTTAGGGTCTTTGGTTGTTCCCATCTGGATACAGTTTCAATCTTTACATGATCCACTTTGATACCATCCTTACCCACTATATGACCCAAAAATTGAACTTCATCCAACCAGAATTCACATTTTGAAAACTTAGCGTACAACTGCTTCTCTCTCAGCTTTTGTAGAGCAATCTTTAGATGTTCAGCATGGTCTTGTTTAGTCTTTGAGTAGATGAGGATGTCATCAATAAAAACAATAATAAACTTATCCAAGTACTCCTTATACACCCGGTTCATTAGATCCATAAAAGCTACTGGTGCATTGGTCCATCCGAACGACATCACCAAGAATTCATAATGTCCATATCTGATTTTGAATGCAGTCTTTGGTATGTCCTCAGGATTGATCTTCAACTGATGATAGCCCGATCTTAGATCAATCTTCAAGAAACAGCACGCTCCCTTAATCCGGTCGAACAAGTCATCAATCATGGGTAGGGGATACTTAGTCTTGATGGTTAACTTATATAACTCCCGATAGTCGATACATAATCTCATGCTCCCATCTTTCTTGTTCACAAATAACACTGGTGCACCCCATGGGGATATACTTGGCCTAATTACTCCCATATCTAGAAGTTCCTGAAGTTGCTTATCTAGTTCGTTCTTTTCCATTGGGCCATACGATAGGGAGCCTTTGAAACAGGTTCTGCTCCAGGAACTAAATCGGTAGAAAACTCGATCTCACGATCTGCTGGCAACCTGTCAACTCATCTGGAAAAACATCCGGAAATTTGCTTAGTATTGGAATCTCATCCAGATTAGGTGCCTCTTTTTCAGTGTCTATAATATGAGCTAAGTAGGCTTCACATCCTTGTTTCAACAGTTTCTTTACTTTCAGTATCGAGAGAAATTTCTTTTCCTGCTTCTGTCCTTGATAATTTATCCTGACGTCATTCTCCGGATACATCACAATATTGTTTTTCTTACAATCAATATTTTCCTTATGCTGGGATAACCAATCCATTCCTAGAATCACATCGAACTCTCCTAACTCGAAGGGTATTAAGTCTGTCGAAAAAGAATGCCCGTGGATCTCTAGTTGACACTTAGGACAAAATTGGCTCATTGAAACTCTATCCTGATTGGCCACTTCTATA
This sequence comes from Apium graveolens, assembly GCF_009905375.1. Taxonomy (NCBI): domain Eukaryota; kingdom Viridiplantae; phylum Streptophyta; class Magnoliopsida; order Apiales; family Apiaceae; genus Apium; species Apium graveolens. Next base: position 116,011,092 of record NC_133651.1, on the reverse strand, counting down.
GTCAAGGGCTCAGCTAAGTCTTCTAACATTAAATCCATTTTACTCACACATTCTTTCGATATAAAGAACTTAGATGCTCCTGAATCAAATAAAACTTTAACCGGTATAGAATTAAGAGAAAGCGTACATGTAACCACATCTGAGTCCTGAGCGTTAGATCTTTTGGTCATCTTGAAAGTTCTGGCTCTAACTGTGCTGATTTCCGGTCCTTAGGATGCACTACCTCCTACGCTGCCTTGAGTAGCGACCTTACAATTTCTGGCAATATATCCAACTTTACCACACTTAAAGCAAGTAACTCTGGTATTCCCTGAACTGCACTCTGATGGGTAATGGCCTTTCTGATGACATTTAATATATTGGACATCCTTTCTGCATTGGCCACTATGCCTCTTGCCACACAACTTACATTCCACTATTGGCTTGACTGACAGGGCTGGAGTAGAAGCAACTGAAGTGGCACTTGGCCTTACCTGGGGAATACCTTGTCTTCTGAACCTCTTATTCCTATTTCGGCCAAATCGCTTCGGGAACTTCTGACTGGATTCTTCTTAATCCGCCTTGTCAGTAACGCTTTCACACTTCCTCTTCTGATCACCCATTTCCTTGACGACCAACTTCTGATCACTCTCAATTACTAGGGCGGCCTGAACCACGAAAGAATATGTCTTGAGTTGCAACCCCACAACTCCACTACGAATTTCATGCTTCAATCCTAGTTGAAACCTTCTTGCTTTCTGAATCTTCGTACTCATATACCCGGGAGCTAATCGGGCCAATTCCGTGAACTTGGTCTCATATTCTGTCACACTCTTTTCACCTTATTTCAACCCTAAAAATTCAACTTCCAACTGATTCTGTAGATAATCTTGAAAATACTTCTCTAAGAACAACTATGTAAACCTGGTCCAAGAAACAGGACCCTCTTCTTCCAAAGCACGAGTGGATTCCCACCAATAATTCGCTTCACCCTTAAAAAAATAGCTCCCATAATCCATTTAAATCATCACTTACTTGAATGAGGGTAAAAGCCTTTTCCATTTCCTTAAGCTAAATTCTGGCAGCAACAGGATCTACTTCACCCTTAAACTCTAGGGGTTTAATACACTGGAAGGATTTGAAACTAACGGTTTGGTTCGGCTCTCTTTGTTGGTGTTGCTACTGAAGCTGTTGTTGGATTTGTTGATGTTGTTGTTGTATGAATTGCTGCTGTTGTTGCTTCTATTGCAGAAATTGTTGTTGCTGCTACTGGAATTGTTCTTGCTGCTGAGCCATCTGATTAGACTGTTAGCATAACAAATCTAGCAATTCACCCATGGTTGGGCCCCCAACAGAGTCTCTACTAGAGGAATTTGATGGGATATTCTTCTTGGGCGGCATTCACCTGAAACACAACAAAAAGTTTAATGTGAAAATTTTTCCCCCAGGTAGCAACATTTTTATGCGTTAGGAGAACGCTGCCACAATAATATATTCCCATCCCTATTTACTTGGGGTCCACCCATGATGAATGGCTAAATTTAACAAAGCTAATAACAAATACAACAATGACAGTAACAACAATAATAACAGTGCAAAAGTTTATAAAAACCAACAACTTTTATATAAAGGAACTACAATACAATAGCAATGCAAATATCCAACTAAACAGCTACAATACAACGCTGATAATAAAACTGAGTACACAACAAAATTGGTTGTCATAACAGCCTCCGCCTAATACATGCTACAATAATATAATGTACATATAAAACAACTATTAAACTCCTAATGAACCAACTTTGAGCTCTGTCCATCACTGCTGCAACTCTGCTCTAGAAACTACCACTACCACTGCCCCCAATCGTGCCTAACTCGAACACCAACCAGTTAACCAAGTCCTGGTACTAAATAGCCCTAAACTCAGAGCTAATGAAAGGGTCAATAGACCTAGCTCGCTCAACAGCAGTCTGAGTCAAAGTCCTCACTCTAGCCTGGATATTGGGTGAGGGGATAGGGATACCCTGAAAGGGTCCAACTGGTACTCGATCAAGATGCGCGGCCAACTTTGGGCTCTACTCTCTAATAAAAGATGTTCACCTCCCGGTGAACATGGTACGGGATCGGGGAGGAGGTACCTGTAGGAGCGGAAAAAGGGACTAGAGGTTTAGGGAAAGAAGAACTGGGTCCGCAACCCGGTGGAAAATCCCTAACAGCTGACACTGATCTTTGTACCTAACGAGGACGGGCACTAGGTCCAGGTGTATCTTGCGGAACAAACTGAGGCACTGGTGGGGGAGGCGAAGGAGTCTCCTCCGTCACAACATCTAAAGTCCTCTCTGAGTCTGAGCTATCTGAATCAGACCTGTTCTCTCGGGATGAAGAACTGGATATCACTATGGGCCACTGTCAATAATATACATATACAGGAAAGACACAATAAGGTTAAGACAGTTCTATCAAAACATTAATAGATGCCAGGGTAACATATTTGGAACCCTCGACTGACTCTTAGGTTTGCTCCTCTAAATGAGTTGCTGACTCACACCTTAGGACACAATTTATATACCTTTTTACTCAACTCTTAACCTAAATCAAGGACTTGAACCTGTAGCTCTGATACCAACTGTGACGGCCTCAACCCCGGGGCAAGAGCTGATATCACTAAATATAACAAACCATAAATATAAACTACAAATTTATCAATATTACACTAACAGGACCCCAAAACCAAGATTCGATCCAGGTTCAAGTATTATTTAGGTTACAAAACTAGAACCAACTTATTCGACAAGTCTGACACACTAACTTATTACAACAACTCATCAGACCACATGGTCTGATACAAACTACCTCAGAGGAGCCGGGACCGGAAGGGGCTGAAACTCTATTATGACCAGGTCTGATAGGTCTTGTATGCATCTATAATATATATACAAAACAAGCTACAAGGGTGAGCAATCGATTGCTCAACAGCACCACTATATGAATAACAATTAAAGCAGTTTATAAAAAAAATAGTTATATAGTTATAGGAACATAAATCATAACTCGTTTACAAAGTAAAATAGGTATAAACTGGATATCAACAACTAGCATGCTCTGTAAAACGTATCATTAGTTGTGTGATGTGTGAATACCATAGTCCAATTTTAGCATGCTATTTTCAATTCTAAATCCACTGTTCCATGATAGGAACCACAAAGTCATCTATCCCATTACGGGAACCATAAAACCAAAATCAGATATATATTGGACGAATCCTAGGGACAGCTGATCAGTCTATCCCACCACAAACCTGTTCCGGAACTCAGAGACTAGCTAGGTCTCTATCACTCTGGACTAAGCGGTTCAAATAGGGCGCGCAACCGACTTAGCCACTTACGCAAACCCGATGGGCCGTTACGGACCTCTTATGCAACCATCCAATATCTGATCCGTTTTTATCCAGTTACCAAAACCACTTATACCTATCTCTTTTAAAATAAATATATCACAACACTTTTTCCAAACCTTTCCAATTTTATTCACAATTTAGAGATATATATTTTCAGAAGTTACTTTTCCCCAAAACATAATTTAAATGAATATTTTCAAATACAGGGGATACGTAACTTAAAATATTTTGTTCCACTACGCAAATTAAATTAACAGTTATTCCTATATACTGAACCGTAAAGATTTGTTCAGGGGTACTTGCCTTGCGAAGCTTTTCAAGTATACACTAGCTCGACTTTAAACCGACTTTAACCTTTGAGTCCTTTGAATTGAACCTACAGAATCAGAATATCTTATGTTAGACGACCATTTATGCTGGACATATCCTCGCTAAACACTTTACTTGAACGATAGTAATTCCCGATTCATACTTATATGTATTAATATAATACACGTAACAATTAGGGTTTATTTAATATTGCTTTACCAATATACACGCTCAACTAGTATTCTCGCAGATAGAAATAATTTTCAGAAAATTTGGACAGCGACTCCTCTATTTATAAGACTACCTGTCGAAACATAATCGACGCCCAATTCCCAACAAATCAAATTTTCAATCCACGCCTCGATACGTCTTGTAACATAAATACTTATTTACATTCCAAAAATAATTTATACGAGTCATTTTATTTATTTTATATATTTAGGACTCAGATAAAAATCATCACCGTCCACCGTCGACTCGCCGAAGCTCATCGTCGACGGTAGCAAAATTTTGCGGGTACCCAATTACATTTGGGGTTTCCAATGTAAAAATTCTACCGATTATTTAAAAAATCATTTCCCGCACGAATAATCTATTTCACGAAATCAATCAATTATTCCCTGCAAAAATTCCAAAATTCCAAATTATAATACCAAAAGTAACTGAACCACAGGAACACAGAAGCATCACCACTACACCACACGCGCGTCACGCGCACAAACACACACACACTAACACACACACACAGATTGCACACAACCGCACATGAATTGCACACACAAACACATACACATATACACATACGAGTATATATATGTACCCAATCAGAAATAAAACTGAGGCCAACAATCTGATGAAGAATCAGTTACTGGATTATGAAATTAAATATTCTAAAATTCTTATATATTGTGATAATCAAAGTGATATTACAATGACAAGAAATCCAGTAAATCAGTTAATGACAAAGCATATCAGTATTAGGTACCATTTCATAAGGGAACATGTGGTGGAAGGTATAGTGTAATTGCACTTTGTACCTGCAGATCAGCAATTAGAAGATATCTTTACCAAACCACTTTGTGATGCTACATTTATAACACTTTTGAATAAGTTGGGAATGATCTCATTGTATTTTCTCAAATACTGAAAGTTATAATAAGTTGGGAATGTATCAGAATTCCTTAAATTATGTTAACTACATTAAATACTGTTGACATGTATTCATGCCATTTGTCTTATGAAAGTTATATAGAGTGTTAAATTCTGATAGTTTGCTCTCTATAATAGTTGCATGAATAAAATCTGATGATGTGATTAAATAGTGATATTAGTCAAATATGTGTGTTGACTAATAAACTCTGACAATAGTTGGTTAGAAACTGATAATAATTGAGCTTTGATTGACCATTTAACTCTGATGGTTTTTAAATTTATTCAGAAAATATCTAGGTCAGAATTTTTTAACCAGATTAGTTTATATAATTTAGTAGGTAATTATATGAAATGATTAAAGTTGTACAGTTTGTGGCGAATACACATGACAATGTTTCAGTAATTACAGCACATCACCTTATGTAACTGTGCACGTCTTTACTGCTTCTAATTATCTGTTCCATGATTATTTTTAATGCAATAAAAGTATTCCCCGTGTCCCACTAAAATGAACCATTTGTAAGTAATAGAGTACAAATTTATAAAAAAATAATTTTTGATTTTACATTATCACTTTATCCTTTCACCAAACTCATTTTACTCCCTTACTACTTCTTCTCTCTCGACTGAACTCTAATACTCTAATTGGTTTTTAAGCTTTTTCACAAATAGTTCACGATGACTTCTCCTATTGCTACCAAGTCTTTCAACTAAAATGGTGTAAAGTTTATACCGAACAATTATGAAGCCATTCTATACAAGACTGGTGTCTATCTTGATTATCATATCTTTTAGGATTTGCTTGCTATAAGTGAGGCCGAGTATACTCTTACAAACCCTACTGTTATTTCTGGAAATAATGTTCTTGTTTTTTGGAGAGCAGGTGTCTACATTGATGGAGGTGAACATGGTACTCCTAGTATCACTTTTCAAAATAATAGGGAGATAATGGTTGTGACAGACTCCTAATACTATCATTGAAGCACTCATCAAAGTTATACTACTCTCATTGATAATGCTGAGATGAAAAGATTCTTAACTGAGGTTGAAAATTTCACAGGAGCATATGCAATACAAACCATGGCAAGAGTTGGAATACATAGTTACTTTGCTGAAAATCATCAACTCTACAACTGTCAGCTGGTCTGAGTATTTAAAGAACTTGGTATATAGAAAGCAGAGAGAAATGAGCTACAAACCCAATTATATACTAGAGTACATTGATGAAGATGATCAAATTATTGATATGCCTACATGAGCAGCTAAGGTATCTACTCTATTGGTGTAGAAGTTCTTACTTTTAATCCAAATGGTAAGAAGGTTGGATTTCCGGAGCTAGATAATTTATCACTTGGAAAATCCAACATTCATGACCTTAGAGCAACTATATACCAAAATGATGAATCTACTGAAGAACTAAAGGATATCAAATAGAGGATGGAGATGTACTTGACTATAGCTGAGGAAAATCTACTCAGAAGATTATTTGATGATGCTACTAAATTTGCCAAAGTTCAAGACTAAAAGTTCAAGGTTAAAGTATGATACACTGTGTTAGGAATATGTTGTGAACTTGATGATAATTTAAACAAAATATCTTAGTAGATTTAACTTAGTGAATTTTGTAGCACTCAACGGATGATCTACTATAGTCCCGATGGATGAACCTTTTTAGTCCCGACGGATGACAGATTAACATCCATCGAGTGAGTAGCTTATGTAACAGATAAGTCTTGCAGCACATTTCTGCAAGCAACAATGTGTAGATTCTGTCGGAGTATATAAGTCATGTTGACTACTAGATTGATATGCAGAATAGGTTGATTAATTGTAAATATGAGATGTCTTGTAATTCTGTATAAGTGAAATAGATTCAAGTGGAAAACAGACTCTCGGCGGATGATCTACAAGACTCCCGACGGATGATCAACAAAGCTCCCGACGAATGACAAGCATAGTCCTGACGAATGATCAAATTCAAATAGCTGTTGATAGTGACAACAGAGTCACATGCGTTGGGTGTTTGTAAAAGGAATGTAGCAGCCTATTAAGCAGGAATTTGAGAACAAAGAAGCATTACCATTTCCATATAATTATGAAGATATTTAAAGATGCTGGAATAGAGTAGTGAAGCAGCATGGAGTTAGACTAGATATGCTTTATTTTATTATCTTGTCTTATTATCATGTAAACTTTGTGATATATAAACCAAGTGTAGAAATTAGAACAATTAACTAAGTAAGCATATTTTCAGAGAAATATATCAAGCTGTATTCTGTAAGCATTTCTCTGAAGTTTTAGTTGTTCGAACTTGTAAGCAGCTGTGAGCTATTCAAATCTTCACAGGGTTCTCATTTGATATATATATATAAATATATATATATATATATATATATATATATCTGGTGGATACTTTTAAATCCACCAGAAAGTTTTAAAAACTTGTGTTTTTATTACTTAGTGTTTTGATTCGTATCTCTCTTTTATTCCGCACCATAGTTAATCAAATAATGTTATATTTATCAAGTTTGAACATTCTTTAAATTTGTAAAAGGAGCCAGAATTATATTCAACCCCCCCCCCCCATTTTGTAATTCTTGTTGTATTGTTAGGGAATAACAATTGGTATCAGAGCAAGCTCTTGAAGAACAACGAGTATAAAGATCACAAGAAACAACAAGATGAACAAAAAGGATGTTGGAGTAAAGATTCCATTTATGGACAAAGAAAACTATCACCACTGGAAGATGAAGATGCACCTACATCTTCTTTCTCAAGATGAGGCTTATGTGGACTGCATAGAGAGAGGTCTTTATGTACCAATGAGAGCTGCAACTTGCAATGAGCCATCTGTTCCAAAACCTAGGCATGAATGGTCAGACCCTGATATTAAGCAAGTCAGGAAAGATAAGAAGGCCATGAATATATTGTTCAATGGAGTTGATGGTGATATGTTTGATAAAATCATTAACTGTAAAATAGCCAAAGAGGTTTGGGATACAATCCAGATTATTTGTGATGGTACTGAGCAAGTAAGGGAAAACAAGATACATCTATTGATTCAGCAATATGAGCACTTCCACTGTGAAGAAAGTGAGTCTCTCACTGATATTTTTAGTAGATTTCAAAAGCTACTAAATGCTCTGAAGTTGCATGGAAGAGTCTATCAAACAAAAGAATCTAACCTCAAGTTCCTTAGATCTCTTTCAAAAAAGTGGAAGCCAGTGATAGTCTCATTGAGAAATTCACAAGATTACAAGGAGTTCACCTTGGAGAGACTGTATGGCATCTTGAAAACCTGTGAGCTTGAAATAGAGCAGATGAGAGGATGGAGAAAGGAAGGAAGAAAGGAGGGTCCATAGCACTGATTGCTGAGTTAGAGAAGGAAAAAGAGATAAAAGTAGAAGTTGTTGAGTCTACATCAAAGGTCTGTGAAAGCAAGGGTAAAGGGCTGGTAGCTAAAAATGAAGATCACTTGAGCCAAGATGACATGGATGATATTGATGAACATCTAGCATTCTTATCCAGAAGATTTTCCAAGCTCAAATTCAAGAAGAATTTTGGAGCAGCTAAGTCAAACAGAAACATGGTTGATAAGTCAAAATTCAAGTGTTTCAAATGTGCCTTGGCTGGTCATTTTGCCAGTGAATGTAGAAAGTCGGATTCCAGCAAAAAGAAGTTTGAGCCTGTTGATTATAAACAGAAATACTTTGAGTTGCTCAAACAAAAGGAAAGGGCTTTCATCACACCGGAGAATGATTGGGCTGCAGAGGGATTGGATGAAGATGAAGAAATAAGCTATGTTAATCTAGCCCTAATGGCCAAATCTGATGAAACATAAACAAGTTCTTCAAGCAATCAGGTAATCACCACTAACCTAGAACATTTATCTAAAGCTGAGTGTAATGATGCAATAAATGGCATGTCCACAGAATTATACCACCTGCGTGTTACACTTAAGTCCCTCACTAAGGAAAATGCTAAAATCAAAGAAAACAATTTGTTTTTAAGTGAGAGGAATAATGTTCTAAAGTCTCAGTTTATTAAATTTGAGAAATTGAGAATTGAGTGTAAGATTTCTAAGGATGAATTAACTGAGTCCTTGAAAAAAAATAGATTTTAAAGAAGCAGCTTGAACAAGAACAAGAAGTGATTAAGGCATGGAAATCATCTAGAGATGTTCATGCTCAAATCACTAAAGTTCAAGGTATTGAGTCCTTTTGTGATGCAACCTGGAAGAAGAGTAAAGAGAAGCTTGAGTCCAATATGGTTGAAGGATTGCTTACAGATGTGGACTCGGCGGATGATAAAAATCATTCGTCGGATAATCAAAAGGATTATCTGTCGAGTGACAAGGAGCCACATCCGTCGGTTGTGAGTAAACCAGTTAGAAAAGCTAAGGTAGGTTGAATGAGAAATATGGATCAGTTTCTAAGAACTTTATTCCAGGAGAATCAAGTCAAGTCAGGAAGGAAAAGAAAGTTAATGTTGGTCATCTGTCTATCAAGCAATTGAATGACAGATTAGAAAAAATTGAAGTCAAAACAGAAGCTAAAAAGAAAAATAATAGAAATGGGAAAGTAGGAATTAACAAACATAACAACTGCACACCTGATAAATATGCACCAAGAAAAATCTGTGTTAAGTGTGGTAGTGTTAATCATCTGTCTGTTAATTACAAATTTGCCATGCCTACTCCTATGCCCTCTTATTTTCCCAACATGATTGTCATGCTTACCATGCCTATGAATGCTATGTCTGCTCAGAATATGAATGCACAATTTTCTAATATGCCATTTGCACTTAATCCTTATTATGCTGCATTTAGTATGCCTCAAATGCCATTTAGCATGCCTTACTGGAATAACATGTTTGCAAATAGCATGCATTTTCCTGTTAATCAAAATGTGCATGATAATTCTGTTTTAATGACTGGTTTCAAAGGTCCAACTCAAATGACTAAGGATGAATCAGAAATTCCTAAGTCAAATGATATCAAACCTAAGAAACCAAAGAAGAAAGCTAACAAGGCAGGACCCCAGGAAACTTGGGTACCAAAATCAACTTGATTTGATTTTGATGTGTGTAGGGAAACAGATTGAATCTTTGGTATTTGGATAGTGGTTGCTCAAGACACATGACTGAAGATTCTACCATGTTCACTGAGTTTAAGGAAAAAGCTGGCCCAAGTATCACTTTTGTAGATGACAGCAAGGGTTATACTGTGGGATATGGCTTGATTTCAAAAGACAATGTCATCATTGAAGAAGTTGCCCTAGTGAATGGTCTCAAGCATAATCTGTTGAGTATCAGCCAGCTTTGTGATAAGAGCAACGAGTTACTTTCAATTCAGAAGCCTGTATTGTGATAAACAATAAGAGCAACACAATGGTTCTCACTGGAGTGAGAAAAGGGAATGTGTACTTAGATGATTTCAACTCATCTAATGTAGAATCAGTCACTTATCTTCTCAGTAAAGCAAGTCAAGATAAAAGTTAGCTATGGCACAAGAAGCTATCCCATCTAAACTTCAAGACCATGAATGAACTTGTCAAGAAAGAGCTTCCTAGAGGTATTCCTCAAGTGGATTTTATTAAGGATGGACTGTGTGATGCCTCCAAAAAGGAAAGAAAATCAAAGCATCATTCAGAAAGAAGCTTGATTCAACAATTGAAGAACCTTTACAATTGTTGCACATGGATTTGCTTGGACCAGTCAATGTGTTATCAATCTCAAGAAAAAGATTTTGCCTAGTAATTGTGGATGATTTCTCAATGTTCTCTTAGACATATTTCCTAAAGTACAAAGATGAAGCTAGTGAAATCATCATCAATCACATAAGGCAAGTCAACAATCATCCTGACTTTAAAGTAAGAAGAATCAGGTATGACAATGGAACCGAGTTCAAGAATTCTGTGATGAGATCTTTTTATGAAAAGAATAGAATTATGCATGAGTTTTCTGCAACAAGAACTCCACAACAAAATGGAGAAGTGGAAAGAAAGAACAGATCTCTTATTGAAGCTGCAAGGACAATGCTTGAATAATAAAAGTTGCCAACATATTTTTGGGCTGAAGCTGTGAATACTGCCTGCTACACTCATAATATTTCTTTGGTTAATCAAGCAAAGTGCATGAAACCCTACAATTGTTCAAGAATAGGAAGCCAACTCAAAATTTTCTTCATGTCTTTGGTTGCAAATGTTACATTTTAAGGAATCAAACTGATCAACATGGAAAGTTTGATGCTAAAGCAGATGAAGGAATTTTTGTTGGATATACTGTGGGAAAAGCATATAGAGTCTACAATCTAAGAACCAACATTGTTGCGAAATCAGTACATGTTGTGTTTGATGATAAAATGATTGAAGGACTGCAAGATGGAGATTTCCATGAAAGCCTCAAGTTTGATAATGTGGAGATGGTTAGTGATGACAGTGATGATGAAAGTGATCAAGAACCAGTGACCAAGGATAATACAGAAAAAACTATAACTAATGAAGCACATAATTCAACATCTGTCGAGTTACAAAATGCTTTATCTGTCGGGAGACAATCTGCCTTATCCGTCGGGAGACAATCAACTTCATTCGTCGAGATACAAAGTGCATCATCTGTCAGAACAATGAGAGAAGATGAAAGTCAGAACAGATCACCTACAGAAAGTACCCCTTTCTCAAATCAAATATTCACAAACTCAGGGGGAGTTTCTCATAATCAAAACTAAGTCACACATCAAGACAACAATCAGGCCTCTTCATCTAGAGCTAATCTACCTCAACAAAGAAAATGGACTAAAGATCACCCTTTTGAGCTCATAATTGGTGATGCATCTTCTAGAGTTCAAACAAGGAGAGTAACTCAAGAAGAATGTCTATATAGCAGCTTCCTTTCTAGGAAGAACCAAAGAAGGTAGAAGAAGCTTTGTTGGATCCTGATTGGATTTTAGCTATGCAGGAGGAGCTAAACTAATTTGAAAGGAACAGAGTATGGAAGCTGGTACCCAAACCTAAAGGCAAGAATCCAATTGACACCAAGTGGGTATTCAGAAACAAGATGGATGAAAATGACATAGTGGTCAGGATCAAAGCTAGATTGGTTGCTAAGGGCTACTATCAATAAGAAGGAATAGATTTTGATGAAACTTTTGATCCTGTGGCAAGACTTGAAACCATCAGAATTTTCTTAGCCTATGCAGCTCATGCCAATTTCAAGGTCTATCAAATGGATGTCAAAAGTGCTTTTCTGAATGGAGATTTGGAGGAGGAAGTCTATGTCAATCAACCTCCTATTTTGAAGATCCTAATTTTCCAGAATATGTCTACTATCTCTTTAAAGCACTTTATGGACTGAAGCAAGCACCCAGAGCCTGGTATGACACTTTATCAAAGTTTCTTTTGGAAAATCACTTCACAAGAGGTACTGTTGATAAAACTTTATTCTTTAGAAATTTTAATGGCTCTAGCATACTTGTTCAAATTTATGTAGATGATATTATATTTGACTCTACAGATGAAAAACTTTGCAAAAAGTTTGCCAAATTGATGCAAAGTAAGTATGAAATGAGCATGATGGGGGAACTAACTTACTTTCTTGGTTTACAAGTTAAGCAAGTTAGTGATGGAATATTCATTAGTCAAACTAAATATATTCTTGATCTTTTAAAGAAGTTTGATATAATGGATTGCACATCTGCAAAAACTCCCATGGCCATTGCAACTAAACTTGAATTAAACACTACTGAAAAGACTGTGGATATTTCAAGCTATAGGGGCATGGTCGGCTCACTTCTATACTTAACAGCTAGTAGGCCAGATATATTGTTTGCTACTTGTCTTTATGCTAGATTCCAGGCTAATCCTAGAGAATCTCACTTAGTAGCTATAAAGAGAATTTTCAGATATCTCAAGGGAACTCTAAAACTTGGCATTTGGTACACTAGAGATTCTGGTTTTGATCTAACTGGTTATTCAGATGCAGATTATACAGGTTATAAATAGACAGAAAAAGTAAAACAGGAACCTGTCAATTTCTAGGAAAGCTTGTGTCCTGGTTCAGTAAAAAGCAAAATTCAGTTTCTACTTCTACAGCTGAAGCTGAATATATTGTTGCTGGTAGTTGTTGTGCACAGATTTTGTGGATGAAAAACCAATTTTTGGACTATGGTCTACAAGTGGACAGAATTCCCATTTTGTGTGATAACACAAGTGCAATTGTCATCACTGAAAATCCAGTACAGCATTTAAGAACAAAGCACATAGATATCAAGTATCACTTCATTAGGGAACATGTGATGAATGGTACTGTGGAACTTCATTTTGTTCCAAGTGAAAAGCAGCTTGCAGATATCTTTACCAAGCCACTTGATGCATCCACCTTTTCAAGGTTGGTAAGTGAGTTAGGTATGCTTAATTATTCTAGAATTATTTCATATATTTTTGCAAGTTTTAATGCAGCCAGAAACTTAATTGATTTTTCTGTTTTGGATGGAATTTTGGCTAAATCAAAATTTACATCCCGACGGATGTTCATTATTCATCGAGTGTGATCATTCGTCAGAATATTATTTATTAAAAAAAATCAATTATTTTTCTGGATTATTTTATAACCCGACGGATAATTGTCTTACTCTCATCCGTCGAATTGTCTCAATCTTAGCTGTTAAAACTCTGAACATTATCCATCTAGTATACTTACTTTTTGTAAGTATAACACGACGGATAATTGACAGAATTTTGACAGTTTATTTATTTTTAAAATGGCTATGTTGGACTATTTCGATTGGTTACTTTATTTTACTTTATTATTTTTGACAGTTTATTTCTGAGATAGTATAAAAGCATAATTTATTTTTATTCTATTCTTTTATCATTCTCAAATCAATTGCTCTAACTTCTTTCTTCTCCAAAGCAAATTCTCTCTCTGCGAAATTCCATAATTCAACAATGGCACCGGTAGTCAAAATTATGTCTCAGTCTGGGATTATCTATGAAAATAACAACTTCGTAGCTCTTGTGAACAAGGAGATTCCACAATCTGGAGACTTTCATAAAATGATGGATTTGTGAAGAGCTGCAAACTCAGTTATGCTATGCTGGAGTCACCCATAATCTACTGTGAAGTTGTGGAGGAGATATGGACAACTGCTGTGTACCAATCTTTTGACAAGACCATAACTTTCTCTCTTAAAGGTAAGCATTTCTGCATTAATAATGGCATTATCAAAGCATGCTTTAAAATTCCAGATAACACTACTATTGTTCCCCACACTGATGATAATTTGGTTACCATGCTAAATTCTATGGGCTATGCACTTTTAACTTCTAAGTTAAGTGAGATTAGGAGGCTAGGTCTTAGAAAGGAATGAAGCTATTTGTGTGATGTGGTAACTAAGATATTTTCTGGTAAAGTGAGTAATTTTGATTCTGTTAACATTTTCATGCTTAACATGCTTTATATGCTAACTACTGATAAGTACTTTAACTTCAGTGACTTGATCATGTTTGAGTTAGGTTATAAGTTAGAATAACTTAATAAGAGAGGTAAAAGTGTTTATTATGCTAGATTCTTTATGATGTTTGCTAACCATCTTATTGAGAACATTGCTTTTGAGAACCCAACTAACAAGCTGAATTGTTGGGTTCAAGAAAGGAGAATCATTGCAGATCTCAACAGAGCAAGTCACCACATAGAGGTGCCCCTATTCTACTTTCCAATCATGGAGGGCCCTCAGGTAAGTGAGGTAAACACCACTGTCTCCACTCTTCCAATCTTACAAATTTCTTTGCCTTCAAGTGTAGCTATGACATCTGTGTCAATGACCCAACAGATGCCTACCCAAGCTACCAAAACAACAACTTCAAAACCCAAAACAAAGAAAGCCCTTTTGGTTTCTCTCAAAATAAATCAGTTGCAAAAACTACCAAACACAAAGAGGGGAGTGTGAAGGAGAGTGAGTTAGGTGAGGGACAGGTTGAAAATCAAAAAAACCCTAAGGAGAAGGCTGGTGAGATTAGTATACCCAAGCCTAGCCACACCACAGCTTCCCAACAAGTTGTGGTTGTTAATAAGAAAATCAGCTCAATTATAGTCTCATCCTCCCAAAAGGATGTTACTATTGAAACAAGCTCCCAACCAGGAGCACTGGCCAAGAGGATTAAGGACACAAGTTCACGACAGACTTATGCCAGAAAGAAAAGATCTAAAACCCTTGGGGATGCACAGGGAACACACACAGTGAAAACTGCGGCTAAAGACTCAGTCACTGCACCATCTCAAAGTCAGCTTGATGTGGCTCCAATAAATGTGGAGTCATAACCAAAATCATTAAACAATTGAAGTACCTGAAACACCAAATTCACCCACACACTCACTGGATATAGACATGATTCATACATCACTTCCAAATTCTCCATCTCTAACTCTATTGGAGAAGCCAAAAATCAAAGCAAGTGAGCATCATCTTTTAGATGATTTGTTGGCTAACTTGCCAATTCTTTCTGAGTCTATTGAAACATCTGTGCCCAAATTTTCATCAATCTATACAGAGTCTATAATAGTCTCCACTCCAAACTCATTTATTTCTTCTATCTCGGTGGATATTATTCATCCGTCGAGTAGTGATTGTATCCCGATGGATGTGCCTAACAGCAGTCATCCGTCAGATAGCCAAACTACTATCCCGATAGATGTTCCTTATCCGTCGGTTCTCTCTGCACAACTTCAAATCCCAACAATTGTCACAAGTGCAGATGACCTAGTAGTAGTACAATCACTCTTAGGACTGAGGGCAGGGAGTGAATTGAATGAGAGGCTGGGTTGCTCCCATGCAAAAGGAGAGGAAATGAGTAAACCAATGCAGACCATTTCTTCAGGTCTGGCAAAAGTGAGTGAGTGGAGTCCCACCTTAGATGGTGAAGGTGAGGGTGTGAGGGTGGGAAGCCAAGGGGAGCCCTTGATGTAAGAACAGAGAGAATATGAGAGAAATGCAGGTAAAGGAGACATAAGGATGGACATCATTGTTAGTGAGTCAATGAATGCCAATGATGCAGACAAAGAGAAACTATCTCAGCATGATCAAGCTGTCATAGATTCTATCTCTTTGGATGTTGAGGCATTTACTCATCCTGTTCTAGCATATCAACTTTTGGCTGGACAGGGCAATGAAAATGCAGAGAAGATGCTGAACTTGGTGCAAACCACTCAATCAATGCAAAGAGCTAAGGATGTCATCACAGCCATGCCACCTAGAGCTGATGATGATGTTGACTATGGTACTGGTGAATCTGCTGATTTCTTTGGAGATGATGGTGATAATAGTGGAGAGCTCATGGATATAGGGGGAGAAGAAGGCCCCAGCTCTAGATCTGGACTACCTTCTTGGGCATTCTCCAAGGAATGTGATGTTCAACATTTCAAGACCACTCTCATCCATCAAATTCAAGAGACACATAATGCTCTTCAATCCACTACATATGCTAGCACCAGGAAGCTCTTACAGGCACATCTCAACTCTCTACACTTACATCAGATTCAAGCTCTTCAACACAACCAGGATGTCACTTCCATCAAGACAGAGATTGACCAAGTAAAGAAAGATGTCTCTGAAATATTGGATGCTAAAATTCTAGATACAACAATGCTTGACATTAAATAACAGCTAAGGAAGAATTTTGATCTTGCCACTAAAGTGGATTCCTTGGATACAAGGCTGACTGCAATAGAAGCCTCTCTAACAACTATTCATCTTCATCAAGCACAACAAACTCAGTTACTGCAAAAGCTAGTGGCTGCACAAACCTCCACATCCACTCTACTTGATGATAACAAAAGGAGGGAGAAAGAATTATCAATTCAAGTCAGTCAAGCAGCGCCAACAAGTGAGGGGGAGCATGTGATAAATGTTCAGACCAGTCAAGTAATTGTTCTAGAAATTACTATATTAAAGCCACCAGTTTGGACAACATTGATCTGATCCAAATAGCAGCCGCTTTACTTGATTTAAAGACAAATCCAAAGATGCTTGATATTGCAGATGTTGAAAAGGAACTAGATGAGAAATGGAAGAAGATTGATGCAGCTATTCTGGAGAAATTTGTTCAGCTACAGAAGCTAAACAAAACTTTTCATCACCACTCTCAAGTCAAACACATCTCAGTGCATGATATAAGTGTAGACAACTTGGAAAAAGGGAAAACTTCTTGCATCAAATTACCAAAGGCAAATCTGGTCTTGAAGCCTAAAAGAAACTACTCAAAGTTCTCTGACAAAAATCCTGTGGATCTTGTGTTTGAGACACCTAGGCCAGATGAGAAGAAGCTGTTGGCTAGGTCAATTACATTTTTCAAAGATCCAACCGATTCAGCACTCAAAAGAAGAATTGCCAAAATCTATAGAAATGGTAAGGAAATCTGTGTGGTGGCTGGACACCCTCTATTTGTAGAAGCTAAGAAGTAAGAGAAGGAAAGAATCAGGCAAGAAAAGAAGTAGGTTGCCTTACATACTAAGAAGCTCAAGCAAAAGAAGGAACAAGTTGTTATCTTGGACAAACTTCAAGCTGTGAAAACTACAACTGAGATCTCTGCACAACCATCTGTGATTGCTGAACCTCAAGATCAGAAAATGCAACAGGAACCACAACAGAAAAAAAGATTCAGATATAAGCTCCATTCTAAAAGAAAATTGGACTTTAGTGATGAGGAAATGGAAGACTACATTCATAAAAAGTCTACAACTTCAACTCAGACATCCTAGCCCTCAGTGGTACATGAAGAATTCAAGGTGGATCCAACTAAGAATTTTCATGGTGATCCTATTATTCCCAAGGAGGAGCCATTAGACTGGGAAAGTCTGCCAATTCTTGAGTTCAACTTACCTATCTTCAACAAGCCAAAGAAGACAAAGATAAGAGCTACCAAGAAAAGTAAGCCTGTAACTCTTAGAACCAAGACCCTAACCAAATCTAAATCTATAGTCAATAAGGAAGATATGTTGTACATCTGTGAAATCAAGGAGTTTTCAGAATTTAAACATCTACTCGGATGAACTGGTAGAAGTAAGAGGAACTGATGCTCACAGACATCTTTCTGAAAGATTGGTGTTCAAGTACAAGGCAGGGAAAGAAATCACATGATCTCTTCATAGGATTCTAGAAGAAAGCCAATATGTACTAATAAAGATCTACTCATTATTTAAAAAGAACTTTGGATTCAATATGACTGCAAGGATATTGGTTCTGAAGAAGATTGAAGAGCTAAGGAGTAATAAAGCCAAAGATGCACTTCCAAAAACTCTATCAATTCCTTTCACTGGGAAGATAGTGCATTTGAGGCCTTATTGGCTGATGGAATTCATGGATGATAAGGGAGTTAGAAGATTCTTCAGAATGGATGATCAATTGAGTATCTCTAGCAATGAGACTCTATTGGAAATGCAATAAATGCTAGATCTATGTGAAGCTGATGAACCTAAATTCCATAGACAACTCCAGAATCAAATAGAGGAGAATAACAGGAAGCTTGGGAAGAAATTCAGACAATCAAGGAAATAGACATATCTGCTCAGACTAGAGGAGCACCTTGATAATTATTGTGAGAACTTTTTGTACACTTTGCTTTGTTCAATTTTCAATAAATTTTGTAGCACTTATCAGTTTTATCTACTTCTTTTTAATCTATATTTTTAGGGTGTTTTGTTATCATCAAGTTTCTCTTAATTTATGGCTACAATTCCAGTAGACATAAATTGGGGGAGATTGTTAGGAATATGTTGCGAACTTGATGATAAGTTAAACAAAACACTTTAGTAGATTTAACTTAGTGAATTTTTTAGCACTCGACGGATGATCTAATATAGTCCCGACGGATGAACTTTTTAGTCCCAACGGATGACAGATTAACATCCATTGAGTGAGTAGCTTATGAAACAAATAAGTCTTCTAGCACATTTCTGCAAGCAACATTGTGTAGGTACTGTAGGAGTATATGAGTCATGTTGACTATTAGATTGATATGCAGAATCGTTTGATCAATTATAAATATGAGATGTCTTGTAATTCTGTATAAGTAAAATAGAGTCAAGTGGCAAACAAACTCCTCACGGATGATCTACAAGACCCCCGACAGATGATCAACAAAGCTCCCGACAGATGACAAGCATAGTCCTGACGGATGATCAAATTCAAATAGTAGTTGACAGTGACAAAACAGTCATATGCGTTGGGTGTTTACAAAAGGAATGTGGCAGTCTGTTAAGCAGGAATTTGAGAACAAAGAAGCATTACCATTTCCATGCAATTGTGAAGATATTCAAAGATGTTGGAATAGAGTAGTGAAGCAGCATGGAGTTAGACTAGATATGTTTTGTTTTATTATCTTGTCTTATTATCATGTAAACTTAGTGATATATAAACCAAGTGTAGCAAGTAGAACAATTAACTAAGCAAGCATAGTTTCAGAGAAACATATCAAGCTGTATTCTGTAAACATTTCTCTGAAGTTTTAGTTGTTCAAACTTGTAAGCTGCTGTGAGCTATTCAAAGCTTCACATGGTTCTCATTTGATATATATATATATATATATATATATATATATCTGGTGGATACTTTTAAATCCACCAGAAAGTTTTAAAAACTTCTGTTTTTATTACTTAGTGTTTTGATTCTTATCTCTCTTTTATTCCGCACCATAGTTATTCAAATATTGTTATATTTATCAAGTTAGAACATTCTTTCAATTTGTAAAAGGAGCCAAAATTACATTCAACCCCCTCCCCCTTTGTAATTCTTGTTGTATTGTTAGGGAATAACACTTTAGTTATAATATTGTACATGTATTTATATTTCTGAATTTAGATATTCTTGACATCATCAACTAGGAACTTATATATATTTAAATAATGCACAAGTTGGGAGAGATTGTTAGATATAATTGATGATATCAGTATTTAAGATCTATCCGAGTTTGCTGACTAGAACATATCATAGTTTGTGAAGCCATCAGTATTTTATAAATCATAGTTTGTCATCAGCATTTGTCTATCAGCATCTGTCAAGACTTATTTCAAAAAAGTAATTGATTCGCTTTAGAAGACTTTGATGTGCAAAGATATGTTGGTGTATGACTGTACTTATTTATGGTAATCAATAGTTGGATATGTATTAGGATTCTTTATTCATGTATATCATATCAACTGATTGATGGTGTAACTAGGTTAACTCTACATGTGTTGTGCATTATTTTATCATACACAAAACCTAGCAGCTGTCAAGGATATATGTTCATCCTTTGAGAGTGTATTGTAATAAATTTTTATTTATTAATACAAAAAGTTGTTCTTCATTGTTGAGTATTTAATTTGATTTGCTTGTTTTAATTGTATTCACCCCCTCTATAGTTTACTTAAAGTTTTAACAAATAGTTTATTGTATTTTTGGTTTGTATTTGGTGAACAATAATATGCAGTTTTAAAAACTGCAATTTCCTTAGTTTTTATTAAATTTATGCTTTATTTTAGCTTTATTTATAATTAAGTTTTCTTAAAAGGTGATTTGTAGATGAACAATGTGATTTATGATCCAAAAAAGTGATTTACCAATATAAAAATGTTATTTTTAATTTGAATAGGTGATTTATAAAACACCACTTGACGTCCTAATTTGAAATCATAAACAACATTTTATGTTATATTTTAAATATTTTTATATTTTCGTACATTCTTTTTTAAAAAAAATTATACAAATTAATTTAAAAAATTCAAATATAAGCCTCAATTTAACATTTTTTACATTTTAGGCTTCAATAATTTCTCATTTGAATTTTAGAAACATTTAGAACGAAAATATAAATAAAACAAATATTTAGGGTTTAGGATTTAGGGTAGGCCCTAAATTCCTATAGCCTAAACCCTAATTGAATAAAGTCCCTAAATCCTAAGAACCAAACTCATAATTTTATAATGAGTGTTTATTTTTATTAGTTTTCAATTTGTAAACTTTTGGTTTGAACAAATTTTATTGTAAATATGTGTGATTATGTGATTAAAATTTGGGTTTGCCTTGAGTTTAAATGTATGTAATAAAAAAATTCAAGTAAAAGGTGTTTTGTGTTGAAAAGTTTACTATAAAAGGTGGTTTGTTTTTAAAATTTAACTACAATAAAAAGGTGCTTTGTGTTTAAAATAGACAATGTGCTTTGTGTTCAAATCAATAAAAATATTTGTTTTCTGTCCATATCACAACAAAATCAATATAGCATAACATCATGTGAGTACCACAATACAAAGTTAACAATATATGTAAAAAAATTATTTACATCATTCAACTGCGATAACAATTTAAACGACCATGAATTGATAACATTCTAACAGTTGTTTTAATCAAAATAATTAAAATAGTAATCATCTCTACATGTTTTTCATTCTTTTTCAAACAACATAGTTCTTTCAATCTTTCTTTTTGGCTTCTTTCTGCTTGATTCCATCACCATTTTGAGTAATCTCTTTTTTGCTAATTTGTTGTAAAATGATTTTGATTCTTTAATAATAAATTCTTTTTTCTCATTTAAGTACGAGGTTAAAATAGCATTAGCATACTTTTATTCGTAACTTAACATGCTACACATTCAGCTAGTTTCCCATCGGTGTAAAAAATAATACGATATCATAACAAGCACAATGTTTTATATATAATAAAATGATGGTGAATGTGATTATTATGTTTTCATTTCTCAACTCAGTGTCCCAGTTGTTTACATCCCCTTTATAGGTCTTTATGTACCATATTAGAAATATAACACAATCCGTGACATTTTCTAATCTTTGCCAAGTCATTTTTACACAAGTTATTTTCATGATAGAAATCGCAAACCATCCTAGATCTTTCTCGTTGAGGTACTTGATAAAGTCTTTTTCTGAATTTTCCATTTTCAAAATGTAAATTTTTGACATATAGAATGTTGTTATCAAAAAGTAGTTGGTGATTTGTCAAGCTTACCAATTGATGTAGGAAAACCATTGAATCGCCATTAGAAGCCTTTCCTTGTTTAATATTGTCAATGACCTTCCATGATTTTGTTTTTATGTTTTGGCAAATCAGGTAGTAATGTTCAGATGCCAATATTGGGAAAAAGATTTGAGATTAATATTTTTTTAATATTATTTCACAAAATTAATTGGTATTAATTCATCTAAATATGGTGTAGAAGTTAAACAAAATATAACAAATCATAATTTATAATCTTTGTGTTTGGATATTTGTCATAGAAGTGATTCATCTCGGTTATAAATATATCGTGCTGTTCTTTCTCTGTCTTTTCCACACACAAAGGTCCAATCAATACATTAAGAGAACGAAGTTAGTATTTTGTTGTAGAATACTTTGAAATGACCAATATATACATATACATTACCGATAAGCTTATATTGATGAACAAACACAATGGTAATTCTGTAAATTTATATTTTTCTTTTTCCTTCAAACCACCCCGCACGTCTATGACTGAGTAATATATCTTCTTTTTCTTTCTCAGTATTTTCATCTGCTTTTACTATTTATCTTTCCCTTCATGTATCATTGATCTCCATACAATATAATCTTTTCTTCAATATTTATAATTCAAATCAATATCCCTGCGAATATTTGGTGACCGATAAGCAGCACCAAGCATATTTTCCTTCCTTTTTCCCGTGGTTGAGATGCTGGTGTGACCTAGTCATTTTGATGAGGTTGCACTTCGACGTTCATATTCCCATGTTCCTTATTTTTTTCTTGCATACATCTATTACAAGTCCACTCTTAAGAAAAATGAAGGGACTAACAGGTCTTCCATGTAATCATTTATATTTCTTATTTCTGGTGAACAGTTCAGATATTCAATCGACTCCTAATGTTTAGGTTCATATGGATCTATTTCCTCATTTTCCTCATTTGTGTTTCCCATCTCAGGTTTAGATTTGTCTTCAGTTTGAGGTTGAAGCCTAATATCATTATCTTCATTGATATGTTTCAATATGTCAATCGTTGAAGTAATTTGCTCTTTAATTTGAGAATTGTCGACATTTTTTTGGGTGCATACTATTTGCCGCTTCCAATTCATTTTTGTACGTCTCAACTGCATCCATTAGCATTATAGCCTTTACACTAATCAATTAAACCTATCCTGAAATATTAAATTATTGTTAATTTAAAGTTAATAATAGGAAACTTGTCTTTTTTGAAAAGTTAAAATACTTTTTTTGCACCACATATCAAAAACTTATTTAATTATCTATTATTAATCAACTAAAACTTTGAAGAGATTTTAAGATACCTCTTTCTTTGTTTGACTTTCTGGAGATGGCTCACTTTGTTTAGCTGATCTAAAATTTCAAATTAAGCAATACATGATAGATGATACTAGTAAGAGGTAAATAATAAATTAGATTTTAATACTATATTCTATTTACAATATAAGCAAATAATCAAATTACTTATACAAATCACTAACAAAATATAGTATTTTGTATATGAGATTTTAAAGTGATATACCTCCTCCCTAATTGACCTTTTAGACTTGTTCTTTTTCTCTATTTGGTGTAAGTCCACTATTCACATACATTTCCTAATGTTACTAGTTAAAACTAGATAGATATTGAAATAAAAAAAATATGTTAGTGTGTTATAACAATTAAATCAAAGTAAGAAAAATATCTATATATGTATCTTTTTGAAAATATACCTCATTTGCATGTGAAGGATGTGAAATATTTGTTTGTGCATCCTTTTCTTTGTTCACAAATGCAACTATGTCATTTTCCTATTTTTTGAGGCATACTAGAACTATAAGTACAAGTAGTCGACTAATATTATCAATCTACAAAAAAAATGTTTGTTCCTCTTAATTTTGGTTATTTTTCATCTCCCGTCTTGTGCTAATTATTTCTCTACTCTCGAAAATATCATTTTTAAATTCTGCTGCTTTTCTCTACTTTAGCTTTTATGCAGCCCATCCTTTAATATTGGGAACTATTGGAGCACTTGTGTAGTCCCTTTGATAATCACTCGATCGACATTGAATATCTGTAAATTTAATAGTTTTTATAAATAATTTTATGTGATCCTATTTATGCATATCATAAATAGGAAAAGATAAATCCATGAATGGGAAATAGTGCTTACACTGAGAACAATTCCCCCAATTATATTACGAACATTTATCAAGCACAATATCATAGTCTAATATATCCCTGAGCAAGTAAGATGATCTGTTTCTCTTGATCAAGATATTGAACAATATTTTTAAGAAATTTATGTTGAACAGTTCATCATCTTCTTCTATGGCACTAATTAGATTAACCATTATTGAAGGTGATATGTTAAACTGTGGTTTTCTTGGAAACTAAGATGTCCACTATTTTTTTCTTTCTACAGTGCTTGCATATTCAAATTTTCTTTATCCAATAGGTAGTCCAAGAACGTCATTAACATCTTGGTCAGTAAATGCAAGTATCTTACCTGAAAATTTTAAGGATCGACTTTATAGTTCAAATGATTGAACAACATGGTATACAAGATTATGTGGCATCTTCTTCAAATTAAATTTGAACAGGGATTCAAAACCAGCTTCTTTCACCCATGTCTTTTGTTGTTCAGAGAGCATGAAAAGCATTTTTTTCAAGTTTCCCAGCGAGCTTATTATCTTGAAAGATTTTGTGACATTTCTTTTTTTCTTGTTCTTCACATGTTCATCACCATTATCCTCAACTGCATCTACTTTTTGAAAAAATATTTATCAATTAAGTTATATCTCTTTTTTATATGTGTTTCTTTTATCCAGGAGCATTTACAACATATGTTACCTTTCCTTTTTTTACTTTTTCTTTTTTCGGTGCTTTGGCCTTGAGATTTCTTGCTTCGTCTTCATCACTTGGCTAACAAGAGTATAAAATAATATATATGAAATTAAATTCTGAATAAAAAACCAAAAATAGATAAATAAAGATAGGAAAACTATAGAGTTGTTGTAATTATCAGTCTTAGTTTTGAGCTTTCTACTTTTATACTACCCTTTATTTTAACCATAGCCTCTTCAACATCTTTTTAATTTTCATTAAATATTTACTCCATTTTAATTCAACATAAAGCATTAAATTCTATGTTATTACCATAAAAGCATGACAAAAGCATTGATCAAAGCATTTCACAAGCATTATTATTAAACAGCTATGAGAATATCATTGCATACAATCTTATCAAATATAGTCATATCACAACACTAAGAAAATAAATGAAAAAGTTAAACAAACACCAATTAAAACGTAAATAAACCACTAAAATACCCAATCCGCCAAACAAAAAAATTAATATACCTCAATAAGAATATTTTCATCTCTCATTGGTCTCGTCCTCACCCTTATTTCTTTTTCTTTTTCACGCTTGTAACTTATTGGAGTATTTCTTTTAGTATTAGGTCTACAAAATCATCATCATAATCAATCTGACAATTACTTTATGTAAAATAGATAAAACTATATAAATTAGGATATAACATAAATGATTGAAGTTCATTTGAAGTTATTTTTTATGTTTTTAGCTTTCTAGTAATATATATAGTTTCAGTAATTTGTTGTTCTACAACTTGTTCCTCATTATGTGAGTCATCACCGTCAAGCCCTTGTGGGCTAGTAAATGATGTTTTTGAAAATCTATGTTATTTAATTATTTTACTTTGCCTTGTAGATCATGCGACAATCACACTTATTAAAAAATCACTTTTCTTTTATATATAAATCACACAAATCTCTTTCATTCCTTTTAAGTAAAAAAATACACAAAATGCACACATCCCTAATCCACCATACAAATCACTTTTTAAAAGTAAAAATAACACAAATAACTTTTATATACCAAAATCAACAAAAAAATAAATATCACTCTTTTTATCCACATAAGTCACTACTTCTCCTTATCTAAAATACATACATCCCTAATTCACCTAAAAATCACTTTTTAAAAGTAAAAAATATTTCAAATCATTTTCTATCAACACAAATCACTTTTTCCTATAGAACAGTACACATGAACTGATTCAAATTATTTTTTATCGACACAAATCACTTTTCATACATATATATAACACAACACAGTAAAAAATAAAAATAATCTAGTTATATTTTAAACAATTAAATTAGAGAGAATTATTAAAATTCACTTAAATATTCTTACCTGTGTTACTCCGGTCCATAGTTGAATCTTAATCCTGATAATAATGCCCTGAAACACCAATAAATATATAAATAAGCTTAAACCCCTTAAATACAAGTCTATACACTATGAATAAGTGATTTTTTTAATGAAAATACCTGATTATTTCGATGAATAGAAAGATATTAGTTTCCTTTCAAAGACGAAATCACCATTAGTCTTCAAAAAATTTTGGAATCTTTTAGTGTTTGGGGTGATTTGGTGCGGAGAAGAAAAAAGAGCAATGGTGGTTTAGCAGGGAAGAGGTGGGTTTTTCCGCGGGGATTCGTGTCTGTGTAACTATCCCGTATGAAATATTTGTGTATATATTAATCAAATTTAAATTTTTAATATAGTCTGGTAGTGACGTGTCTTTTCTATTGGGATTTTTAGGCTAATTCTAATTTTTTAGAAAATAAGGATAAAAAAACTAGGCGGGGGCGGGGGATGACTAGTTTAAAAAAGATTTTAAACTCTTATTCAAAACCTGGAAGACTAAGAATGATAAAAGATGTAACATAAATCATGTAAAGAACACATTGATTTAATTCAATTTACTTTACATAAAATATACAGAAATTGTTATAGCTCCAAGAAAAACAAACTTGTTTTTCTTGTCTTCTTCTCAAGAACAGTTACTGAGTTTTGGATTACAGAGAGAGAAAATATTACAACAAAGTTTTTGCTCTTTGTTTCGTACATCTAAAGATGGGATGTGCACAATATAAGTAGAGCAATATACTATTCAGTGTGCACACCCATTTACAATAACCAATCATAACCTGCGAAGGGACACGTAACAGCTTTTTGAGGACCACTTTATTCCATTATTCCCTATTAATATTTTTCTATGTGTTTTATTTTCTTTCTCTCCAAGTTTAGCTGTAGGCTTGACACAAGTCCATGGACCACCTTTATGTACAAGACTGTAGTGATCTGTTTTTTCATTTCTGGTATCTAATGATCTGAAGTTGACCTCCATGGACCACTCCATTTCTTATTTGTATTTTCATTTGTCATGTCATGAAGAAGCCGAGTGAAGATATCGTGAACTTTATTTGGCTTGACTATGCTATCCAATTCACTTTGGACATCTCAATATAGCATAACTCTCAATTTCATGATATGTTATCTTTCTTGACTTCTCGGTGTAGCACAAAATTAGACTTCACGATCTGTAACAAGTTTAAACTTCTCGACATAAGCCAAACTTGAACTTCACGGTATGGCTATAAATTGGACTTCATTATATGGCTTTGATAGACTTCATGATACAGTTCTTCTAGAATTCGAAGTCATCTTAATATTGAACTAAGGGAAATTTTTACAACTCATTGGTCTTCATTCTTTAATTTGTTACTTGAACAATCTTCATTGAACTTCTACCAAATTGATTTATTCTATAACTATTATGCACAAGACTGTTGCATGACAATCCCTAGGCTCTTAAAATATTATAAGCTATCTAAAAGATAAAAAAAAAAAAGACAAGAACATTGAAACATGTCACTAATTCAAATGGTAAACTCCACTTGGTCATGCAAAGTAACATTATAACTTGAGTATGCTTGTTATGATAATATAGATAAGTCATGCACCTAACATAAATTCTATTTATTATATAAGTCTCATTATAGTACCTATATATATATATAGGTAAGTTCTATGAAGTCCACTATTTCATTGAAGTCCTTGGAGTCCATATATGTAACGCCCTCCAAACCCGGGTCAGAAGTTTGGGGTTCACAATACACACGCACACTTAATATATAAATACCTGCTTATGAAAGTGATATATGTAAAGACCCTACTTACCATAACCATGGATCGCAACAGGTTAAAGTATGAAAACAAGCCACAACCTTAACTTTTATTACATCATACCAAATCCCAACTAGTTCCGCTTAAAACTGATAATGATATCATTCTTACAATCTTACATAACTCATCTACATTATAAAGCTCCTGCTAACTCGATCCATCTTATCCTGGAATCTTAGCTCGCACACTGGACTGGGAATCCTCGTTACCAACCATTTCCTTTTCAACTGTAAAATAACATAACAGATTTGCAAGAGTGAGCTAACTAGCTCAGCAAGTCATAATAGCAATAATTGAGGTTGAACAATGATCAGTTGAAATGATTCATAAGAATCAAGTTTTTGGATAAGCAATGAATAGAATTGGATATTCTATTCATTTTAAAAAAAACAAGGTTAGGCTGCTGATCGGTCATGCACTAACCCCGAGCAAAGCTCCCAGCTTTGCTCTATATACTGGATTCAAGGCACATATTGGCCTAATATGACCACGAATCTGGTCTGACCACGAATCTGGTCCATATTTATAAAACCATCTAATTCTAAAACAATTTCAATATGATAACCATTGCAATTCAATAAAAGCATAATCATGATTAGCATTGATAAAACATTTATCTCAGAGCATAAAATATTTCACAGATATCACCAGGGTGTATCAAGGTGTAAATATGAAGAACGGCTTCAATCCTGATAAAGAATCAAGTATCTGAAGAACAATGGTTCAATGATAATACAGGATATTAATCTTGGACGTGATTGGGTATTCCAGGGTGTATAAGTTTCTGTATGCTCAAGAAATTCTATTGAAATACTTGGTTTATGTTGTGTATGTATTTACAGAGTAGTATTGTATTGGTATGGTTTAATATCTGGGAAATCAATCGTTGGTGGTTTACAAGAAATAAATCTTACAGCTCAAGTTCAATGATATGATCAGGGTTCAAGGTTGAATAGTTTAAGCACTTGCAATGTAAAACAAGATTTATTTTGAATACTAGAAACATGTTATGAGAAAGTTCAGAAATATTTGCAATATATCTAGAAGAAAGGTTCAGAAGGACTTGCCGTATCATAGATGATTTCCAACTTTACTTATACTCATCTAACAGTTCTACTAATCAATCACTTTCCTTTTTTTTCTATGCCTTGCTTCTATTCGTCAATCACTTGCCTTCTCTTTCGATGCTTCAATTCTATCTACGGATCACTGACTTTCTTTTTCCATGCCTCGCTTACTCTGCTAGGCATCACAATCATCTATCAATACTCAATCTCATACTATTCTAATCGTCACATAGGCGTCATAAGCTCCTATCTACCTTTCGTTTTACCCAGATCCGGTTTACGGATTGAAAGTTACAGCAACAATAACCACATAGGCATATAACACATCAATCAGATAGCATATAGCACATAGCACGCAAGATATTTGATTAAAATAATTTTTCAAAGAAGATTCGGGGTCAAAATGATTTTCCAGGTATTTAATACAAATTTTTGAATATTTTTCGGAATTAAAATGGGCCTCTGAATCATTTTATAATTAAATAATAGGGTTCGAACACCCGAATTTGAATTTAAAATAATTTTATAATAATTATCGAGCCTTGAAAATAATTTAAAATGATATTTTAAAGCTCGAAACTATTTTTTGGAATTTTTAAATCCAAAGAAATAATTAAGTCTAATTAAATAATCAATTAAAATTAATTAATAACTAATTAAATTATATAACCAATTATTATTTAAATTAATTAATTAATTATCTACTAAAATAATTAATTAAATAATTTAGATTTAAGTTTGGAATTTAAAATAATTTTCAGAATTAAAAATAGTGAATTTTTGAAATTTTAAATAAATAAAAACCATTTTATGAAATTAAAATAAAAAAGGAAATACTATTTTTGAAAATATTTAAAACCACGATCCTGGTTTTGTAAAGTTTTGAAACCAAGATACATGATTTATACTTTTTGCAAACTACAGGGGGTCAAATTGTAATTCTCCCCCTGTTGCCTACTCCGGTCACCGTGCCACCACCGGCCGGCGACCGGCCGTCGTCTACTTGCACAGAACTTCTGCAGGAAGTGCAGATCCAAAGACTGGCTTCCCAGGAACCTGTTTCTGTAGTCCTTTTCAAAAAAACAGCCCGATTTTTTATCTTGATTCGCAAGCAAACTTCGCCGGCGGCGAGCTTCGTTTCCAGAATCCGAGAGTGAAATCGAGGCCGATTATTCGATCTGATTACACGAATCGATTTCTTTCAACAAGATATACACTCTGGTATACTTAGTTTCATCCCAGAGTTCCCCAATCAAAAATTCCCAAATCGAATTAAAAAATATTCAAGAACATAAACCCTAATTTATGAATCCGAGAATCAAACATCAGTTTCTATATGTTATTGAACTCTATTTTTGACATATAATATACCAAATTGACCAGGAAGAAAAGACCTACATGATTATGCCGTCAAATCATATCAAAAATATCAAGAACAAAAATTCATAATTTAATCCATAAATAATTTGAATTAAATTATTAAATAAGAAAATCACCTTGACTTCTGCACTAAAATGGATGATTGATTATGAAAGAACTTTTCGAGAGCTTCAATTTGATATATTGCACGCCCAAATCGGAGTTCGATAACGCCTTCGTTTGTGCGATTGATTTTCAAGAATACGGTATTTTAATAAGATTTTCTCTGGTTTTCAGTGGTTTGTACAGTCTGATTATGGTTTTACGCGTAAAATGAAATAAAAAAAGGGCTATTTATATTTATGGAATATTAGTACGTTCTGGATCGTGTTGGATCGATAAATACGTTACTTAGCCGCTAAGTAACTATAAATACGATCCTATCGGATAAATATTATCATGTTTTGGATAAGCGTTATCCTGTTGCGGATAAGCACTATCCTGGTTTGGATAATCATTATTCTGTTTTGGATAAGTATTATCCTGTTTTGGATAATTATCAAAACCGGACTTTTATAAAATGATTTGTACGAAGATAATGTTATCGAAAAGGGTTAGCGTATCGAAAATATTATGTCGGGCCGCGCACGGGTCAAACCGTAATCCGGATCGAAAAAGTCAAAACATGGAAAATGTCCGGAATTACTAGATTAGGTTAGGAAGGAGTTTTCGAAAGAGTTTCGGGTTGTAAAAACGTAAAAACGGTTGAGGTTGGACGATTCCCGACTTTAGAAAATGATTTTGTAATTATTCAGAAAATAATTAATAAATTCATAAATCAATATAAAATCACATAACACTCCAAAAATTACCAGAAAAATACCTTATTTATTTATATTTTATTCTGGACATAATAAAATTAACATACTTATAACTTATACTATACAACATATAAACATCCACATAACAACACCAATCATCAGATAATTCACGAAAAATCACAATATAATCACATGATAGTTATTTATCAACAAAAATAATTACACCGTATGTTCCAAATATTACAATATATATTCTCCAATTAAAATATATCTTAAAAGATTGCAAAACATATTATTTTTTGAATGATATTCTACAAACATCACTACATTATTGAAAACTTGCAGATTGCATATATTTTGCAAGTAGAACATTGCACTTCTACAAACATGCTTATTTTGCAGCGCATAAATGTTTATGATGCAGAACAAACATGTTTAGTTGCATAGCCTACATATATATTTGTAAATATATGAGATTTGCATGATTTTATTGAAATAATGATATTTGTAAAACATGTTTTGCAAGGTAAAATATTTTATAAGATATTTTATTTGCGGAACATAGATGGACTCCGAGGACTCCAATAAAAAGGTGGACTTCATATAACTTTACATATATATAGAGTTAATTGCATTTTGCAACCCCTACCTTTCATTTAAAATCAAAATAGTATACCTACTTTGTAAAACATAGTTTGCAACCCTTAGCTTTGAATATTAAATTCAACATGCATCCCTTTCGGTTATAAAATTGAAATTGAGATATTAATATTAATAACTAAAATTTCAAATCAATAAAAATATTTATTTAATGCATATTTCACATGAAAAAAAATTACACGCCCCTCCGTCTCACTAGATTCTTTACACGGAAGATCGGCACACATTTTAAAATTTCCGTAAAGTGTGGTTCCCTAAATAATTTTAAATATTTTCTTTAAATGAAAATATAATATTTAAATTTTTATATAATAAAGAAAATTAAAAAAAAAACTATAGAACTATATTTTATAGTAACCTTAATGCGTCCCAAGGACGAGGAAAAAGTAAGTAAGAAAATCAAAAAGTAGTTATTTTCCATTAGTAATACTCTAAATTAATCATAATACTAAACACTTAAAATATATTTATCAAGTAAAATATATATTTTTGTATATAATCATAAAGTTTTTAAATATATTTATATTTTAAAGTTTTAAAAAGTATACTGAGTAAAATATAAAATAATTGATATTAGTATTATTTTTATAATTTAAAATTCTAACTTTTAGTTTAATTTAAAAAAAAATAAAATTATTATTTAAAATATTTTGCTGAATTTCATTTTTACCCTTCAAAATATAAATATTTTTAACAAAATGGTTAAAGGGATGCATATTGTATTTGATGTCGAAAGTTAGGGGTCGCAAACAGTATTTTTGAAAGTAAGTATATAATTTTGTTAGTTAATGAGAGGTAGGGTTGCGAAATATAATTAACTCATATATATATATATAAAAATGTGTTAGAAATAATACTCTTAAAAAGAGAACGGGAGAATCTTTGATCTAAAACAAAATTCTCAATATTTTTAGCTTATTTTAAGAAATAATTATTCATTAATATTATAATAGACTAGAAATACTAAACATGTAGGTTACCAAATTCTCGTAATTATATTATTATAATATTTATATGCATACACATATATTTTAGTACAAAAATAATTTTGCTCATTTTTTTTTCTAAAATTACTCAATTGATATAATTTAGACTTAATTGCACTTAAATGGCCTGAACTAAATATTTTTTTTGTAGAAAAATGACGAAATTATAATAGTTGTCAATGTAATATCCAAACTATTTATTTTTTTAGCTCTTTCTTGCATTCCATCAAATGAAGCAAACAGCGTTACACTATGTAAGGGTAATTTTGTCCAAATAGCTTCTAACGGCTCTAAAATGCAACTATAAAGCTGCAAATACAATCATAAGCCACACAATTACAATTTTAACATAGTTTATAATAAACACTAAATAAATTCCAACAAATATTATAAAAACCACCTTCATGTACATGTCTTTTGTGTGGCATTTATCTATATGCATTTTATGAGGCTCATTTCTTATGGCAATTGAGGAAACAACATGGTAGCAAGGAATTCCAGTTAATTCCCATTTCCTGCAGGCACATGTTTTTTTATTAAAATTCACAACTAACTCAAATCCTACATCTGAACATCTAACATTGTAAGCAGTCCCTCCAGACCAGGTTACCCTACAGTTGTCAGCATAATGAGTGGCCTTAACATGTTGAAAAATATTTAGAACAAATAATGATACTTACTAACTTTTTAAGGAATTCAAAGAGGTTCACTTACTTGTTTAGCTTTTTCAGTGCACTAGGAAAATGACAGTGTCATTTCCTGTCATTTTATCCCTTCTAACTTGAATCGTCTTCATAACTGCCTTGTGCAACTCTCTGTACATGGTAATTAGTGGTAAATCTCTAAACTTTTTTATGTTGTTATTGAACACTTCACTGTAATTGTTAACAAGCATATCATTGTGAGCTTGTGTTCTAAATGCAGATTTAGACCATTGAGTTACCGACTTAACTATTAGCCATTCATGGCACTATAAAACTATATGTTGAACGTAAAAAAAAAAAAGAATACCCAATCTTATACAAAACATTAGAACACATGTTATAAGCATCACAGTAGACAGTGATATATACCTATTTCATCTTGTCCATATGCAGCCTGGACTCCCAATCTATAGTGGCCATTGATGAATTCCAAAGTAAGTGCCTCAATGCAGTCCCGTTATACTCTTTGTTAGATATATTTGAGATGTCATGTCTAATATGATTTATGTTTAGTTTTCAAAACTTAACAACAGGACAAATCAGGACTTACTGAAATCAGGACTTACTAGAAGTCAGAACTTAATATCAGAACTTAAGATCATATCAGAACTTAAGTGCGGGAAGACTTTCAGTTAAGGAATGAAGCTGATTTACAGGAGAAGATCGAGACTAAAACAAAAGAAGATATGCATGGAAAGAGTTAGAAGACTGGAAGACTTGTAGAAGATATCTAATTGATATATTTTAGGAGACAGGAATTGTATTCCATATCAATTAGAATATATCATGTAACTCTGTACTATATAAACACGGACTTAGGGTTTACACTATATGTGTTATCATTATCGAGAAGATTATACATTATAACCTAGTAGCTCTTAGTGATATTTGTTCATCACTGAGAGAGAACAGCAGTTTATATTGTAAGAGAGTTTATTGAATATAATTGATCTTTGTTACATACTTATGTTAAATCGATTTAATTGTATAAACACTGTATTCAACCCCCTTCTACAGTGTTGTGTGACCTAACAAGTGGTATCAGAGCTTTTCTGTTAACACACATACAGTAAAGATCCAAATAATCATGTCTGAAGAAACACAATCCCCAACTAAGCCCACCAAAACTCAAGAAACTCAAAACACCCAAACCCACAGTCTATATAAGACTATTAGGGTTCCCATACTGAGACCTTCTGAGTATCCCATATGGAAAGTGAAGATGGCTATATTTCTGGAAGCTACAGATCCATAATATCTTGATAGGATTAATGAAGGACCATATAAGCCTACCAAGCTCTCTGTTGCAGTTGCTGATCAACCAGCAAAGTCCATACCAAAGGAGAAAAATGATTACACAGATGAAGACATCTCATTTATTGCCAATGATGCAAGGGTAAGGCATTTGCTGCATAGTATCATTGATAATGTCATGTCAAACAGGGTAATTCATTGCAAGACTGCAAAGGAGATATGGGATGCTTTGGAGACAAGATGCCAAGGAACTGATGCAATCAAGAAGAACAGGAGGACTATACTTACTCAAAAGTATGAGAACTTTGACTCAAAAGCTGATGAGTCATTAACTGACTTATATGACAGGTTTGTCAAACTCTTAAATGATCTGTCACTGGTGGACAAGGAATATGATCTTGAAAATTCAAATCTAAAATTCCTTTAAGATCTTCCTGAAAATTGGGATTTGAAGTCTACTACCATAAGAGACAACTATGATCTTACTGAAACTACTCTTGATGAAATTTATGGTATCCTCAAGACTTATGAACTTGAGATGGATCAAAGGAGCAAGAGGTGTAACACCCTCCAAATCCGGGGTATAGATTTGGGGCATTATTAATATTAACTACTCACTAAACCTCCACAAGCGGAATATAAATAAAATAATTACCCCGAACTACTACTACTCAGGATCTTTTCAAGGTTAAGGATTGAAAATAAGAATGATAAACCAACTTTATTACAAACCAGTTTTAAACAATCTATCTCAAGAACTCTCTCTTTGTTACAAAACTTTATTCTGTTTACATTTTCACACTAAACTACTTTTATTCAAACCATTACTGCTACTTGTCCTGCTACACCTGATCTGGTAACTCAAAGCTCTCTTCTAGGATAGGGGCAAACACCCTTGGTATAAAAGGGTCTCGCTGCTTAACTCGCTTCTTGACTATGCGGGTTCTGATTGGTCTCATTCTCTACCTTGACTGAAAAACAATAAGAATAAAAATAAAAGGGGATGAGCCAAAATTGCTCAACAAGCTTGCAACAATATGTATAGTATAAAGGATAAGAATAAACGAACCGATAATCTGTTTCTGTAAAGAATAAGAATTTGCCATTATTGGCGAGTGCCAAATGAACAAGACTGGAAACAAGAACCAACATATGCACTATAACCTGCTGATCAGTCAGGATACAGTGCGGATCTATACCCAACTGCATAGACCCAACCAACATAAGGAGTACTCAGGAAACTATGGCCTATTAATTAAACGTCTAGGTAAAACCCAGCCCGTATCATAACTATCCAATCCAAAGCTGAGCATCCGGAACAATCGGAATGCTTTCGATGTATCCCAACATCAGGATATACTGTAATAGATGTAACAAGGGTGAAAATATTGGAATATGAATAAAGGATTCAATAAATTGGGAGAAATTAAGAATTGAAATGAAATAGAAACAAGAATCAATAATTGTGTATGAACAAGAATTATCAAAGTGTAACGGATATGGAAAAATGGGGAAATATTTCACTATTCTGAATTTAGAATAGGGTAAAAAACTTGCCTTGCGTGTACTTAACCTGGTTCAACTCACTGTTTTCTATCTCCTGCTTGATCTGCCTTGCTGACACTCTGTAATAACCCCCAAAATTTTCAACTTTTTTTTTTGTAACCCTTGTTAATAGTGTTTTTGCTGAATGAGAAAACTTTTCATGCCACACTATGTAGGGGTTCTATTATGGATATTCTGAGATTTTATTAGTACTCTATATGGTATATGAGTGTATGTAAAGATCGTCAGAATCCAATTCCGAACACTCGGGTTTTTCCCGGAAATACACTAGATACGGAGAGAATTGAGTATAAGGTAACAGGATAAAAAGGATTTAAATTAAAGGATTATAATAGAGGATCATAAAAAGGAAAATAATGTATTGAGAAAGGTTAAGGGAACCTAAGTAATAAGATCCCGGGTATGATCCTTCAAACGATAAACGAAAACTAAAGTTAAGCGAACCGTATAACAGATCAGCGGTCATTAGGCAAAACAATTAGGAAGTTAATCAAAGGGATTAGAGAGAGTGATGTCACCCAACCAATGAGAAGAGGACAAGGAGGGAAAGATGACATCGCAACATGACATAGGCATGACATGGGAAGGAAGGAGATGTGGTGGATTATTAA
This sequence comes from Apium graveolens, assembly GCF_009905375.1. Taxonomy (NCBI): domain Eukaryota; kingdom Viridiplantae; phylum Streptophyta; class Magnoliopsida; order Apiales; family Apiaceae; genus Apium; species Apium graveolens. The sequence continues at coordinate 115,974,189 of NC_133651.1, read as the reverse complement.
CCACACAAAATCAAGGTTAAATTGGTAATTAACCAAAAACAAAACAAAACAAAACCAAATCAACCAAGCCAAATAATTCATTCTTCATCAAAACAAAAAAGAAACCAAGGCATTATTCCCTAATCATCCTTATGCATAGTTAGGGCTATATCATGAGTTTAAGCCATCAATTCTTTCTCAATCTTCTTCATTAAATCAATGAAGAAGACAATGAATAGTGTTTTCAAGTTTTTAACTTGAAATTTTTCTTGTTTTCCTTTAAGATCCAAGCATCCCTAAGACTTCTCAAAGCTTCTTAAGGCTTCCTAGCTACTCCCACCACTTCAAGGAAGGTATATCATCTCCAAACCCTAGATTCCTATGTTTATTAAGTTGATTTTGGTTATTATGGTGATATTGTAGCTTAATGTTTGTGGTTTAGAGTTTGGGTTGAAGTGGTATTGAAATGGAATGGTAAATCTTGTTGTTTTGGTTAAAAGAATGTAGTATAGTTAAATTCAAGCTTAGGCATAAGTATGAATGTTAAAAATTGAATTGATTGGGGCTGTTATGATGTGATAAGGATGGATGTTGGTTGTATGATTGATTTTAGGTTGAATTGGGATGGTTTTTGAATGGTTTAAAATTAGGAAATCGCGTAAACATAGCCGTCGTAACGTCCGATTTTCTTTAGATTGTTTTTGTGCATAACATTAGGACCCGAGAACCCCCTGCTAGATTATGACCATTGCCATGTCTAGATAGCTCGTGTTACGAGCTTCGTTTTGATATGTAGTTCGTTCGATTCCGATGCACGGTTTAGGAGAAACGACCGTTTCAAGTAACGGCGTTTCGCGAACGAAACATTTCCCCTCGCCTTACTTTGAAACCTTGGTTAAGGACCTTAAATGACTAATTGGGGTAAGAAACATTTATGGTAAGTGTTTTAGGCAGTTGGTAAGACACTCGCGAAAGAATCGCCTTAAAACTCGTAAAGGTTAAATTATTAAAAAAGGTGGAGCCGAGGGTACTCGAGTGACTTAAGAGAATCAATAAGCGCAAAACAAGCGTTAGAGTCTAAGTTAGTTAAAGTATAGATTTACAAGTGACTTTGGTTTAATTCCAACTTACTTGTTGTTTATAGGTTACCAGACTCGTCCCGAGCCTTTTATCACCCCAAGTCGCTCAGGCAAGTTTTCTACCCGTTATACTATTGTTGTGATGTATATATGTATATGCATTATCTTGCGGTAGATGCATGTTGGTTAATTAGCAAATGTTGCGATATATTGTAGCATGTTATATGGTACATATGCATGCCTGTTTCGTATTCTTGCCATATATATCTGTTGGTTCAGTTGATAATACCTATGCTAGAGGATAGCAGTATTTTGCATATACCCTTATTATAAGGACCCAAAAGGTGAAAACATTTTCTAAAACCGGGAGTCGAGGATCCCGAGTAGATTTTGTATATATGTATATATATATATATATAATTATATATATGGTTATAGTTTTCAAAACTATTAATCGAATAAGGGTTATTCGATAACTTTATATTATTTATTGAATATTATTTCGAATATTATTCGAAGGCATATGACTCCTTTAGAGTATTATTGAATATTACTTGGATATTCATTCGAGGATGTATGACTCCTTTATTTTATGAATATTATTTATAGTATTCATTCGAGGTATTATGACTCCGCTTATTACTTAATAATATTCTTTATTGTATTAAAGAATAAGGTGTCGATAATCAAACTTATTTTTGATTATTCAAATAAAGATATTACTTTCGTATAAGTATATCTTTGATTATTTGCTATTCATTTCAAGTATAAGTTTTCCAACTTCTACCTCAATTATTCTTTATGGGAATATTATTTAAATAATAATATTCAGATATTTCTTTCATATCGGGACTGATTTATTTTAATAAATCAGTATTACTCCAAACATTCTTAAAAATGTTTTCGAGTCATCAAAATGAATTTAAAAAGGGTAGAGCGGATCCCAAAACTTATTTTCAAATTCAAGATCTTCCATTTTTTTAAGGGGACTTGAATACTCGCTCAAAAATCTAGGGGATCCGGCTCTATGGTGTATTTTATATTCGCAACAAGGTTGCAGTTTTGGTAAATGAATTGATTACTTACCCAACGTTCGGGAAGTAAGTCCATCTATTGAGTCGGCATAAGCAACATGGGCTCAGTGGGCGTCCATGATAGTGTAAGTGGCTCAGTGGGAGTCCATCAAATGCATAAGTAGCTGAGTGGCAGTCCAGCATAAGGTCCTATTGTGGCCAGGGTGATGACCAGTGGGGAATTCGTCCATCTACTAGTAGAAAAGGTTACTTATTGGTATCTTTGCCTGATCAGTGAGATATCTGGTTTATGCCAAAATTCTTTTCCTTTCCAAAATTCATTGGATGTTTCAAACTCTGTTCATACTTTACATGACAGAGGTTTTCAGGAAATGTATAAAGAAGATGTATATGTGGATATATATATATATATATCAGAACTTAATGAAGTATATCATAACTTCATTTCCTTTAATAATATTTCAAAGATTTAATCTATTCAAATCTTGTCTTGTAGTCTCATCTATGTGATGAACTGTTGAAAGCTCATTATACTTTGAACAGTGGTAGTTCAAGTAGCTTTATAAATGATATAAGTGTAGTGAAGTATCTGGTAACTTCATCCCTTATTTTTACTTATATCTAGTAAGTAATTATCTTACACATGATAAAAGATTCTAGTAAGTATCCATTTAGATACTTATATTATTGTTATCACTATATATTATCTTGCGAGCTCTAAGGCTCACTCTTGCTTTATTTCTTCATCACACAACAACAGTTAGGAAAGATGGCCAGACTCCAGCAGACCCAGCGCAAGCGCGTGGGAAGCGTCCCGCGTCTTCCCGATGATGTTGTAGCTGCTATAGCTATAGAGGTAGATCTATTGGTAGACCAGGCACTCTACTTTTGAGAATCAAATTATGTATAATTAAAACTTATGGCAGATAATGGCAATTAACTGTAAATTATCAAGTAATCATTTTGGGCTGTAATAACTTTTAAATTGTGGATTCAAAGACTTGTACTTATTACAATTTCATCTCTGAGACTATAACGGGTTGTGGTGTGTGTTAGTGTGGGGTCATAGCATAAGGTTATTTATTATTAATTAAGTGAAGTGATATTGTGGAAAGAAAGACCGTGACGACCCGGATCCCCGACCCCGGATCTGGGGGTGTTACAGAAATGGTATCAGAGCTAAGCGTTATAAACCTCAGAGATGATGCGACGATATAATAATAAACTCACAAAGATAATAAGAACTCTTGCCAAGTTCATGGTCGGACTACTTAAAGTAGCACTGACAGTTAAAACCCTTACGGGAACCCTTATAAGTATCATGATAGTAACTTAGCTCGTTTAATGTGTAGGCGCTTGAGATAGAGGACCCTGAGATGTTCGAGCGTGAGCATGATGAGGCACTGCTAGATGTTGAGGATCAGGAGGAGCCTGAGATGGAGGAGGATGAGGAGGACCCCTCAGGGGAGTCAGAGACGGAGGTCATTGTTATTTCAGATGAGGAGGACCCCTCAGAGGAGTCAGAGACAGAGGTTATTGCTATTCCAGAGGAGGAGGACCCGGATGAGGTCCCAGTAGCTGAGGAGCGTGTCGGACCTATGGTAGTGTATGCTGGTACCCCTTTACCCACACTTCCGGTGGTCAGAGCCCCTACCCCTCCACCACTATCTTGGATTCCCTATGATGACAGCTCAGAGACCCATACTTCCGAGCCTAGGCAGACCGAGGAGGCACCCTCAGCGGCTCCGGATTCACCACCTCTTGACCCTGCCCACAGGCAGTCTTCGTTAGCTCATGGATATGTTCAGGATGTTCTGAGGACCCGAGTGGCTGTTGCCGAGGCCCGACTGGATGAGGCCAAGAGGGAGTTGGATGCGGAGAGGGCGGGTAGGCGTACCCGCGCTTATGAGACTAGGGCTTCTATACCCCGATCCTTGAGGAGGGAGCTTACGGGGATAGAGCTCACGTCCCGAGCGAGACTCAGATCTCTCCAGGGGAACAGGCATGGTAGGATCTCCAGGCGGCAGGCTGACTATATCTTCCGTTGTGCGATGGAAAGGGTATGGGAGCTGACCCGCTCCGGTGTATGATTCAGGACTGACGATGGAATAGTCTAGTTGTCTAGTTAGCCGAGGCCTTAGTAAGAGCCAATTTTCCGGGATAGTTAACTTGTATATAGCATCCCTTTTTCTGACTAGACAGATAGACACTTGTGTATCACTTTTGGGACAGATGGCGGTAGCACTGTTGTACTTTTGACCAGATCAAACTATGTATTTCTCGCATTATGTATATATTTGTTTCCTTCGGTTCAGTTCCTTAGTGACGGGATCACTGTTTTTATCATTATTATTACTGCACTTCGTATTAGAACTTTCATAAAATAATAGAATTACGATATACGTTCTCCCCATTATAAGAGCTGTGCAAGGCACAATGTGGTATATGATTGTGACCTAACGTTGAATTTCCCAATAATTTTTTTTTATTATCAGAATCATGCCGCCAAGAAAGATTGGAACTAGGGAGAACCCTGGATCTGAGGACCAGGGAAGCCATAACCAGGATGATAGGAACTAGGAACACAGTGAAGAGGAAGATGAGGATTATGTGGAACAGGATGACTCCCTATATGAAGAGGAAGAGGAAACATATGATGTTGAGGGATTTGAGATAGAGGCTGAAGAAGGAGAAACTGAGGTTGAGCAACCAGTACCAAACCCAGGCATGGATCCCATGGGCCAGTTCATGCAACTCCTAAGGCAGAATTTGGAACGTCAACCCAACCCACCCCCTCAAGGAAATAACAATACTGTGGCAAACTCTTTCAGGGCTTTTAAGTCCCTTAAGCCCCCTGAGTTCCATGGATCAGCCGACCCAGTTGAGGCAAGGGCATGGTTAAAGGAAATGGAGAAATCCTTTGAGATTTTGAGTACCGATGAGGCACAGAAGACTGTATTTGCTCCCTACCTTCTGAAAGGAGAAGCTAACTACTGGTGGGAGGCCAAGAAAAACATGGAGACAGATGCTATTATAACCTGGGAGAGATTTAGTCAGTTGTTTCTGGGAAAGTATTTCCCGAGGTTTATGGAAAACCAGATGGAGCTCAAGTTCTTGGAGCTAAAACAGAATAATTTATCGGTAGCAGAGTACGAAGCGAAATTTACTGAGTTATCAAGGTTTGTGCCGGAATTTGTGAGCACCGAGGAAAAGAAAGCTAGGAGGTTTCAGCAGGGACTGAAACCGTGGATTCAGAATAGGGTGGCAATCCTTGAGCTTACGGACTATGCCACTCTGGTGTAAAAGGCAACGATTGTAGAAGTCGGAAGTGAACAGATGCAGAAGGAAAGAGAGAAGAAAGGAATAAAGAGGAAAAGTATGAGCATGGGTGGAGGTTCCGCAGGAAGGAGCTTCCCAACTAGATTTAATCGAGGAGCAGTGTCCCTACCAGGAAGGAACACTGGGTTTAAGCGGCCAATGAGTGTAAGTGTGAGCCAGGGCGGCCAGAAGTCAAGAATGTCCTATCCCAACCAGTCTCGACCCCCATTGCCAGCCTGTAACATATGTGGAAGGAATCACACTGGGGAGTGTAAAGGAAAGCCAGTAACCTGCTTTAAGTGCGGTCGGGAAGGTCACTATTCAACTAAGTGCCCATCAACAACCCCTGCCGTCATTCCAACCACCACTTGTCATCAGTGTGGACGCCCAGGTCATTGGAAGAGGGAATGCCCAATGAACAAACCAGCAGCTTCGGGAGCAAGCAGGGCTGCTTCTAATAAGCCACCTACTGCGAGGACTTTCAACATGACAGTCCAGGATGCTATGAAAGATTCAGATGTGATAGCAGGTACCCTTTCTCTAAATTCAGTCAGTGCAAACGTTTTATTTGATTCGGGAGCAACTAAATCTTTTATATCAAAGGACTTTGCGCGTAAGTTAAGACTTAAGGCTGAACCCTTGATAGAACCCTTGCAAGTAGAATTAGCCAATCATGAAATTATTCCTGTTAACCAGATTCACCCCACCTGTGAGATAGGCATAGGGGAGCAATCCTTTAGTGTTGATCTGATTCCTTTTAAATTAGGGGAGTTTGATGTAATTTTGGGAATGGACTGGCTATCTAGCAATGATGCTCAGATAGACTATAAAGGGAAGAAAGTTAAGCTAAATATCCCAGGGAAGAAAGAAGTTATATTTAGAGGAAAGAGGCAGACGCAGAGATTTTTGACCATGGCCCAGGCCAAAAGGATGCTACGAAAAGGAAATGAGGCTTACCTAGCCTATGTGGTGGACACGCAGAAGGAGGTGCCCAACTTACAAGATATTCCAGTAGTCAACGAATTTGAAGATGTATTCCCACAAGACCTTCCGGGATTACCACCCGATAGAGTGATTGAATTTGCTATTGAGTTGGCCCCAGGGACGGCGCCAGTTTCAAAAGCACCTTATCGGTTAGCCCCGTTAGAAATGAAGGAATTAGCTATCCAATTGCAGGAACTCTTGGATAAGGGTATGATAAGACCCAGTGTGTCTCCATGGGGAGCACCGGTTTTATTTGTTAAGAAGAAAGATGGGAGCATGAGGTTGTGCATCGACTATCAAGAGTTGAACAAGCTAACCATAAAGAACAGGTACCCATTACCTAGAATAGACGATCTGTTCGACCAGCTAAAGGATGCTGTTTATTTTTCCAAGATCGACTTGAGAACTGGATATCACCAACTAAAGATTAAACCCGAAAATATTTCCAAGACAGCGTTCCGTACCAGATATGGGCATTATGAGTTCTTGGTAATGTCCTTTGGATTAACCAACGCCCCAGCGGCTTTCATGGATTTAATGAATAGAGTATTTAAGAAGTACTTGGACAAATGTGTGATAGTTTTTATCGATGATATTTTGATCTACTCAAGGACTGAGACAGAACATGCAGAGCATTTGATGATAGCTCTAGGAATACTCAGAGAGGAGCAGTTGTATGCCAAATTCTCGAAGTGTGAGTTCTGGCGGAATGAAGTACAGTTTTTAGGACATGTGATCAATAAAGAAGGAGTATTGGTCGACCCCTCCAAGATAGAGGCGGTCTCAAATTGGGAAAGGCCAAAAACACCCACAGAGGTAAGGAGTTTCATAGGATTGGCCGGCTACTATCATAGATTTGTACAGGACTTTGCGAAGATCGCAGCCCCTTTGACACGACTTACTCGTAAGACAGAGAAGTTTGAATGGACGGAGAAATGCGAGAACAGTTTTCAAGAATTAAAGAAAAGGTTGATAATGGCTCCGGTGTTGGCATTGCCGGATGGAAAAGGAGATTTTGTGATATATAGTGACGCGTCGCACAAAGGATTAGGGTGTGTGCTTATGCAGCACGGTAAAGTGATTGCGTATGCATCGAGACAACTGAAGGAATACGAGGTTAGATATCCTACTCATGACCTTGAGCTCACGACAATAGTATTTGCCTTAAAAATTTGGAGGCACTACTTGTATGGAGAGAAGTGCGAGATTTTGACAGACCATAAAAGCCTCAAGTACATATTTACGCAGAAAGAGCTCAACATGCGCCAGAGGAGATGGTTAAAACTAATCAAGGACTATGATTGTGAGATTCTCTATCATCCAGGGAAAGCCAATGTGGTGGCTGATGCCCTTAGTAGAAAGGAAAGACTCAGAATGATAACGACTTCGGAAGAATTGATAAGGGATTTTGAGAGAATGGAAATAGAAGTAAAGGTAACCGGAACCGGAACTGAAAAGCTTTTTGAGATCTCAATGCAGCCAGAGTTATTGGAAAAGATCAGATTGTGCCAGGAGAAAATAATGAATGAAGGCAGAGAGTCAATGACTGGAGAGGAGATCCATACTGAGAAAGATGATAAAGGGATAATGAGGTACTCCTACCGGATTTGGGTTCCGAATGTTCAAGAGCTTAAAGATGAGATTTTGGATGAAAGCCATAGTTCAAGGTATTCCATTCACCCGGGAAGTACCAAGATGTATAGGGATTTGAAGGAATATTACTGGTGGCCCAACATGAAGAGGGACGTAGCAGAATGGGTAAACAAATGTTTGACTTGCCAAAGGGTAAAAACAGAGCACCAGAGACCCAGTGGACTCTTACGACCCCTGGAGATTCCCGAATGGAAATGGGAACAGATAGCGATGGATTTTGTTGTAGGCTTGCCAAGGACGAAAGCCAATCACGACACTATTTGGGTAATTATAGATCGACTGACAAAGTTAGCTCATTTCATTCCTATCAATAAGAGATACACAGTCGATAGACTGGTGGACATTTACCTTAAGGAAATAGTGACGCGACATGGAGTCCCAGCGTCCATTATCTCAGACCGAGACCCCAGGTTCAACTCCAGATTTTGGAGGAGCTTTCAGGAATGTGCGGGGACCAAGTTAAATATGAGTACCGCGTACCATCCCCAGACGGATGGGCAGAGTGAAAGGACCATCCAGACACTAGAAGATATGTTGAGAGTCTGTGCAATAGACTTTAAAAGGGAGTTGGGATGATCACTTGCCGTTGATCGAGTTTTCTTATAACAATAGCTTTCATGCTAGCATCGGAATGCCGCCTTATGAGGCCCTGTAGGGAAGAAGATGTCGATCTCCCTTATACTGGGATGAAGTGGGGGAGCGGAAGATGCTCGGACCCGAAGTGGTCCAAAGGACCAAAGATATAGTGGATCTTATCAGAGGGTGACTTGTAGCAGCCCAAGACAGACAGAAGAAATATGCAGACCTAGCCCGAAAGGACAAGGAATATGAAGTAGGGGACTTAGTACTGCTAAAGGTATCCCCTTGGAAGGGATTAATGAGGTTCGGAAGGAAAGGAAAACTAAGCCCAAAATACATTGGACCTTTTGAGATATTAAGACGGATTGGAAAGTTAGCTTACTAGCTAGCCTTACCCCCTAACTTGCAACAAGTTCATAATGTGTTTCATGTGTCAATGCTAAGGAAGTATCATCGGGATGCCAGACACATAGTGGAGTACGAGCAGGTGGATATGCAGCCAGATCTAACTTACGTGGAGAAGCCAGTAAGGATTATAGATAAGAAGGAGCAGGTGCTTCGGAACAAAGTGATCAAGCTAGTCAGAGTACTATGGCAGAATCATAATGTGGAAGAATCAACTTGGGAACTAGAGAGCACAATGCTAGAAAAGTACCCCCATTTGTTTTCTGTTTGATTCCGGGGCGGAATCCTTTTAAGGAGGGGAGACTGTAATAACCCCCAAAATTTTCAACTTTTTTTTTGTAACCCTTGTGAATAGTGTTTTTGCTGAATGAGAAAACTTTTCATGCCACACTATGTAGGGGTTCTATTATGGATATTCTGAGATTTTATTAGTACTCTATATGGTATATGAGTGTATGTAAAGATCGTTAGAATCCAATTCCGAACACTCGGGTTTTTCCCGGAAATACACTAGATACGGAGAGAATTGAGTATAAGGTAACAGGATAAAAAGGATTTAAATTAAAGGATTATAATAGAGGATCATAAAAAGGAAAATAATGTATTGAGAAAGGTTAAGGGAACCTAAGTAATAAGATCCCGGGTATGATCCTTCAAACGATAAACGAAAACGAAAGTTAAGCGAACCGTGTAGCGGTCATTAGGCAAACAATTAGGAAGTTAATCAAAGGGATTAGAGAGAGTGATGTCACCCAACCAATGAGAAGAGGACAAGGAGGGAAAGATGACATCACAACATGACATAGGCATGATATGGGAAGGAAGGAGATGTGGTGGATTATTAACCACACAAAATCAAGGTTAAATTGGTAATTAACCAAAAACAAAACAAAACCAAATCAACCAAGCCAAATAATTCATTCTTCATCAAAACAAAAAAGAAACCAAGGCATTATTCTTCAATTGCTCTCGGCTTTTTACTATTCCAAAGGCAAGAAATTTCAAAAATTCAAGATCCAAGCTTCCTAAATTGGTGAGTTAATTCCCTAATCATCCTTATGCATAGTTAGGGCTATATCATGAGTTTAAGCCATCAATTCTTTCTCAATCTTCTTCATTAAATCAATGAAGAAGACAATGAATACTGTTTTCAAGTTTTTAACTTGAAATTTTTCTTGTTTTCCTTTAAGATCCAAGCATCCCTAAGACTTCTCAAAGCTTCTTAAGGCTTCCTAGCTACTCCCACCACTTCAAGGAAGGTATATCATCTCCAAACCCTAGATTCCTATGTTTATTAAGTTGATTTTGGTTATTATGGTGATATTGTAGCTTAATGTTTGTGGTTTAGAGTTTGGGTTGAAGTGGTATTGAAATGGAATGGTAAATCTTGTTGTTTTGGTTAAAAGAATGTAGTATAGTTAAATTCAAGCTTAGGCATAAGTATGAATGTTAAAAATTGAATTGATTGGGGCTGTTATGATGTGATAAGGATGGATGTTGGTTGTATGATTGATTTGAGGTTGAATTGGGATGGTTTTTGAATGGTTTAAAATTGGGAAATCGCGTAAACATAGCCGTCGTAACGTCCGATTTTCTTTAGATTGTTTTTGTGCATAACATTAGGACCCGAGAACCCCCTGCTAGATTATGACCATTGCCATCTATAGATAGCTCGTGTTACGAGCTTCGTTTTGATATGTAGTTCGTTCGATTCCGATGCACGGTTTAGGAGAAACGACCGTTTCAAGTAACGGCATTTCGTGAACGAAACATTTCCCCTCGCCTTACTTTGAAACCTTGGTTAAGGACCTTAAATGACTAATTGGGGTAAGAAACATTTATGGTAAGTGTGTTAGGCAGTTGGTAAGACACTCGCGAAAGAATCTCCTTAAAACTCGTAAAGGTTAAATTATTAAAAATGGTGGAGCCGAGGGTACTCGAGTGACTTAAGAGAATCAATAAGCGCAAAACAAGCGTTAGAGTCTAAGTTAGTTAAAGTATAGATTTACAAGTGACTTTGGTTTAATTCCAACTTACTTGTTGTTTATAGGTTACCAGACTCGTCCCGAGCCTTTTATCACCCCAAGTCGCTCAGGCAAGTTTTCTACCCGTTATACTGTTGTTGTGATGTATATATGTATATGCATTATCTTGCGGTAGATGCATGTTGGTTAATTAGCAAATGTTGCGATATATTGTAGCATGTTATATGGTACATATGCATGCCTGTTTCGTATTCTTGCCATATATATCTGTTGGTTCAGTTGATAATACCTATGCTAGAGGATAGCAGTATTTTGCATATACCCTTATTATAAGGACCCAAAAGGTGAAAACATTTTCTAAAACCAGGAGTCGAGGATCCCGAGTAGATTTTGTATATATGTATATATATATATAATTATATATATGGTTATAGTTTTCAAAACTATTAATCGAATAAGGGTTATTCGATAACTTTATATTATTTATTGAATATTATTTCGAATATTATTCGAAGGCTTATGACTCCTTTAGAGTATTATTGAATATTACTTGGATATTCATTCGAGGATGTATGACTCCTTTATTTTATGAATATTATTTATAGTATTCATTCGAGATATTATGACTCCGCTTATTACTTAATAATATTCTTTATTGTATTAAAGAATAAGGTGTCGATAATCAAACTTATTTTTGATTATTCAAATAAAGATATTACTTTCGTATAAGTATATCTTCGATTATTTGCTATTCATTTCAAGTATAAGTTTTCCAACTTCTACCTCAATTATTCTTTATGGGAATATTATTTAAATAATAATATTCAGATATTTCTTTCATATCAGGACTGATTTATTTTAATAAATCAGTATTACTCCAAACATTCTTAAAAATGTTTTCGAGTCATCAAAATGAATTTAAAAAGGGTAGAGCGGATCCCAAAACTTGTTTTCAAATTCAAGATCTTCCATTTTTTTTAAGGGGACTTGAATACTCGCTCAAAAATCTAGGGGATCCGGCTCTATGGTGTATTTTATATTCGCAACAAGGTTTCATTTTTGGAAAATGAATTGATTACTTACCCAACGTTCGGGAAGTAAGTCCATCTATTGAGTCGGCATAAGCAACATGGGCTCAGTGGGCGTCCATGATAGTGTAAGTGGCTCAGTGGAAGTCCATCAAATGCATAAGTGGCTGAGTGGCAGTCCAGCATAAGGTCCTATTGTGGCCAGGGTGATGACCAGTGGGGAATTCGTCCATCTACTAGTAGAAAAGGTTACTTATTGGTATCTTTGCCTGATCAGCGAGATATCTGGTTTATGCCAAAATTCTTTTCCTTTCCAAAATTCATTGGATGTTTCAAACTCTGTTCATACTTTACATGACAGAGGTTTTCCGGAAATGTATAAAGAAGATGTATATGTGGATATAAATATATATATATCAGAACTTAATGAAGTATATCATAACTTCATTTCCTTTAATAATATTTCAAAGATTTAATCTATTCAAATCTTGTCTTGTAGTCTCATCTATGTGATGAACTGTTGAAAGCTCATTATACTTTGAACAGTGGTAGTTCAAGTGGCTTTATAAATGATATAAGTGTAGTGAAGTATCTGATAACTTCATCCCTTGTTTTTACTTATATCTAGTAAGTAATTATCTTACACATGATAAAAGATTCTAGTAAGTATCCATTTAGATACTTATATTATTGTTATCACTATATATTATCTTGCGAGCTGTAAGGCTCACTCTTGCTTTATTTCTTCATCACACAACAACAGTTAGGAAAGATGGCCAGACTCCAGCAGACCCAGCGCAAGCGCGTGGGAAGCGTCCTGCGTCTTCCCGATGATGTTGTAGCTGCTATAGCTGCAGAGGTAGATCTATTGGTAGACCAGGCACTCTACTTTTGAGAATCAAATTATGTATAATTAAAACTTATGGCAGATAATGGCAATTAACTGTAAATTATCAAGTAATCATTTTGGGCTGTAATAACTTTTAAATTGTGGATTCAAAGACTTGTACTTATTTCAATTTCATCTCTGAGACTATAACGGGTTGTGGTATGTGTTAGTGTGGGGTCACAACATAAGGTTATTTATTATTAATTAAGTGAAGTGATATTGTGGAAAGAAAGACCGTGACGACCCGGATCCCCGACCCCGGATCTGGGGGTGTTACACACTGAATCAATCATAGAAAGGTAGTCGTTTAGATAACTTACATCATACACGTATCTCGAATTGATACCACGCAACCCTATCAATCTACCCATGTGTTTCTATCTGACTCGCATATATATATACACATATAATTATTTAGCACATAGGGTTCATATAATCATGTAAAACACATAGCACATAAGGCACATAATTGATTTCAACCTCATAATTACTTTTAAAATCGATAATGGACTCATACCTGCATTAACTAATCCTATTTAATTTTATTTATATTTTTTCCGGAATTTATTTGACTCGATTCTACCCTTATTAGGGCATATAAACAATTAACTAACACAAGACAACTCTCTTTCGGAAGAAATTATGATTTACAATTATTTTATTGGATTCATTTCATTTTTCTGAGTCTAGGGGTCTTCGTTTCGCTCAAATTGGACTAACTGTTTATTTATTATGAATTAAACAAGATTTAATTAATTAATAAGTAATTGTAAATAATTAATTATAATTAAATAATTCTTAATTATATTTTTAAATAATTATTTGATATTTATTGTATCTTAAAATAATTAATCCTTAATTATTAGGATTAATTTACAATTTATTACAATTATTTATAATAGATTTGATCGATTATTTACAAATAACGAATTGATACAATTAACTGTATGCTATTTATCAAATAAATAATTATTACTCGAATCATAATCTAACTCAACGATTAACTACTCGTATAAATACGAGCTACTTGCATTCCTCGCATAATTATCGAACTATTATTATTATTACTATAACCTGTACGATTAATTAATTATCTGTATTTAATTATTCGATACGAATAATCATTACGACACTCTTCGAATAAATTATCGCTCGAATAATAATTCTACTTATTGAATCAATACTCGTATAGATACGAGTTACTCGTAATATTCAACTAATTATCGAGTTATTAATCATATTATTCAATTATTTTTAATCTTTATTTATTAATTAATTACCTAATTATTAATTAATAAATAACTAATAAATAATTAGATAAATAATTAATTAAATAACTAATTTCGAATTTTTAAATTATTAAAATAATTCTGAAATTACTAATAATATTTTTCAGAATTTAAAACTGATTTTTATTTAATTTTTAGAATTTTTAAAACTGATTTTTGATTTTATAAAATATAATTAATTAATTAAACCAGAAACAGGAAACAGAAACTGGTTTTGGGTTTTTTGGGATCAAAACCGGGTCAACCAATCGGGTTGACTCCGGGTTCTGAAGAACAGGAACCGGGTCTCGCCGGCCGGTTAAAATCCGGCGGCTTTACCCAGGTTCCGGCGAACCTCGTCCCCCCTCCAAACACCACGATTTCGATCGGGAAATTCAGGGTTTCTCTCCCCCGTGACTACAGAAACACGACCCAGCCCCCAGTTGCCTTCCACCGTCCCTGTCGCGTCTTCTCCGGCCAATGCCGCTACCTTCGTCGGCGAACTCAATACACAGGTCCGGCGAGCTCGATTCAACATCAAAACAGGATCATTTGCTTCGATTCAACCCTCTATTCCATCCAAAATCACACCAGAATTCCACCTCTACCATTATCCAATCCAAACGATACCTCTATTGAATTCTCCGGCCAAAATCAAACACTTTCCAGCCAAATACTAAACTAACAATTCCGTACACGAAAAATTACAAATAATATATCAAATTAAAGCTTATTAGTTCTACAATCAAACCCCCATATTCAAAACAATCACAGATTCTTACACCTTCAAAAACGAACTAAAATAAAATTATATAAACTTGAAACTAAGAACTAATACCTAGAACATAACTTCGATAAATTAAATAGCACAAATCAGTTGTAAACAAGTTTATGCAACTATACCAAGCATCAAATTCAACCCAAAACCCCACAATAAAAAACCCCCAATTTAGTTCATGAACCCTAAAATATGAATTGAAAATCTAAGCAACAACACACGCAATTGATGGTATGAACAGAAAGTAGAGATCAAGGGCTTTGTTTTGGTTACTCACATGATCAAATCGGTTAACAGAATCACTTCCAAATCTGGAGTTTAATTCTCTGCCTGTTCTTCACCAACACTAATTATTTCTTGATTTTCTGAATTTTTATTAATAATAACTAATTAATTGATAATAAAATAGTTATTTATAGTACTGAAAATAATACCCCTAAATAAAATTAAGGGGATAATTACACTCCTAATAAAAATATTTGGCCCCAATTTTTATAATTTTTGGGTATCAATAATAAATTTTTAAATATCCTATAAATACAAAATAAATGCTAAAAATTCCCAAAAATTATGAATATTACAAAAATGCAAAGAAAAATGATGTATAATAATTTCATGATCATATAAAAATAAAAATGTGATTTTTGTGGGGCGTTTGGTACCCGAAGGGGTCCGGAAAAGTCATTTTTCGCGAAAAAGGTAAATTTATAAAACGTCTAGGGGTTCAGAATAACGATATGGTATGGGTCATTTTAGGTAAAATAGGGCCATTGTTTTTGTTTGAAATATGTGCTTTTAAAACACTGTTTGAGCTGTACGGATTTTAATATAAAATATATAACTTACGATAAAATACTTAATAAATATCCAAATCACATTCGGATCAAAACAGACAACACGTAGTACATAGCAATTAGGGTTTAACGACTCGGCACATTTAATCACATAATAATACACATAATTTATCTTTATTATGATATATTACAAGCGTAATTTCTCGGTCGTTACAAGAGGCGTGGAAGAAAGTCAAGGACAGTTGTTCTTAAAGCTGAGGAGGAATCTCCTAAAGTGGTTGTCTCAAAGAGGGGAAAATGAAAGGCTCTCATCATAAAGTCTGATTCAGAGTCATCGAATTCTGATGATGATGATTCAGAAACTGAAAGTTTAACTGAAGCTGATGTTGATGCAGAGATGATGGAACTGTGTGCTCTTATGGTAAAGGATATCACAAAGATAGCCTACAGGAAATTCAGAAAGGGCAAGAAGTTTTCCAAGAAAGGTGGAAGTTCTGGTAAGAAAGGTTTCAGAAAGTTTGAAGGCAAAGGAGGAAAGTCTGACAGAGGAGACAACTCAAATGTCAATTGCTACAATTGTGGTGAAAGAGGCCACATATCTCCTGACTGCAAGAAAGGAAAAAGTGACAAAGGCAATGAACTTGTCACAAAGAAGAAAAGTTGGACAGACACTTCAGATTCTGAAGATGAGGTGAACTATGCCTTGATGGCAAATGCTGATAGCAGCCCTGAAACTGCTGAATTGAAGGTACCTCAAACAACTTATGCTTTTCATACTGATGATAATACTGAGTTGAGATTATATCTTAAAACCATGTTCATTAGTTATAGAAATCAGACTTTAACATGTGAAAGATTAATATCTGAAAATTTTGCTTTTAAAAATAGAAATGACTATTTAGATAAGGAATTAGTTTTTCTTCATCAAACTAAGAAAGAAAGAGATGATGCTTTGTATGTTAGAGATGAAGTGCTAAAATTGAATAATCTCTAAAAGCTGACTTAGAAAAGGAAAGAGAGATTATCAGAACTTGGACTAACTCTGGCAGAACAACTCAGAATTTACTAAGTAGTGGAAACTGGAAAGAGGGCTTAGGTTATGGAGATGATAAAAGTGAGAAAGAAACTGTTCAAATTGAGCCAATTGTTGTTAAACAGACTGCTAAGCCAAAGGTAAATCCTGTTAAGTTTGTAGAAAAAACTGTAGTCTGATTCTGAAAAGATGAAAGAGTCTAGGACAAAAGTCAAAGAAAAGTCAACTTTTGACAAATTAAAACAGGATAAACCAGCTGAAGTAAACATAGGCTTAATGAAAAAGAAGTAGCTTAAGCATAAGCTGGAAGAAATTAAAAAATGTAAACAAGGTAAAGGAAGCTAGGAAAAATAGGAATGGAAAGGAAGGTGGGAATAAAAGCAATAATTATATTCCTGTTCCTAATGCTCCTAGAAAGAAATGTTATAACTGTGGAAACTCTAACCATCTTGCTTCTTTTTGCAGGAAAAATAAAGATATAAACTATTTACCTCCTAATTCAGGAGTTAAGAGTCAGTCTGTTAGATTTAAGCCACAAAATCCTTATTTTCATTGTGGTAGTTTATGACATTCCATTTATACTTGTAAGGAATATCATAGTTTGTACTATGATTATTATCAAATAAAATCTTCTTTGAAGAAAGTTAGTATTATTCCTTCTAGTGTAAAGTCTGATGCAAAGTCTAATATAAATTCTGATAAATAGCATGTTAGCATAAACTCTGAAATTAAATCCGTTGCAAATGCTAACAAACTTAAAAAGGCCAAAGGATCCAAGCAAGTTTGGGTCTTTAAAACTAACCAATAGTGGTCTTTGTGATTGCAGGGCAACAGGAAAAACATCCTAGTTCTGGACAGTGGATGTTCAAGACATATGACTGGAAATAAAGCCCTGCTATCAGACTTTGTGGAGAAAGCTGGCCCAGGAGTTTCTTATGGAGATGGCAACATGGAAAAAACTCTGGGATATGGCAATATCAATCTTGGGAATGTCATCATTGAATCAATAGCTCTTGTCTCAGGACTTAAACACAATCTGCTATGTGTGAGTCAAATCTGTGATAGAGGTTATGATGTGGATTTCTTTAAAGAACACTGTGATATTATAAGTAATTATACAGGAAATGTAGTTCTGAAAGGTTACAGGCATGGTAACATTTATGAAGCCAGAGTTTCAACAAGTTCTGATGGTTCTGCAATATGTCTGTTGAGTAGAGCATCAATTGAAGAAAGCTGGAATTGGCACAAAAGATTCTCTCATTTAAATTTCAACAACATAAATGAGCTAGTAAAGAAAGATCTTGTGAGAGGACTTCCAAAATCAGTATTTGCTCCTGATGGCCTTTGTGATTCATGTCAAAAGGCAAAACAATGAAAATCTTCATTCAAGAGCAAAACCGAATCTTCACTTCTTGAGCCTTATCACCAACTGCATGTTGATCTATTTGGTCCAGTCAATGTCATGTCTATTGTAAAAAAGAAATATGTTATGGTTATAGTGGATGAGTTCACAAGATACACTTGGGTGTATTTCTTGCACAAGAAGAATAAAATTGCATCTACTCTAACTGATCATGTTAGACAGCTGGATAAATTAGTCAAAGATACTGTCAAAATTATAAGAAGTGATAATGGCACTGAGTTCAAGAATTCAATAATGGAAGAGTTCTACAAAGAGCATAATATTAAGCAGGAATTTTCTGCACTTGGAACTCCACAGTAAAATGGAGTTGTAGAAAGAAAGAACAGGACTCTCATTGAAGCTGCACGAACTATGCTTGATGAAGCAAAGCTACCAACCTACTTTTGGGCTGAAGTTGTGCAAACTGCTTGGTTTACACAGAATGCTACACTCATAAACAAGTATGGAAAAACACCATATGAAATGGTGAAGAAAAAGAAGCCAAATCTGAAATACTTTCATGTATTTGGTTGCAAGTGTTTTGTTCTTAAGACTCATCCTGAACAGCTGTCAAAATTTGATCTAAAAGTCGATGAAGGAATTTTTGTTGGATATCCACTTTCCACAAAAGCCTTCAGAGTCTACAATTTAAGAACAAGGGTTGTCATGGAATCTATCAATGTATCTTTTGATGATAAGAAGATTACTGGACTTGAAGATTTCAATGATCATGATCAGCTGAGATTTGAAAATGAAGATTTAAATTCTGATTCTGTAAATTCTGATGGCCTAAATCCTGATCTTGTAAGTTATGACGAGTTAAGTTCTGATGTCATTGAAACTGTGATAACTACTCCAAGGGAAAATGCACCTGTCCAGGGGGAGCAAGCTGAAGATCCTACCACAACTTAAGACTCTCAAGAAGCATCAGAACCTGTCACTGGCTCTTCAAGTTCTGATTCATCAAGTTCTGATGAGCCAAATTCTGATAATTCTGAAAACTCTGATTCTTCAATTCCTGAAGGATCCAACTCAAATTTTGAAGTCTCAGAGAGCATAACTACAGGGGGGGCTTCAGAAAATGCTGATGGAGACAGCATGGATCATGGGGGGGGGATCCGGTTCTAGAAATCAACTTCCATCTGCAAGAAAGTCAAATCACATACACCTGACTTAATAATTTGAGATCCTGAAGCAGGTGTCAGAACTAGAACTGCAACATCAAATGAATGTCTCTATCATTCTTTTCTATCTTAAACTGAACCAAAGAAACTGGAAGAAGCTCTTCAAGATGTTGATTGGGTGCAAGCAATGCAAGAAGAGTTAAATGAATTTGAAAGAAATAAAGTCTGGACCCTAGGGCCAAGACCAAAGAACAGATCAATTATTGGCACAAAATGGGTGTTCAGAAACAAAACTGACAGTGATGGCATAATTACAAGAAACAAAGCAAGGCTAGTTGCTAAAAGCTACTCTCAACATGAGGGTATTGATTATGATGAAATATTTGCACCAGTTGCTAGATTGGAAGCCAAAAGAATCTTTTTGGCTTATGTTGCTCATAAAAAGTTTAAAGTGTTTCAAATGGATGTGAAAAGTGCTTTTCTCAATGGACAATTAGAAGAAGAGGTATATGTTGACAACCTCCAGGATTTGTAGATTCAAAATTTCCTAATCATGTCTATAGACCTGATAAAGCATTTTATGGCCTTAAGCAAGCTCCAAGAGCATGGTATGAGAATTTAACTCAATTCCTTCTGGAAAGTGGATTTAATAGAGGCACAATTGATAAAACACTGTTCTATCTCAACCATGGAAAGGACTTACTTTTGGTACAAATATATGTTGATGATATCATATTTGGTTCTACAAATGCCAAACTCTGTGAAAGGTTTACAAAACTAATACAATCAAGATATCAAATGAGTATGATGGGAGAACTTAGCTATTTTCTGGGACTTCAAGTCAAGCAAAATGAAGAAGGTACTTTCATAAATCAATCCAAGCACACCAGAAATTTATTGAAGAAATTTGGAATGCAAGATTGTTCAACTACATCCACTCCTATGGCCACTGCAACCAAGTTAGATAAAGATACTGGTTCATCAGTAGATATAACTAACTACAGAGGTATGATTGGCTATTTACTCTATTTAACTGCAAGTAGACCTGATATCATGTACGCTACCTGTCTTTGTGCAAGATTTCAGGCTGATCCAAGAGAACCTCATCTAATAGCTGTGAAAAGAATTTTCAAGTACCTCAAGGGTACAACTGATCTAGGATTGTGGTATCCTGGAGAATCAGATTTTAAGCTAATAGGTTACTCAGATGCAGATTTTGCAGGATGCAAAATAAACAGGAAAAGCACTAGTGGAAGCTGCCAATTTCTTGGAGGCAGATTGGTTTCTTGGTTTATCAAGAAATAGAAATCAATTTCCACATCAACTACAGAAGCAGAATATATTGCTGCAGGAAGCTGTTGTGCATAGATTCTTTAAATGAAGAATTAGTTACTGGATTATGGGTTAGAATTTTCTAAAATACCTATTTACTGTGATAATCAAAGTGCTATTGCTATGACAGGTAATCCAGTTCAAAACTCAATGACAAAGCACATCAGCATTAGGTACCATTTCATAAGGGAACATGCGATGGAAGGTACAGTGGAATTCCATTTTATTCCAACAGATCAACAACTAGCAGATATCTTCACAAAACCACTATGTGAAACTACTTTTACAAGAATGGTAAATGAACTTGGAATGGTTTCAGGTTCTTTCTCAAAATCTGCTTAGTTTTTGTTCTCATGCATCAGACTTTATGATCAGTATTTACAGATTGTCTTATCTTCATGTAATCTGTGCTTAAATTATAATACATTAAATGTTGATTGTTATCTGATGTGGATCTATATACTCTGATAGTGTTTTGAATGTTCTGTGACTATTCAATCCAATGAGGATAACTGTGCTAGATGCTGACCTAGTAGTTTTTAACATACTGGAAATCCCATGTTTGGATTAGTTGTTTATATGGAAATTCATTAACACAGGCAAATTCTGATGTTGAGCTTAGTCAAATTTACTTTATATTTCTTATTACTAAGTCACAAACTAGATTCTTGCTTCTTATCTGTCAAATTTTGATGTTAGTAAATCTTAAGGATAAACCACATGCTTGATAAGCCTCATTTATCTGAAGAAAAGAAAATAAAATAAAATTGAAGTCAGGTACTCCTTTGAGATCTAGAGTAAATATGTGGAAGGAAAGACCCAAGTGGATTGCTGGTTTTAAGTAATATACATTAGAAAAGCAAATAAATTTTTCTTGGTGACTTTTCACATTCTCTGATTACTGGAGAAATACTATGATAATGGCATAAATTCTGATAGCAGTTGTGACTCACTTACATTGAGAAGCCATTGTAAAAAGTAATTTCAAAATATGCATAAAATGAGCACAAACAGTTGAGGTGGAGTCTTGCATAAATTTGTTCTATAGTAGACTTCATAATTAATGACAGATTTTAAGCACTTTTCTAAGTTATGCCTTATTTCTAAGATGTACTAAAGTTTATCAGACTTTAGTCTTTATCTAATATTTTGCTAAATGCACACACTCTCACTCCATATAAATAATAAAAACTATTGTGGTGATTAAGTTGTTTCAGATAAACAGTTAAGTGTCATTTACATAAATTCTGAGGACAAGTTTTGATGGAAGTTATGATGATTAAACTCTGAAGAAACAAGTCAGTATTTGTATGAAGAATCACAGATATAAACATTCACTTTTTGAGTACATAAGCCATGTTCTGATGCCCGTTAAAATATGATAATAGTTAAGTTCTGATAATAAATCCAGATGCAAACTCTGATGCTTACGTGGCATTATTTATTTACTTGACTTATTTATGGTAAATACTATAACGGTCATATTTTATCATAATATAATTAGGTGAGATAAAAACAGTCATAATTATTTAGTAAGTGGGAAGCGTGTTTCCTTGAAACACTGCATGTGCACATTTATTACTGCTTAATACTCGTTCCCACTAATAATGTTTTGACTAATGATATGCTTCCAGGTGTCTAAAGTCTGTTCTGCTTCAATCATAACAATTATCAAAAAGAGAGTATATATATGGGAGTTAAAAGATTTTATAATCTTTTACCTACTTTTCTTTCTCTAATCTCTCTTATTCTCTCTCTCACTAATATTCTCTGAAGCTATTTTCTTACAGGCCTTTTATCAAACACCTTGTGTACACTCTATTTTCTCACTTATTTTCATAGAAATGGCACCCAAAGACATCATTTTCAATGGAGCTAAGTTTGTTCCTAACAATTACTCAGCTATTCTTAGCAAGGATGAAGCTCCATTAGAACTTCACTTCATCCAAGACTTTTTGTCTCGAAGTGAAATAGGCTATGCTTTGACCCAACCAGACACACTCTCAGGAACTCAAGTGCTGGAGTTTTGGAGGAGTGGTGTGTATGATGATGGTGGAGCAAATGGGTCCCCTAGTATTATCTTCACAACAGGGGAGGATGAACATGTGGTGACTGTGGCTACAGTTCACCAAGCACTACAATTGCCAGAAAACTACACAACCAACCACCTCTCAACCTCAACCAACTCAACCTACCATCAGAACATACTTCTAACCAGCTCAATCCTCACAACAACAAACATCAGCACCTACCGTCAGACCTTCATCTTCCAGGCCTAAGAGGGCAAAGTCTATTCCTCAACCTCCACCAAAGAAAAGGAAGATGATTTTTAAGGGATGAATCTGAGGATGATAAAGATGCACAGGTTCATACATCAGAAACTGTGACTGTTGAAGCTGAAAATGTCAATTTTCATAAAGAAATAACAGCTGAAAATGAAACTTCTCAGATAAATACTGAAACTGAAAGTTCTGATACTTTGAAGAGAAAGAGAACTGTAAGTTCTGATACTACTAAGGCAACTCCTTCACTATCAAGGAGATTAAAGAAAATAAGAGCAAGAAGGCACATGGCTAAGCCTCCATCAGAGAATAATGAAGAAGCTGAGGAAGGGGATCAGGAATCTCTGATCTCACATCCAATTGTACATGAAGCTTTGCCATCTCCAACTCAAGCTCAAGACACTGCTCAAGATACTGTGCTCACACCTCCTGTCTCTCCTATTCATGACAAAGCTACAGATAATGTTGAAGAACAAGCTGCAAGTTCTGAAATAGATATTCACAATCTGAATATACCAACTATTCTTTATCTAGAAGCTCCAACAACGACAGTGTAACACCCCCAAATCCGGGGTCGGGGATTCGGGTTGTCACGAGTTCCATTTCCCTTATCAATACTTAACCTTAACAGTCATCCAGCAACTGAGTAATGTGGCCCCACAATATATACACACACACACCACAAGTTATAGTCTCGGAGATGAATACCAAAAGTAACACAAGTTATTTTATTCCACAGTTTTAAACCGTTACACCTTAAAAGGGTTGCTGAATAAATTTACATTTCTTTGTCGTTATTACAATTCATATAGATACATAAGTCTGGTACATCAGAAGTTGAAAGCCCAGCCTATTGGTAATTTCTACCTCAGCTACAGCGGCATCAACGCTTCCAGAAAGCTGCGGAACGTTTCCTAACCGCTTGCGAATTGGAAGCTTGGTCCTGTTCATCTTTTCTGTCTGTTATTGTGTGATGAAAGAAGAAAGCAAGGGTGAGCAACAAGCCCACCGAAATAATATATATAATAGTTAACAATATATGAGCATTCTCATCGTACTCATGAAAGTCTTGGTCAAGAAGAAATGAACCAAGCTGATATCTTAACGCGATCAAGTCGCAAAATATTCAGTATATATATATACATATATACTTTTCACAATCTTTGAAGTCCTCTGACATGTATAATATACACAGAGTTCCAGTTTATAACTGTATAGAAATATCCTTGCAAGGTGATCTCATATATCTAACCTTGTCTCAACATTTTTCTGAAAATCTTTGACATGCACAAGATAATCATTTACTAGATATAAGTTTAAAAGATGAAGTTACAAGATACTCCAATATACTTATATCTTCTCCGAATACTACTTGAACTACCACCGTTCAAGGTATAATCCGTTTCAAAAGTTCATCACATAGATGAGACTACAAGATAAGATTTGAATAGATTCAATCCTTGAAATATCATTATAAATAATGAAGTTACGAGATACTTCATTAAGTCCCGATATATATATACACCTATATATATATATACATTTCATACACTCCTTGAAAACCTCTGTTATGAAAATTATAAACAGAGTTGTAATATCCAATGAATTTGGAAAGGAGAAAACCTTGGCATAAACCTTATATCTTGCTGATCAGGCAAAGATACCAATAAGTAACCTTTTCTACTAGTAGATGGACGAATTCCCCACTGGTCATCACCCTGGCCGTAATAGGACCTTATGCTAGACTGCCACTCAGCCACTTACGCATTTGATGGACTCCCACTGAGCCACTTACACTTTCATGGACGCCCACTGAGCCCATGTTGCTTATGCCGACTCAATAGATGGACTTACTTCCCGAACATTGGGTAAGTAATCAATTTATTTGTCAAAACAACAATCTCGTTGTGAATATAAAATACACCACAGAGCCGGATCCCTCAGGTTTTGAGCGAGTATTTAAATCCCCTTTGAAAGGAGGATCTTAAATATAAAAATGAGTTTTGGGATCCGCTCTAACTTTTAAAATCATTTTGAAGACTCGAAAATATTTTTTAAGAATGTTTGGAGTAATGCTGATTTAATAAAATAAATCAGTCCCAATATATTATAAAATATCTGAATATTATTATTTAAATAATATTCCCATAAGGATAATCTCTATATAAACAATTTGAAGTAGAAGTTTTAAAACTCATACTTGAAATAAATATTAAATAATCAAAGATATACTTATACGAAAGTACTATCTTTATTTGAATAATCAAAAATAAGTTTGATTATCGAAACATTATTTTTTAATAAAATAAAGAATATTATATAATAAATAAGCGGGGTCATAAGTCCTCAAATGAATATTCAAAATAATATTCATTAAATAAAATAAACGGAGTCATAAGTCCTCGAATGAATATTCAACTAATATTCATTAAATAAAATAAACCGAGTCATAAGTCCTCGAATGAATATTCAAAGTAATATTGATTAATAAAAATAAAGTTATCGAATAAAACTTATTCGATTAATAGTTTTGAAAACTATATCTACATATATATATATATAAATATATATAATATACTCGGGAACATAGACTCCCGGTTTTAGAAAATGTTCACCTTTGGGTCCCCTATACTAAGGGTATACGCAACTACTGCTTATCTCTAGCATAGGTATTATGCAACTATAAGCATTTGAATCAACAATTAGATATTAAGATTACGAAACAGACATGCATATATACCATATCAGCATGCTCCAATATATCGCAAAATTTGCTAATAACAATCATGCACTTATCACAAGATAATGCATATACATATATTTACATCACAACAACAGTATAACGGGTAGAAAACTTGCCTGAGCGACTGGGGGTGGTAAAAGTCCTGGGATGAGTTTGGTAACCTATAAACCACATATAAGTTGGAATTAAACCAAAGTCGCTTATGAATCTATACTTTAACCAATTAGACTCTAACGCTCGCTTTGCGCTCAACGATTCTCTTAAGTCGCTCGAGTACCCTCGGCTCCATCATTTTTAGTAAATTAACCATTAAGAGTTTTAAGGCGATTCTTTCGCGAGTGCCTTAACAACTGCCTAATACACTTTACATAAATGTTTCATACTCCAATTAGTCATTTAAGGTCTTTAACCAATGTTTCAAAGTAAGGCGAGGGGTAATGGTTCGTTCGCGAAACGTCGTTACTTAAAATGGTCGTTTCTCCTAAACCGTACATCGGATTCAAACGAACCACATATCAAAACGAAGCTCGTAACATGAACTATCTAATCATGGCAGTGGTCAAAATCTAACAGTGAGCTCTCGGGTCCTGGTGTTAAGAACAAAACAGTCTAAAGTAAATCGGACATTACGACGGCTATGTTTACGCGATTACCATTTTTTATCCTACTCCAAATCAACCACCAATCAACCACAATTCAACCATACAACCAAACTCCATACATACAATGCTACAACAGCCCCAACAACTCAATATTTCCAATTTACACTACTTCCCAATCATGAACTAAAAGCTTACATAAGTTCTTTAACTAATCAACAAGATTTACAACTCCAAACACATCACAAAACCAACTCATCTCTAAATACACAATAATCAAGCTTCTCATGAACCATTCCAAACACAAAAACTCTAAATATACAAAAGTAGGGCTAGGGTATGAGATTATACCTTCCTTGGTGAGTAAAAGTAACTAAGGAGCTTGGAATCACCCTTGAAAGTCCTTACCAAATCTTAATCTAAACAAAAACTCAAGAACAAAATTTTAAGTTCTTGAAAAACACTATTCACCCTCTTCTTCCATGAATTTTAGGAAGAGATTGTGAAGGAATTTGAAGCTTAAACTTATAGGATAGCTATATCTAGGCATAAGGAACCTTAGATAATTACCTCACTAATTAATGAAGCTTGGAACTTGGATTTGGGTTTTTTTTCTTCTTGAAAATGGAAAAGGGCCGAGAGCTTCTCTTGGAAAAATGAAGTCAAGATGTGTTTTTGTGTTTGTGATTTGTTTTGCTTGGTTGCTAGGTTTTTGTTTTCTTTAATTACCCTTTTAACCATGTAAAATTGTGTGGTTAATAATCAACCACACTTCCTTCCTTTTTGGTCATGCTTAGGTCATCAATCTTATGTCATCTTCCCATGCTTGCCCTCTTCTTATTGGTTTGATGATATCATCCTCATTAACCTCTTTGATTAGCTCCTAATTACTTGACTAATGATCGCTGATCTGTTATACGGTTCGCTTAACTTTCGTTTGCGTTTATCGTTTGAGGGATCATACCCGGGATCTTATTACTTGGGTTCCCTTAACCTTTCTCAATACATTATATTCCTTTTATGATCCTCTCTTATAATCCTTGAATTTAAATTCTTTTTATCCTGTTCCCTTATACTCAATTCTTTCGGTATCTGGTGGATTTTCGGGAAAAATCAAAGTGTTCGAATTTGAATTCTGACGATCTTTACATACACTTATATCCCATATAAAGTACTAATAAGATCTCAGAATAACAATAGAAGAACCTCTACATAGTGTGGCATGGAAAGTTTTCTTATTCAGCATAATCAACAAAACACTATTCATAAGGGTTACTAAAAGTTCAAAAATTTTGGGGTTATTACAGACAGCTCAGCCATCTACAGTCAATTCTCCTATTATATAGGCTGAGATACCAACAATTCCTATTCTGGAGATAAATTCTGATGATCAGAATTTAGATAAAGCTACTGCAGAATATCCAACAGCAACACACACACTAGTACTGTCAGAAGATAATGAGTCTTCTTCAAGTTCTGAAGACACTGTTTCTGTTGATACTCGAGCTCCCATTCTAGGAAAGGAGGCACTTATTGAGAAATTTGTTGAGCAAGCTGCACCTATTCCTTGGGAAGATACTCACAGAGGTATGGAGTGGACCAAGAAGTGGAATGAAACTGATTTCTTTCGAAGCTCTAAAGTTCTGGCAGAGCACATTGCTAAAGCTGATGAGCTGATGATAAATTCTGATTTCAAGACTCAACTCAAAGTCACAACTCTAAGTGTCAAGACACTTCAAGGTCAACACTCTGCTACTCATGAAAAGGTTGACAAACTTCTAGAAAAAGCTGAAAAGCTGGATATGGAGACCAAACTTGATAAAAAGAGGTTTATCAGACCTATTTCTGAAAAAGTTGAAGCAATTGAGAAAGTTCAGGAGAAGCAACAGGCCCAAATTACTGAGGTCCTACAAAATCAAGCTTCTCAAAAAGATCAATTGGATGAAATCCAATCTTCAGTTGAACTTCTTCTCTCTCTCCTACTACCTGATGATGCCAAAAAGGGGGAGAAGGTAGTTAAGTCCAAATGCACACCTACTCAAATACTAAAGAAGAAGGATGACAAAGGTGATGACCAGGGAAATTCTGATAAGAGTAGAGGTCATGGAAAAGATCAAGGTCAAGGGAAAAGCAGCAAGGTTTCTTCTAGGAAACTAATTACTGATGCAGGCAAATCTTCTATTCAAAAGAAGACAAGTTCTGAAGCTGCTAAAACTCAAAATCTAATAGCAAGTGCTGATAGTCAAAATCTGATATCAAGTTCTGATAAGCAAAGTCTGATGTTCTGATTCAAGCTGAAAGTCAAGACTCTCAGAAGTTTTTGCAAACTCTGAAGCTAAAGGGGAAGCAGACTATAGTCTACTACAAAGATCCCAAGATTCAGACACTTGATGAAGAGATTGCTAGAAGATTATTTCTGAAGCATAATCCTGGAATGGATTTAGAAAATCTCAAGGAGGAAGAAGCTAGATTTAAAGTTGTAAAGACAAATCTAAAGCCAAAAGCTTCTGTTGCAAAGAAACATCCAAGGCCTAAGGAAAAAGGCATTGTGATCAAGGAGAAGACGAATACTGAGACATCTAAGCCCAAAACAAGATCACAGATTGAGATTGATCCCAAAGACAAAGGAAAGGGAAAAGTTGATGAACCAACCAAGCCACAGGAGATGAAAATTCCCCAAATCCTAATAAAGCCTGTGTGCAAAATGGTTCAAGTTCATGATGATACTCTTGTTGAAGATGAAGATGTTCAAACTCAGAAAAGAAGGAAGATTACTGAGGAATCCAAGACAACCTCTAACAGAGCTCAAGTTGTTCAGAGTGAAGAACAACAAGTTACAGCAGAAACAAAAAGTTCTGATAAAGTCATCAAGATATAAACCTCTGACATAGCTTAAGTTGATTTAGACAAGATGAAAGTAGCTGACAAAAAGAAACTTTTATGGAAGAATGTCAAACCATCAAATCCAAAGAAAAGCCAATTGTTATCTGATTTCATGACTGTTGGATTAAAAGCCAAAGAAGCAAGGGACAGAGCTGGACTAGGTTCTGATGAAGCTAAGATCAAGACATGAGTTGAAGTGCTTACTAGAGATCCATTTTTATTGACTGACAGACCTCTTGAAGATGTTACACAGAAACACCTTGATAAGGTTATCTCTGTTCAAGTGGTACTGGATGCTCATGACAAGCACAATGTCAAAGAAAATCTGATTCTATTTCTTGAAGATGGAAGGACATATCAAATGTCAGAATCAGATGTGCTAAACAAATTACTGAAAGAACTTCAATTCTTTAATTACCTTTTAGAGGTAAAGTCTGATATTACCAGGAGATGGTCAAATTTCATATTGAAGACCATAATAGATAAATCTAGAATTTCTGGTTCAAGGGTTATAGAATTCATTCCTAACATAGTTGAAGATGATGGAAGTAAAATTTCAATGAAGAAGGATTCCGCTAAACTTGAAGTGATTTTGAAAGAGAAATGTCTCTGCTACAATGAAGATTCTTCTCATCCAAAGGTTATAAGACTGGATGATGGTTTAGAAAGAAACCATATTTCTGCACTAAGGACTGCAATCTACCAGATTGGAAGTCAAGATAAAGAGATGGAGCAAGTCAAGACTACAATAGCTCAAGTCCTGAGGAATAAAGAAGAAAAGCTGATATCAAACTTTTTAAATAATCATTTTGGATTCAGATTGACTCAGTGAGATTGGTAAAAGCTATAAGGACTGTAAGTTGTAGTTAGTTATCTAGTTAAACTCTTATTGCATTTGTACTTAAAATATTTTTGACATCATCAAATCTATTAACTTGTATATTTTGCATAATTTACAAGTTGGGGGAGATTGTTAGATATATTTGAGATGTAATGTCTAATATGATTTGTGTTTAGTTTTCAGAACTTAACAACAGGACAAATAAGGACTTACTGAAATCAGGACTTACTGGAAGTCAGAACTTAAGTGCGGGAAGACTTTCAGTTAAGAAATGAAGCTGATTTACAGGCGAAGATCGAGACTAAAATAATAGAAGATATGCATGGAAAGAGTTAGAAGACTGGAAAACTTGTAGAAGATATCTGATTGATATATTTTAGGAGACAGAATTGTATTCCATATCAATTAGAATATATCTTGTAACTGTGTACTATATAAACACAGACTTAGGGTTTACACTATATATGTTATCATTATCGAGAAGATTATACATTGTAACCTAGCAGCTCTTAGTGATATTTGTTCATTATTGAGAGAGAACGGCAGTTTATATTATAACAGAGTTTGTTGAATATAATTGATCTTTGTTACATACTTGTGTTAAATCGATTTTGATTTTATAAACACTGTATTCAACCCCCTTCTACAGTGTTGTGTGACCTAACACTCCTTATTCATGTTTTGATAGAGATGCATAACACGGAACCTGTGTTCAGCATTAGGCACCACTGATTCCAAAGTATTTATCAGACCCTACCAGAAATTATACACATTTCCAATCATTTTTTAAACAAGAAACACAACCTAAAAGTACAAATTACACACCTATTGTCTATTAGATATAAAGGTCCTGTGAGGCCCCCAAATCCAGGGTCAGGAATCTGGGTTGTCACTCCATCCTTCAATCATGTATAACCTGTATTGATTCAATAATCCAATATACCCCAATCTCTCTCACACACACATACACAAGTTATAGCCTTGAAAATGATGTACAAAAAGTATCATTTGTTATCATAACTCAAATGTACTTTACAGGATCTCAAACTATTATTCATAACCTCTAGATGAAGTTACAATAATCTTATAATTATCTGAAGCCTATTTAAATGTTTTGGCTTTCCTGAAGTAATGCTGCAAGGACTTCTCCTCGCGGATGCAGTCCATTAGGTCTCTTACTAATATGTTGGTTATCTGTTGTGTTGTGACATGTAAAAGAAAGCAAGAGTGAGCAATAATGCTCAGCCATAATGTATAAGACATTTTGGAAATAACTGCTAAAATAATACTACATCGTACAATAGGAGGATTTGAAAACTTGATAGTATACACCTTTTCCTTTTGAAATCAAATCAAATATTATATATATATATATCAAAATATCTTGACAATGTTCTCGATTTATATACACAGGAGAATCATTTTTTTGGTGACATACACCTCATTTCGAAATAATATTTGTGATTGACCTATTTAGTCTGCAAATACCTAAATGGTGAATCCAACACCTAGGCATGGGTACTGGTATTTCATCTCAATTCCAATTAGAAGAATAGGACAATCATCAGAGGCCCTACTCTACAATGATCAGTCATACAGTAGAATATTATTATTGTTCTCTACATGTAGAAGGACGACTTCCTTACTCCCGGTTGTCACCCTAGCCGCATTCGGGCTTTATATGCTTCCCCTTTCTCCTGTGTATATTTTACATACTTCGTACGTTCTTCAATACACATGTTACCTTCGCGTAGAAAAATTAAAGTAGCAATCTCCCCTGTACACGAAGTACTGGATCTCTACCCCTCATTTGTCCTTGAAAAATCCTATCATATCCCAAGAACTCGTACTCCTCGAGTTCGCAAAGCGTTTAGCTTATTGATAGGCACAACCCATGTTGTTAGTATCTATATGTACTTCCGAGAATTTTTCGGAGGAAGTTCTAAGATAATATGAGTTGACCGTTGTCAATAGATAAGTATTTAAGGGGGAGTTTCTTTTGACATTATAGTCAAAATATCTAAAATATGTCGAGATAATATTCTTCGACGATCCGGAAGTATTAGTATGATTTTCTGAAACTCGAAAAATATTTTAAATAGGTTTTATAATTTTTAAATGATATTAAATTATTTAATAAATATTTAATAATTAAATAATAATTTATCAAATAATTAAACATCAAATATTTCTATTTTTAAAAGAATATTTGAAATAACTTTCCTCAACTAATTTATGTTTAAGAATTTAAATTGATTTGTAATAATATTAAATAATTTAATTTAAATAAAATAATCATTGGAGAATACTTCTCCTATTAAAATGAATACGGTCTTTGGAAATCATTTTAAATAAATACGAGGTATTTAATACTTCGCAAGAGGAAATCGAGTCCCTTGGAATAAAATAAGTACGAACTTTTAATTGTCCAAAACATCTCCGAAATACTTCCGGGTTTTTAAATAATACATACCGACCGACTCTCGGTCTACAATATATACACCGCGCTACTCGCTAGCGTTAACATTTCTCAAATATAATCACCTCCGGAATACTTCCGGGGTTTTCATCAACTTATACTGACTGATCTTTGGTCTAAAATATACATCTCAAATATATAACGCTACTCTCTAGCGTTACCGATTGAAATCCGGTAAAATTCTTAGACCAAAATCATTATCATATCGTATGATGTTATATATCATAATTATTTAAAAATAAACACAACACAAAAGTTTTAAAAAGGTAGGGTTTGAAAACTTGTCTAGAGTCCAAAATACGTTTTTCGACTTCCTCTCGTTTCGGGTTTTCTAATCAACAAATATCATAATCTTAATCAGTATTCCTAATCCCATCACCGAATTATATTTCTAATAAGTATCAATCCTTGGTCGAAACAGACGGTCAAAGTGGTCTTCTAGAGTTGACTTTACCGAATGTTACTATTACGCGACTTGCACTCTAACATTTTTAATAAATCGAAAAATTAATATTTTAATACGAAACCATCTTAAGGAGCTTTTTGAGTGTTTTTAATATTTATTATAAAAGTTTCACTTTGATAAAATGAATTTAAATAGGTGAAAAACATTTTAAAAGTTCGGTCAACTACAGAGTTTTATTATTCATACCGCTTTCACTAAAACATCGATTTCTCTCAAACCGTTAACTCAATCAATGCACCATTTTCGCGTGCACGATCTAGACAAAATTTAGAATAGACTACTTATAATTGGTTTCCTGGGAACAGGG
Source organism: Apium graveolens (assembly GCF_009905375.1). Taxonomy (NCBI): domain Eukaryota; kingdom Viridiplantae; phylum Streptophyta; class Magnoliopsida; order Apiales; family Apiaceae; genus Apium; species Apium graveolens. The sequence continues at coordinate 115,940,925 of NC_133651.1, read as the reverse complement.
GTGAAAATCCCAAAGTGGCAGTTTAATGGCAGTAGGTGTTCTTAGTGACCACTCCTTGCACGACCTCGGCTCCGACATTTTTATAAAAGCGAAAAATTAACATCTTTAGCTTAAATTTTAAAGAGTCTTCATCATTGTATAATTAAGCTATTGACCAAATTTCATAATTTTAAACAATGTTTAAAGGCCTCAATTATACCCTCAAAATCAGAACTAGGTAGCAGTTTGGTTTTCTCGTATTAAATATTAAATTTACAGTTCGTATGTATTGCTTAAAACAGTCCTAAATATAGTTCGTATTTACGTAGTCAAACAATGTTTAAAGGCCTCAATTATACTCTCAAAATCAGATATAGGTAGCAGTTTGATGTGTAAAAATATTAAATTTACAGTTTATATTTATCGCTTAAAACAGTATTAAATACAAACGGACATTACGACGGCTATACGCGTAAAGATTCCCGATTTTACTACGTTAATTTCATTGACAACAACTCAAACACCAGTTCCGTCATATTCATTGCAAGATCAGTCCCTAAACTATATGAAATCATCACCAACATCAACCCATAACAATCAACCATCCTAACCCAACTTTTTACAATCCAAACTCAATTAAAAAAATATACTTAAACATGACGCAAACTCAATCTTATAACTCACGTAAATCAAAGGGTGGATGATATTTATACCTTTCTTGGTGCTTGTTAACACTTAATAAAGTCCTAAGATCCTTGATGAGACCTTGGTTTAGCTTTAGGAGCCTTAGATTTCCATGAAAAATCAAGAAAACAATTTAGTGATTTTCAGAGTTACTATTCACCCTCAACTTCAAACATTTTTCTAAAATTTAAAACTACATGGATAGGATTCAAATTTGGTACGTGACTTACCCATGATATGAAGAAGGTTGGTAAAAATTTGGTGATTTTTGAATGAGTATAATGTGAGTTTTGGATTTTTCTTTCCTCCTTATTCTTGAAAATCAGCATTGTGTTCTTGGGAGAGAGAGAGAGAGGTTTTTAGCTTGCTAGCTTGGTTGATTCTTGAATAAGTGTTGTATTATTTGATGTATCTAATATAGATATGCATATATTGATCAAATCTAGTAGCTTGGTCATTTTTTTCAAAGCTTAAATTACTAGCCAAGTACTACAACCTACTTGCTTGCTTACTATTCACCATACTAGCACTACGCCATAGATTGCTTTAAGCAACACCCAAACTGTGTTGCTATAGACCTGAAAAAATGTTGCTCAAGGCCCAAAAAGGGCTAAGACAACATCAGAGCTATGTTGACTAGTAGCTAGTAAGTATAGATATCTATAGCAACATAGAAGCTACTCTTCTCAATAGCAACATACTTTGTTCTTTATAGTAACATACATGGTGTGTTGTAATAGATCTTAAAATTTCTTTCAGTAAGAGCCCACACGCTGGGCTCATCTGTGAGGCCATCTGTGGGGCCCACCTGGTAACCCAGTTATTTACCTATGTTAACACACCTATAGCAACATCTTTTATGTTATAAAAGGTTAATTATTTACAACAAATTTAGTACCTACTGCAACATAGTTTGAGCCTGAAAAATTATTGAAATACACCTCCTGAATATTGCTTTTCCCAAAATAAATACCAAGCAATTCCAAGGAATTTTCATTCATACAACCGGTCATAGACATCAAACCATATCAACTAACTAGAATATATTGCATAAGCATACAAGTCTTCCGAATAACTTAAAGCGTAATCTATTACAAAGCATGGTCTTTTTGTAACCAACCACATAATGTCTTAAGTTGGATAGTAAAAGCTTAACTAGGAGTACCATAAGCTCCTGTGTCGCTTGAATAGGAGTAATTTACCATCGTGTCAGGGATCCAAGGAAGAATAGTCAACGTTTCTTCTATAGTTCATGGCTGGGTGAAAAGAGAACAGTTCCACTTTATGCAAATGCTGCAACCAGAAAAGTAAGACTATTAGATCCACTAATAGCAAGTCTTATGCAGTGCTAACACTAATATCTTGACTTAATTAGAATGTGAAAGTAGATCTAAAACTAATAAGTCCATTGTAATTTTAGAACCAAAGATGGTTATTATCCATACCAAGGACTGAACTGGAGTTGAAGTCTAGCAACAAAAACCAGCTTTAAATGAATTCGAGCATGTATGATAAGTTTTATTTTACAACAAAATCCAAATTCTGATGATATAAAGCAATAGAAATCTTAGCATTTTTTCCAAAAGAAAAAACAGCTCCCTTAGCATTACCATGGAAATTGCCCCGATATCTTCATATCAGATATAAAAATTTCTGCCAACTGAAGTTTATAAATTAGTCGAACACCCAAGGAGGGTTAACAAAAGTACAACTAAGAAGGCACATTGGGTTCATACATAGTAGATATAATTTTTAGCAAGAACTTATTAAAGTTTGATCTTAAACGGAAACCTTATGAATTATATACACTATGCAGATACGATAGCACGCATGCAGACGCCCAATCAAAATTGGCTAATATAATGCATGCAAAAGAAGTGTCAAGACAACTAAAGGTAAAAATGGAATCGGTCAGCATTCGACTAGCTTTATACATGTATCAACTTTCTTAGATGTTGGCGGGGCTTTATCTTCAAAATTTTAAACAACAAACTTATAGCAGTACGCGATATCCAAGAAGCGAATGATAAGTAGTTTGTGCTGACATAAAGAAAAATATTAAGAAAAATGTTACTGGATCTCCTCGGAATGTTTTTGTTGGAATCTTACAGGAAAGGAAAGCAAATGTTACTTCCAATGCGGTGCACCCGGGGATTGTTAAGACTGGAATCGTTAGAAATCTACTTTCCTGTTTGCTTTCTCGAACTGTAAATGTTCCCAAATACTCATCCAAGATTCTATATTTGACAACAATCCAACACTGTAAGATATCAAAAGCAAATAAACCAAATATAGCTTAAAATTTATACATCATGAATGCAGTTCTGTATTATTTGTGTGATTCACACAAAAACACATGCCCTGCTTCAAGTTAATTAAGACTGAAGGCAAGAGGTCATTCAAGAGAGTACTTCTACTTTGCTCAAAGGGCCCACCTACTTCATCGATTCCTTCATAAGATCAAATGGATTGCTTCCATAATTTATAAAAACTGCCTTGAGAGACTCTGAAGCCACTGTAGAAGGATCACCTATTGAATGAAACAACAACTCCATATTAGGCTAGGCCGATAAGTGCTACCAAAACAGACTAAAGGAAACCGCCTCTAAAGCATTACAACTGATCACTTAAATTTCTTACATATTATTATAGCTACCTCACATGTCTTCAAAAAAAACATAAATTCCCAATTTTAAGCCATGACATGTTGTGAAGACAACAATGACCTCGCTTATATTCAACAAAAAGAAATGAGATCTAGAAATGAGCATTCACAGTATTACCAGTTTCGACATATACTTCAAGCTCATTACTTGAGTTTCCCTGCAAGCTGCTTCTAAGGTCTCCATCTAAGACTGGCAAGAAAACAATGTTATTGGTTACTTCTCTATCTTCTTGTGAAGTTGATTCTAGCAGCAACATCTGAGTTTCAACATGAATGTCACTTGTTGACTTCCCCACCCTTGGAATCACCCACCAAATCTTAAAATGAAATAGACAAAGTAGTTGCACATTCCTGCAGCATCAGGAACAAACCCACAACATCTTCATTCAAATTTATAAAAATTCTATTGAATTCCTTTTAATCATAGAACAGTTAAACATACAACATTAGGACATATTGTTATGGTGGATACTAGAGGGACATATTGGCTTATATTAAATTACTGCTACTAGAGATATTTATCCTCTGCTGCTGCTGATTCTGCAGGGTGTTTGCTGTACTTGCGATTCTTGCATTTAGTTCATCAAGGAGAGCTTGGACATAGGGACGACCTCTGTTTAATTTTCGTGAAGGCTTAACAATACCAGAAGTCTGACCAATTGCTTTTCTGATCTCCTTAGGTTGTATGTCGAATACTTCAGCTGCAAAGAGTAAGGAGACTCTGATTTAGCAAAAACAAAAGTAAGGAGACTTTGAACTACAAACCATATTTATATTTAGTTGTCAGTTATTCCAGCCTCTGGAAAGTTACACCCTTACGCAGAGTTGTCACAGCCTCTGGAAAGTTCACAATCAACCAACTTTTAATTCTTTCCCAACATCTTCCAACTCGTAGAACCAGTGACCAAAAACACATAGCAAAAGATTCACGTTATGCTTCATAAGCTGCCTGAGGGACAGAGACTAGTTTAATAAGATTGATTAAATAACTACAAAATAAAATGGATGATTGAAACCCCTTAAATAGCACAAAACAAATTATAATTAGAAAAGATGAATGCACGATAACTTAAGTCCTATATTGCCATACTCATTTATTTCTATTAATTATAAAAGTTGAGTTTTGTACCCCGTTAGTGCTGCTATATCAGATATACATGTGGATCCCTAAACATTATATAAAAGAAAATTACAAAGATGGATAATACACAGAAACAATTTATTAACGACAATTCATTAATGACACGAAGCACTCCTGGTAGCTCAACAGAGATCAATGAAACACTAGATCATATTATAATATTTTCCTTTCATCATACCACTTCCCAGGGTTTACATTCGAGTACTATCAATTCACCGCAATTCTTCTACATCATCAGTTCTAATTCCTAATTAAGTTCAATTCCATAATTCAGTGTTTCAGTTTAATTACACTAATTCAATTCATAATAACAATTAAAATAAAAAAAAACACTAAAAGCTAGGGTTTAATTAGATACAAAAGGGTGAACAGATATATAAAAAATAGATACAATACATACAAGCGCTGAAGCAGAGGAAGTTGAGAGGCGACGTTGAAGGAAGAAACAGTTAGATAGAGCTGGTGAAGAGTTCCAAGTGTTTTCTGTTTGGAATTAATAAGTTAGGTCCTAGTTTGGTTAGTATCTTACTGACTTCCAGGCCTCCCAAGATCTCTATACCCATGAAACAAAAGCCTGTTATGCGGTGCTTCAACAGAAGCCTCTTATGCTTCAACAAACCCTCAAATATTTGGGGAAACTGGACATAACAAAACCGATAGAGAGGGGAGAGATGATCTATGTATTTACCTCCTCCTCATCATCTAAATACCCAGGAACCGTCTTGTCTATATTCATATCAAACAATAGATCATCATCATCTTGATCTTTATTAGATTCATCAGAATAAAAAGACTCTTCATGAGATTCAGGAGGTTGTTCTTCTTCACTATCATCAGGGTCTAAAAAAGCTCTATAAACACCTTCCATCTTTCTCAACTCTTTTTCAGTTTCCATCTCACATTGTGGTAACTTAGGAAAAGGGTTTTCCATCCTGATTTCTTCATGAATAATTACTCTATCATCAACCATAGCGTTTGGAGGGGTCCCAACAACATATACCTCAACACTTCTGGACTTTGGAATTAAATAGCACATTACCATTAACTCGTCATCACTATCTAACTCAAATAATCCTTTATCCATTGTTGTCCCGGGGAGCGTGTACCATAAGTTATAACCCCCCTTTTCCCCACATTCTACTAACATTGCATTTATCTCCAACAAACTAAGTTCATCATTATCACAGTAGTCAACATACACAAATAACCCATTATCATATTGTTAGGAATATGTCATAAGCTTGATGATAAGTTCACCAAAACATCTTAGTAGAGTTAATTTAGTATTTTTGTAACTCTCAACGGATGATCACCTTAACATCCATTGAGAGAGTAGCTTACGTATTAATAAATCTTGTAACACATTTCTACATACTACAATACCTTAGAGATCTAGAAGTTGTAGGATATTCAAAGTAATGTTGACTACTAGATTGATATGCACAGTAGGTTGGCTAATTACAAATATTAGATGCCTTGTAATTTTGCATAAGTGAAATGGAGTTAACTGCTATGGAAGACTTTTAACGGATGATTCTACAAGGTTGCGACGGATGATCCAAGTCACATTCAACAGATGATCTAAAGAAGTTTCGACGGATGATTCAACACGGTTTCAACAGATGATCCAATGAAGTTTCAACGGATGTTCAAATTCAAATTATAGTTGACAGTGACTTGACAATCACATGCGTTGATTGTATGCAAATGGAATATGACAGCCTATTTACAGGTTTTAGAGAACAAAGAAGCATTTCCATTTCCATGCTAACTTGAAGATATTCAAAGATGCTGGATAGAAAAATGAAGAAGCATGAAATTAAAATAAGACACTCTTGTCTTTTTAGTTTGTCTTTTTATCATATAACTTGGTGATATATAAAGCAAGGGTAGCAAGTGGAATCACAACAAGCAAGTAAGCAATCAACTAGAGAAATAGATAAAGCTGTATCTATGAAGAATTTCTCAGTTCTTTGTAATTCTACATGCAAGAAGCTCTGTACAATCTTTGTATTACAGAGTTCTCGATCATATATATATCTCTGGTGGAAAAGTTCAATCCATCAGAAAGTTTTTAAATACTTGTGTTTAATTACTTTGTGCTTGATTACTTCAATATTTTCATTCTGCACTTTAGCTTAATCAAACACAGTTATATATTTGAGATAGAATAGTTCTTGAAATGAAAAAGGAACCAGAATTACATTCAACCCCCTTCTGTAATTCTTTGTTAGATTTTTTGGGAATAACAATTGGTATCAGAGCAAGCTCTTGAAGAACAAAGAGTTTAAAGATCACAACAACTAACAAGATGAGTAGAAAAGATGTTGGAGTAAAAATTTCATTTCTGGACAAAGACAACTATCACCACTGGAAGGTTAAAATGCACCTGCATCTCCTCTCTCAATATAAAGAATTTGTGAACTGTATAGAGAAAGGTCCTCATGTCCCTATGAGAGCTGCTACAGGAAATGAGCCATCAATCCCAAAGCCCGGAGCAGAATGGTCTGATCCAGATATTGAGCAAGTTCATAAGGATAAGAAGGCCATGAATATTATATTTAATGGTATTGATGGTGACATGTTTGACAATATCATCAACTGCAAAACTGCTAAGGATGTCTGGGATACAATTCAAGTTATATGCGATGGAACTGAGCAAGTATGGGAAAACAAAATACATCTCTTGATTCATCAGTATGAGCATTTTCATAGTGAAAAAAGTGAGTCACTCACTGACATTTTTAGTAGGTTTCAAAAACTACTAAATGCTCTAAACCTGCATGGAAGATCTACCAGACAAAGGATTCAAAACTCAATTTCCTTAGATCTCTACCAAAGGAATGGAAGCCTATGACAGTGTAATAACCCCGATTTTTGGAATTTTTGAAACACGGATGAATAGTAACTTTTGCTGATGATGCTGATTAAGGAAAATTATCAGACCACGCTATATAGGAGTACTGTTATGAAAATTTTAAGATCGTATTAGTATTCCATAAAGTAAATGAGTGTATGTAAAGGTCGTTAGAATTCGAATCCGGACACTTTGATTTTTCCCCGAAAATCTACCAGATATCGAAAGAATTGAGTATAAGGTAACATGATTAAAATGATTTAAATTCAAGGATTATAAGAGAGGATCATAAAAGGAATATAAAATATTGAGAAAGGTTTAGGGGAACCCAAGTAATAAGATCCCGGGTATGATCCCTCAAATGATAAACGAGAACGAAAGTTAAGCGAACCGTATAACAGATTAGCGGTCATTAGCCAAGTAATTAGGGGTTAATCAAAGAGGTTAGTGGATGATGATGTCATCACACCAACAAGGAGATGACATGTGTTAACAAGATGACTTAAGTATGGTGACATAAGCATGACAAGTGGAAATCATGGTTGGTTGATTGTGAGCCATTCATTTTTCACCATGGTAAAAATTAATTAACAACAAAAGAGTAGAAACCAAGCCAAGGAAAATCATAACACATTTTGAAGGTCGACTTTGCTAAATAACCAAGAAGCTCTCGGCTTCTTCATTCCAAGCAAGAACAAAAAATCAATTTCCAAGATCCAAGCTTTGATAATTTGCAAGGTAATTATCCAAGGTTCCTTATGATTAGTTATGGCTATCCTAGGAGTTTAATCTCCCATTTCCTTCTCAATCTTTTTCAATAAATCATTGAAGAAGAGAGTGAATAGTGTTTTCAAGAATTTTAAATTTTTGATCTTGTGTTTTTGTTTAGATATATCTTTTGTAAGGATTTTCAAGGGTTGTTTCAAGCTCCTTAGTTACTTCTACTCACCAAGGAAGGTATAATCTCCTACCCTAGCCTTAATTTTGTATATTTAGAGCTTGTTATGATTGGTATAATTCATGGGAAGCATGATTTATGTATATTTAGAGTTTGGTTGGATTTGTAATGAGTTTGGGTTGTAAATCTTGGTTATTGGTTAATGAACCTTAAGTATAGTTAGTAGCTCTTGTTGTGATTGAATGATTTGGAAAAATCATGGAGTTATGGACTTATGTAGTGAGGTTTGGATGGAGTTTGGTTGTAATGTTGGTTGTGAGTTGGTTTGTGATTGATTTGAAGTGGTTAAAACTTGGTAATCGCGTAAACATAGCCATCGTAATGCCCGTTTTTATACAACTGCTTGTTCTTAATATTCGGGACAGAGAGCTAACTTTTAATATGTAACTTTTCCATGCTTACCTAGATTGTGTCGTAAGCTTTATTTTGATATGTGGTTCGCTTAAATCCGATGTACGGTTTAGGAGAAACGACCGTTTTAAGTAACGGCGTTTCACGAATGAACCATTTCCCCTCGCCTTACTTGGAAACCTTGGTTAAGGTCCTTAAATGACTATTTGGAGTATGAAATAATTAAGTAAGGTTAAAGGGTCAGTTGGTAGGGTATTCGCGAAAGCGTCGCCTTAAAATTCGTAACGGTTAATTTATTAAAAATGGTGGAGCCGAGGGTATTCGAGCGACTTATGTGAATCGTTAAGCGCAAAAGCGAACGTTGGGTTCTAATTGGTTAAAGACTAGTTTCTTAAGCGACCGTGGTTTAATTCCAACTTATATGTTGTTTATAGGTTACCAGACTTGCCCCAGGCCTTTTACCACCCCCAGTCGCTCAGGCAAGTTTTCTACCCGTTATACTGTTGTTGTGATGTAATATATTGATGCATTATCTTGAGATAAGTGTATGGCTGTTATTAGCAAATCTTGCGATATATTGGAGCATGTTGATATGGTATATATATGCATGTTGTGAAATCTTGATATTCTATTATCAATTCAAATGCTTATAAACTGCATAATACCTATGCTAGAGATAAGTAGTAGTTGCGTATACCCTTAGTATAAGGGACCCGAAGGTGAATATTTCTCTAAACCGGGAGTCGATGTTCCCGAGTATAATATATATATTTATATATATATAGTTTTCTATAACTATTAATCGAATAAGGTATATTCCATAGTTTTGAATAATAATCAAACTGATTTTCGATTATTCAAATAAAGATCGTACTTTCGTATAAGTATATCTTTTGTTATTTATGATTCATTTCAAGTATGAGTTTTAAAACTTCTACTTCAAATATTTTCATAAAGATTATCCTTATGGGAATATTATTTAAATAATAATATTCAGATATTTTCTAATTTATTGGGATTGATTTATTTTATTAAATCATCATTACTCTAAACATTCTTCAAAATCTTTTCGAGTCTTCAAAATGATTTTAAAAGTTAGAGCGGATCCCAAAACTCATTTTTAGATTTAAGATCTTCTTTTCGAAGGGGATTTAAATATTCGCTCAAAACCTGAGGGATCCGGCTTTGTGGTGTATTTTATATTTGCAACGAGGTTGCTGTTTTGAGAAAACATTTTGATTGTTTGCCCATTGTTCGGGAAGTAAGTCATCTATTTGATTCGGCATAAGCAACGTGGGCTCAGTGGGCGTCCATGAAAGTGTAAGTGGCTCAGTGGGAGTCCATCAATGCGTAAGTGGCTGAGTGGTAGTCCAACATAGGTCCTAATGCGGCCAGGGTGATGACCAGTAGGGAATTCGTCCATCTACTAGTAGAAAAGGTTAATTATTGGTATCTTTTCCTGATCAGCAAGATATCAGGTTTATGCTAAAATTCTCTTCTTTACAAATTCATTGGATATGACAACTCTGTATATTTGTCATGACAGAGGTTTTCAGGGAATGTATTGAGATATATATATATATATAGGTGTATATATATATCGAGACTTAATGAAGTATCTCGTAACTTCATCTCTTTTGAATGATATTTCAAAGATTGAATTTATTCGAGTCTTATCTCGTAGTCTCATCTATGTGATGAACTTTTGAAACTGATTATACCTTGAATGGTGGTAGTTCAAGTAGTATTCGGAAAAGATATAAGTATATCGGAGTATCTTGTAACTTCATCTTTTTAACTTATATCTAGTAAATGATTATCTTATGTATGACAAAGATTTTCAGAAAAACGTTGAGACGAGGTTAGATATATGAGATCACCTTGCAACGATATCTTTATACAGTTATAGACTGGAACTCTGTGTATATTATGCATGGAAGAGGATTTCCAAAATTCCGAAAAGTATATATACATATATAATGAATATTTTTGCGACTTGGTCGCGTTAAGATATCAAACTTGGTTCATATCTGCTTGACCAAGACTTTCATGAGTACTATGAGAATGCTCATATATTGTAAATCATTTTACATATTATTTTGGTGGGCTTGTTGCTCACCCTTGCTTTCTTCTTTCATCACACAACAACAGATAGACAAGATGAACAGGACCAAGCTCCCAATTCGTGAGCGGATAGGAAACGTTCCGCAGTTTCCGGTAGGCGTTGATGCCGTTGTAGCTGAGGTAGGAACTACCAATAGGCTAGGCTTTCAACTTTTAATATACCAGACTTATGTATATTTATGAATTGTAATAATGGAAAATAATATGTAAATTTATTCAGAAACCCTTTTGAGGTGTAATGGCTTATAATTGTGGAATAAAATGAGTTAGGTTATTTTTGGATATTCATCTCTGAGACTATAACTTGTGGTGTGTGTGTATATTGTGGGGTCACAGTACGCAGTAGTTGGTTGATTATTAAGATTATGTATTATTAAGGGAAATGGAACTCGTGACAACCCGGATCCCCGACTCCGGATTTGGGGGTGTTAAAGAAATGGTATCAGAGCTAAGCGTTATAAACCTCAGATGCGACGTTAAGATAAGAAGTTGACTAAGATAGTAAGAACTCTTGCCAAGTTCATAGTCAGACTACCTAACGTAGTACTGACAGTTAAAACCCTTATGGGAACCCTTATAAATATCATGATAGAAGTATAGTTCGTTATCGTATATGGTAGTGGGACTCCGAACCTAAAGTTCAAGAGCAATAATATGATGATGTTTTACTACATATTGGGGATCAGATTGTGGATCCAATGGAGCACCCTAATGAGGGACCAAATGATGTTCATATTAAGGATGTAGCGGTTGAGGATGTTATCCCAAAAGGGATTATTGCTGAAGTGGATTCTGTGGAGGATCCTGACAAGAACGAAGAAAGGACCAATGAGGAATGGATGACCTTGGTCAGGACGACTACCAGAGGTAGGATTAGCCGATAACTATCGTCGGTTCATTCAAGTTTGTAAAGATAGTATCCCCTTTAAGGCGGCTTACTCGTAAGACTGAGAAGTTTGAATGGACAGAGAAATGCGAGAACAGCTTTTAAGAACTGAAGCAAAGGTTGGTGACGGCCCCTATATTGGCGTTGCCGGATGGAAAATGAGATTTTGTGATTTATAGTGACGCTTCGCATAGGGAATTAGGGTGCTTCTTATACAGCACAGCAAGGTAATCGCGTACGCGTCAAGACAATTAAGGGAATATAAAATTCGATATCCCCACCCATGAGCTTAGGCTCGTGGCAATAGTTTTGCCCTAAAGATTGGAGGCACTACTTGTATGGAGAGAAGTGCAAGATTTACACAAGCCATAAGTGCTCTTGTGCATTTTCACACAGAAAGAGCTCAACATGTGTCAGAGGAGGTGGTTAGAGCTAATCAAGGATTACGATTATGAGATTCTTTATCATCCGAGAAAAGCTAATATGGTGGCTGACGCCCTTAGTAGAAATGAGAGACTCAAGATGATAATGTCTTCGGAAGAATTGGTAAGAGATTACGAGAAAATGGAAATAGAAGTGAAGGTAACCGGAGCCGGTACCGAAAAGCTGTTTGAGATTGTAATGCAACCCGAATTATTGAAAAAGATCATAGTGTGCCAAGAAAAATTGATGAATGAAGGTAGAGAGCCAATGACTGGAGAAGAGATTAATACTGAGAAAGATGATTAGGGAATAATGAGGTGCTCCTACATAATTTGGGTTCCAAATGTTCAAGAGCTTAAAGATGAGATCTTAGATGAAAGCCCTAGTTTGAAGAATAAGATTTAGAGCAAACCCTGAACGTGATAGTCAGGGAGGTCGCCATCAAGATAGAAGGAACCCATAACATAATGAAGTGGAAAATGAGGATTTAAAACATGTAGGATGACCCCAATTATGGGGAGGAGGAGGGAACGTTCAGACTAAGGAAACAGATATCGAGTAAGGAAAGGAGACCCGAGACGGTACTCCTATACGACAATTCATGGACCTTTCTAAACAGAACTTAGACTATTATCCCCAACCACCACCCTGAGGAAACAATGCGGTGAGAAATTTTTTCAGGACCTTTAAGTCGCTAAGCTCTCAGAGTTCCAATGAACAAGCTGACCCAGTCGAGGCAAGAGTCTGGCTAAAGGAAATATAGGAATCATTTGAGATTCTAAATGATTGACGAATCACAAAAGACTGTTTTTGTCACTTACCCTCCTAAGAGAGAGGCCACCCGCTGGTGAAAGGTCAAGAAAGGCACGGGACCAGAGGTTATAATAAACCGATTAAAGTTCAGTCAATTGTTTTCGGGAAAGTACTTCCTGAGGTTATAGAGATAGTGTAAAAGCTTTAGAGCCAGAACAAAGGCAAACGAGTATGATGAATTATAAATCTAAGTTATAAAAGTTATCAAGATTCATTCTGAGGACAAGAATCCCAGAATGACGTGATGTTTGAAGTCAATGATTAGTGAGTTCATGAAATGATTGTAAGAGAAAGGAATATAAAGGAAATAGAGTTTGAGGAATGATAAGGGAGTTGGGTATGAGGAAACCCTAAAGACTCATAGTAATAGAAATAGAAAAGTATATGATCGTCAAGATGAGGGTGATTCACCATTAGTTAAAGTTGACGGTTGAAGGCATAAGAGATACATATATTTTATCCCCTTTAAGTTGGGAGGATTCGGGGAAACCTTGAGATAGTTCAAAGGATAAATAATGAGACGTGGATAGACTGAGGAGACAATAAAGTAAGAAATTAGGAAATTGGATGAAGGAAGTGACCTTCAAGAATGTGAAGTGTAAGTAACGCATGTGAATTGATACCCAAAAAGGGGGACACCAGGTATAAAAGATATCCCAACATTAAGATGACTGTTAAGATAAATAAAGAGGTAAATGAGTAGTTAGAACTAAAAAGTTCACGTTGAACACGACCAATATCTTCTAGAACATCCCTGTTATCATTACTAAATCAGGCAAGAAAAGCGGATAACCGTTGTTATCTTTTGGAGGCCATATTGATTGACCTCATTTTGAATAAGGATGCTATTGTGAAATATGGTGTAGACTATCGAGATGGGAATGATTAAATAAGATAATCTATCAAGGATATATGACTTGATTTATCCATGGAAGGATGCATGTATCTTTTTAAAGGTGGAATTAAGGATAGAACCTCGATAACTTAAGATGAATCCTAGGGGAATGCATAAAGGTTGGCATTTCACCCTTAATAGGGACAGTATGAGTTTTGACAGTATGAATTGGAAAGGATTAAGGTAACAACAACCTTTAATGATCAGTGGAGAAATTTTTCAGAAGTGTATAGACAATGATTCTGGTATTAGTAAATGGTATCTTGATATGCCCTGTGCCTAGGGTGTACCTGATGAAGGATTTAAAGATAACCTTAGAGGTTTTACAAGGAGAAAGGTAGTATTCAAAGTTCTCAAGAATAGAAATTTTGATAAAGGAAATATGACGTAATTATAATAATGCCAGGTGGGGCACGTGTTGAACTATAAGAAAGTATAGATCGACCCAATGAGGGTCGAGATTGGTGAAAACAAAAAGGACCCAAGATTAGAGACGTCCTAAGTATGATCGAGAGTCAGCCGTGACAATGTTCACATCTAAAAACTAAGGCAATGACTTATGGAAAAATGGTGATTTTTTTTCTCACCATGACTTAAGAAAAGCATTTTCACATAAGCAGTGATTGAAATGAGGTAGAAAATTTAGTTGGAGGTGGTTAAAATGACATTGATTGTAAGGAAATTTTACTATCAGGAAAGGCCAAAGAGATGGCCGACACTTTAAGTGCAAGAGGACAATTATAGGCGCTCGTGCCAGAGGAATACAGTGATGATGGTTAAAGCCGTGAAGGTTGTATTATGGTGTGAAAGATTGACATTCCTTCTGATGATTGTGCGATACTCAACCGTAATAGTAGTTTGGTAAAGATTTAATTCATATAATTATCGTGAGTGGGCTATCTATTTTAGAAGGTCCTATCTTGAGAATAAGCCAGGACCATGTTTCAAAAAGTACTAAACAAACCTTTGAGTTAATTCTTCTATTGAAGGCATATGATTAAGAATGGTATTAACCTACTATCTTTGCTTTGATTGAAACTCTTCTGCAATTTTATCTGCTTCATGTCATGAATGTACGTCAGGATCTGGAGTGTTCTTCATGAATCATGAATGGTGATTATGTTAACTCCTTAAAGGATTTTGATACGGCAGATATGGACTCCGTATAATTAGATATTAAGATTCTGAGGAAAACGAATGACTACAGTAGGTCAGCGATGGACCATAGTAATGCAACAATGATTCTGCGAGTAATGAGCCGATTACAACCGTAAGAGTTGTATTAGAATGGATGTTGAGATTGAGTACCACTAATCAAGTCGTGGTGATGTATAAGTTATTATTGATAGACCAACTAAGCCGAACATTTACCTATGATATATTTATTCCTTCTTATCGATAAAGAGTAGTATTACTATACGAGAAAGGTTGCATGCAAGCATAGAATTCTAGTAACGATGATGTCTAGAATGAAATCCCTTATTCGAGTTTCGATGTCGAGAGAGTTTCAATGGTGAGTGTTTATGAGCTCGAGCAAGAGCATGGGTCCATAGAATGATGGACGGAATAGCAAAAATATTTAGGCATGCGAAATGCGATGCTATAATACTTGATGTTGATATATATACATATATGTTTTGTTCTCCTATGACAAACCTCTATAGTTCAGAGGTAGATTCCAAACCAGATATTTTGTGGCAGTATATTTTTTTACATATATACAATTCTCTTCAATTCATTCTTTTCTCTTCTTTTCATTTCATGTAAGCTGAGAAGAACAACCCTTCCAGAAGGGGAGGTATTGCCAAATGACTATCGATCTGTGTGATAGAAGCTTAGTAGGATACCACATGTTGTTTAATTGCTTGTCAAGTACTAAAGGCTGGCCACCTTCTATACTAACTATGCAATAGAACAAGTGTTCATGATCATAGTGATCTCTCAGTAAATTCTTTTACTTCTATATGATGGATCAAGCTTTCGAAGATAGAAATAGTTAGAAAGGGAGTAGTATGAGTATGGTGGTATTCGGAATGGAAACACATTCATGATACTAAGGTTGACGCGTTTATTAAAAGGTTATAGAATGCTAACGAGCAAAAGTGTAACCAGTATAGTATTATGTACGGAAGATAGTAACGATTACGAACTGGAACAGAATGGGTATTGATAAGCAAAAGCTATAATGTTAGAAGCTATGATGAGAGCCTCTGCAATAGACTTGAAAGAATTTGGAATGATCACTTAACACGGATTGAGTTTTCTTACGACAATAGATCGTATGTCAGTATCGAGATGTCGCCTTATGAGATCCTTGAGGGAACACAATGTCGATTTCCCTGATGCTAGGATGAAGTTGCAGAGCGCAAGATGCTCGGACCAGCAGTGGTCCAAAGGACCAGGGATATAATAGATCTAATCAGAGGACGGCTGGTAGTAGCCCAAGATGGACATAAGAAGTATGTTGATTTGACACGAAAGGATAAAGAGTAGGAAGTAGGGGACCTAGTGCTATTATAGGTATTCCCTTGGAAAGGATGGATGAGGTTCGGAAAGAAAGGAAAGCTAAGCCACGAATTGTTGTACCCTTTGAGGTATTAAGACATATTGGGAAGTTAGCATATGAGCTAGCCCTACCCCCGAACCTGTAGCAAGTTCATAACGTGTTCCACGTATCAATGTTATGGAAGTGTAATCCGGATGTTAGATATATAGGGGCATAAGAGCGCATAGACATGCAACCAGACGTAACCTATATGGAGCAACCAAGAAGGGTTATAGATCGAAAAGGAACAAGTGCTTAGGAGAAGGGTTATCAAACTAGTCAGAGTTTAGTGGTAGAACCACAATGTGGAGAATTGACTTGAGAGTTAGAAAGTGCAATGCTAAGAAAGTATCCCTATTCATTTTCTATCGGATTCCGGGACGGAATCCTTTTAAGGAGGGGAGACTGTAATAACCCCAATTTTTTGAATTTTTGAAACACGGATGAATAGTAACTTTTGGTGATGATGCTGATTAAGGAAAATTATCAGACCACGCTATATAGGAGTATTGTTAGGGAAATTCTAAGATCGTATTAGTATTCCATAAAGTAAATGAGTGTATGTAAAGGTCATTAGAATTCGAATCCGGACACTTTGATTTTTCCCCGAAAATCCACCAGATACCGAAAGAATTGAGTATAAGGTAACATGATTAAAATAATTTAAATTCAAGGATTATAAGAGAGGATCATAAAAGGAATATAAAATATTGAGAAAGGTTTAGGGGATCCCAAGTAATAAGATCCCGGGTATGATCCCTCAAACGATAAACGAGAACGAAAGTTAAGCGAACCGTATAACATATAAGCGGTCATTAGCCAAGTAATTAGGGGTTAATCTGATAAGGGGCATTTTATACCACTTAGAACGTCTTATAATGGCTTGAATTGATGTTTTGAAATCAAGTATTTTATGTATTTGATGCGTTTTTCTAGTGTTTGTGCATTTCAGGGTATTACTTGTGTTTGAGGGGAGATTTCATCAGGAATAAGCCTAAGTATGAGCTTGGCATTGCAAGTGGGAAGTTAGGAGCAGAACGCAGCAGAAAATGGGAGCAAATTAATAAATTTTCCAGTGAGGTGTTGGGCGCCCGCTCAGGAAGCTGGGCGCCCGCTCAGGAATCTGGGCGCCCGCTCAGGATTGCTGGGCGGCCGCTCAGGGTTGTAAAATAAGATACTAATTTTAACACTCCTGATTCTGTTGGACTTCCAACTTCTGAGATAGCTGGAACTTGTGGGGCTTCTATATAAGTAGTTTTCATAGACGTTTCATGGGTAGAGAATCGTGGTATCAATCGAGGAGCAAGAAGAGAAGGAAGAAGACCGTTTTAGCACATCGCAACGAAGAAGAGGAAGCATAGTTTTCTTGTGATTCTTTTATTCGTTGTATCAGTGGATGCTAGTTTTCTTTACTTTGAACCTTATTACTCTTGTGACGTACTCTGGTTTTAATAAGTATTTTTATTAGTTATTCTCGTGTGTTATTATCATATTTTCATATGAATCCATGGTGACGATGAGTTCAATCATGGGCTAATCGTGATCATGGGGTCATAACAAATTTATAATGGAATTCTTTAGTTAGTTGTTTAATAACTTAGTGTGTGATGATTGTATGATATCTAGTATTGGTTGTGCTTATTCGTCTTATGTGCGTCGCGAACATATAAGATAGGGTGTTAATCTCTTGTGAAGCGATAGTGGATCTTGAGGTTTAGAACTTGCCATGCTAGCATAGGTTCATGTATGTGTATGTATGATTAGTGGGTAACTCTAACTGTTTTACTTACCCTGTGTAATCATAAGGAATAACTTGTGCTGAAATCGTTATATTGTCAAATTCTGTAGACATATAGGGTCTCAACATAATTGATGCCTATTCAACTTCTATCTTAATTATGGATGTTTGGTAGAATGGTATTAGTACAACGAAAGTTGGCTTTTATCAGTTTCGTGTTGTTCGATTAATATCATCACCGTTACATGGTAAGGGTAATAACAATAACTATTGAAGGAAGTAGTAATGAAGTTATGATCTCATGTGTGTTTAATATTGTTAATTCAAGTGTCAATTAAGTGTTTAATTCTCATAGTTAATTATAGTTAATAATTAGTAAATCAATTCTACGTGTTATTGTCTTGACATTGAGAAGTAATCATACATTGGTGAGTAAGTGCTAATTGAACATAATTAGTCTGAGTCTCTGTGGGAACGAACTAGAAATTATTCTATATTACTTGCGAACGCGTATACTTGCGTGAATTATTAGCGCGTGTTTTGTGCCTAACAAGTTTTTGGCGCCACTGTCGGGGACTGGGCGTATTTGTTTAGTTTATGTACTTACCATCAGTGGTCATTAGGACTCATTGATTAAGACGTGTTAGTTATTGTTTCCGGTTGTGTTTCAGGTACTTTAGCGAGCGTTTATGAAAACACGTTCTCGTACTCGCAAGAGGACTTTAGATACGGCTGAGGAGACAGACTCAGTTCTTGATATTCCGGAGAAGATAGATTTTGAAGATTCGGATAAAGAGAGTGAGTAGAAAGAACCAGTAATCATGGGTGATCGTATAGTTCCGGCAGATCCAGCTCTTATGGACTTTTCTCGGCCTAAAATTGATGACATTCGGTCAAGCATCCTTCATCCGGCTATTCAGGCCAACACTTTTGAAATCAAGCCTGGCACTATTCAGATGGTGCAGAATTCTGTTTCTTTCGGAGGTGCTGCGACTAAAGACCCCAATATGCACATCAGGAATTTTGTCGAGATATGTAGTACTTTCAAATATAATGGTGTGACTGATGAGGCTATCAAGCTGAGGCTTTTCCCATTCTCTCTAAGGGATAAAGCTAAGGACTTGTTACATTCTGAACCAGCTGGGTCCATCACTACTTGGCAAGATCTTGCATAAAAGTTTCCGGTGAAGTTCTATCCAATGGCGAAGACTGCAGCTATGAGGAGTGCTATTACTCAGTTTGCTCAGCAACCAACAGAATCTATGTGCGAAGCTTGGGAGTGCTACAAGGAGATGTTGAGAAAGTGTCCACATCATGGTATGCCTGACTGGATGGTGATCACTGGTTTCTATAATGGTTTGGGGGCCCAATCTCGGCCATTGCTCGATGCAGCAGCTGGAGGCGCCTTGTGGGCCAAAAGTTATACTGAGGCTTATAATCTTATTGAAACTATGGCTACAAATGAGCATCAAAACCCAACTCAAAGGATGATGCCTGAGAAGGTAGCATGTATTCTTGAAGTTGATGTAGCTACAACTATTGCAGCGCAGCTCCAAGCGCTGTCTTTGAAGGTCGATTCTTTAGCCACCTATGGAGTCAATCTAATAGCTATGGTCTGTGAGCTTTGTGCAGGTTCTCATGCTATGGATCAGTATTCTCTTGTTAATTAATCTGTTCAGTATGTGAACAATTATCAGCGACCGCAGCAGCCTGTGCCAGCAACTTATCATCCTAACAACAGAAATCATCCCAATTTCAGTTGGAGCAATACTCAGAATGCTATTCAGCAACCATATCAGCAAGGTGTAAGTAAACAGTTTAATCCACCTGGATTCCAGCAACCACAACATTATGCTCAAAGGCAATCATATCCTCAACAAGGAGGTGATGCTCCACCTTCTAGTGCTGATTTCGAGGAACTCAAGCTGTTGTACAAAAGTCAGGCTGTTTCTATCAAGACCTTGGAAAATCAAATCGGTCAAATAGCCAATGCAGTGCTTAATCGTCAACCTGGCACACTTCCCAGTGATACTGAAGTACCAGGCAGGAAGGAAGCTAAAGAGCAAGTCAAAGCTATTACCTTAAGGTCTGGAAAAGTTGCTGATGCTGAAAAAGCGAAAGATGGAGAAGCTGAAGTTGTTGATGAAGAAGAGAAGCAAAAGGAGAAAGCGGTGGAACCAAGGAATACTACTGTTGAACACACTCTGCCTGAGGGTAATATAGGGGAGAAACAACTCTATCCTCCACCACCTTTCCCTAAGAGATTGCATCAACAAAAGCTGGATAAGCAGTTCGGTAAGTTTCTGGAGGTGTCCAAGAAACTTCACATCAACATACCTTTCGCCGAGGCTCTGGAACAAATGCCTAGTTATGTGAAATTCATGAAGAGTATTCTTTCAAGGAAGGTGAAACTGGATGACCTTGAGACCGTTGCTCTAACGGAAGAGTGCAGTGCTGTGCTACAACAAAAATTACCTCCAAAGCTTAAAGATCCAGTTAGCTTCACCATTCCTTGCACCATTGGCAAGTTGTCTTTTGACAAATGCCTGTGTGATTTGGGAGCAAACATCAATCTGATGCCATTGTCTATCTTCAAAAAGTTGAATTTGCCTGATCCAAAGCCCACCTACATGTCTCTACAATTGGCTGATCGTTCTGTTACATATCCACGAGGCATAGTGGATGACGTGTTAGTAAAGGTGGATAAGCTCTTCTTCCCTGCAGACTTTGTCATTTTAGATTTCGAGGAAGATAAAAAGATCCCCATAATCTTGGGAAGACCTTTCTTGGCTACAGGCCATACCTTGATAGATGTGCAGAGGGTGCAGGATCAGGATGTGACATTCAATATATTCAAGGCGATGAAATTCCCTACAGAAGACGAGGAGTGCTTAAAAGTGGATTTGATTGATTTTGCGGTAACTTCAGAACTTGATCATATGCTAATGTCTGATGCATTAGAGAAAGCCTTAGTGGGGGAGTTTGACAGTAATGATGAGGATGGAAATGAGCAACTACAATATCTAAATGCTTCTCCTTGGAGGCAAAAGCTAGACATGCCATTTGAATCTCTTGGTACTTCTGATCTCAAGAATGTGAAGGAAAGCTCAACCCATCTATTGAGGAAGCACCTACTTTGGAGCTTAAACCATTGCCTGAACACTTGAGGTATGCCTTTTTAGGTGATGCATCTACTTTGCCAGTTATTATTGCATCCGACCTTTCAGGTAGTGAGGAGGACAAGCTCTTGAGGATCTTGAGAGAATTCAAATCGGCTATCGGATGGACTATAGCAGATATCAAAGGGATCAGCCCTTCGTACTGCATGCATAAAATTCTGCTAGAGGAAGGTAGTAAGCCGACTGTTGAGCAACAACGACGACTTAATCCTATCATGAAAGAAGTTGTGAAGAAAGAAATTCTGAAGTGGCTAGATGCAGGAATCATATATCCTACTTCTGACAGTTCTTGGGTGAGCCCCGTGCAATGTGTACCTAAGAAAGGAGGTATAACTGTGATAGTAAATGAGAAGAACGAGCTCATCCCCACTCGAACAGTCACATGACGGAGGGTATGCATGGATTACAGAAAGTTGAACAAGACGACGAGAAAGGATCAATTCCCTCTTTCATTTATTGATCAGATACTTGACAGGTTGGCCGATCATGAGTATTATTGTCTTCTAGATGGCTATTCGGGGTATAATCAGATTTGCATTGCACCAGAGAATCAAGAAAAGACTACCTTCACTTGTCCATTTGGCACGTTTGCTTTTCGCATAGTTTCGTTTGGCGTATGTGGCACACCTGCCACTTTTCAGAGATGTATGATGGTTATATTCTCTGATATGATTGGAAATAATGTCGAAGTGTTCATGGACGACTTCTCCGTCTTTGGACATTCGTATGATGAATGTTTGAATAATCTTCGTACGGTGCTCAAAAGGTGTGTGGAAGCTAATTTGGTGCTCAATTGGGAAAAATGTCACTTTATGGTGCGTGAAGGCATTATTCTCGGGCATAAGGTCTCTAGCAAGGGTCTTGAGGTGGACAAAGCCAAGGTGGGAGTCATTGAAAATCTTCCACCACCTATTTCTGTGAAAGGAATCCGTAGTTTTCTTGGTCATGCGGGTTTTTATCGTCATTTCATTAAGGACTTCTCGAAGATATCTAAGCCGTTGTGCAACTTGGTCGAGAAGGATGTGCCTTTCAAATTTGATGATGAATGCTTGGCGGCATTCGAGACTCTCAAGAAGAGTTTGATAACTGCACCAGTTATTACGACACCTGATTGGACAGAGCCTTTTGAGATGATGTGTGATGCGAGTGATTATGCTGTGGGAGCAGTTGTTGCGCAGCGTAAGAATAATCTTTTTCATGTGGTTTACTATGCCAGTAAGACTCTAAATGGAGCTCAAATGAACTACACCACTACTGAGAAGGAGCTCTTGGCTATAGTCTTTGGTTTCGAAAAATTTCGATCTTATCTGCTTGGGATAAAGGTGACAGTATTCACTGATCATGCTGCCATTCACTATTTGGTCTCAAAGAAGGATTCGAAGCCTAGACTTATTCGTTGGGTGCTCTTGCTACAGGATTTTGAGTTAGAGATCAAGGATAAAAAAGGTACTGAGAATCAAGTAGCTGACCATCTCTCTAGATTGGAGAATCCCGATTCTACTTCACATGATAAGACATTGATCAACGAATCTTTTCCGGATGAGCAGTTATTCGCAGTTTAGGAGGAAGAGCCATGGTTCGCAGATATTGTGAACTATCTTGTCAGCAATATAATGCCTCCTAATATGAATACAGCTCAAAAGAAGAATTTTCTGCATTAGGTGAAGTGGTACATGTGGGATGAACCGTATTTGTTTAGATAATGAGCTGACCAGATCATCAGGAGATGTATCCCATTCTGTGAGACGGAGGGTATATTACGAGACTGCCATTCCACAGTTTATGGTAGACATTATGGTGGTGAAAAGACAGCAGCTCGTATTCTGCAAGCAGGTTTTTTCTGGCCTACTTTGTTTAAGGATGCACATCAGTTCGTTTTAAGGTGTGATCGTTGCCAAAGAGTGGGGAATCTTACGAGGAAGGATGAGATGCCATTAAATGTGATGCTTGAAGTCGAGGTCTTTGATATTTGGGGAATCGATTTCATGGGACCATTTGTCTCATCTTGCAATAATCAGTACATCTTGCTAGCAGTCGATTATGTCTCAAAATGGGTAAAAGTCAAGGCTCTACCGACGAATGATGCAAAGGTAGTGTTGAATTTTCTTCATAAGCAGATTTTCACAAGGTTTGGAACGCCATGAGTAATCATAAGTGATGAGGGGTCGCATTTCTGCAACCGTAAGTTCAATATATGATGCATCGCTACAATGCGATTCATCGTATTGCTACTGCCTATCATCCACAAACGAATGGTCAAGCTGAAGTGTCTAATAGAGAGATCAAGCGCATTCTAGAGAAAGTTGTTTATCCGTCAAGGAAGGATTGGTCTTTAAAGCTCGATAAAGCTGTTTGGGCTTAGAGAACAGCATACAAGACTCCACTTGGGATGTCCCCGTTTCAACTTGTTTATGGTAAGGGATGTCATTTACCTGTGGAGCTTGAGCATAAGGCTTATTGGGCGTTGAAGAAGTTGAACCTTGATCTAGATGCAGCTGGGAAGAAGCGAATGCTTCAGTTAAATGAACTTGATGAATTTTGACTCCAAGCGTACGGGAACAACAAAATATACAAGGAAAAAGTGAAAAGGTGGCACGACAGGAAGCTATATCCTAAGTCATTTGTTCCGGGGCAGCAAGTTCTTTTATTCAACTCTCGACTCCGACTTTTTCCTGGAAAGTTGAAATCAAGGTGGTCTGGACCTTTTATTGTCAAAACTGTGTTTCCACATGGAGTGGTGGAGATTTTTGAGAAGGATCCGGGCCAAGCATTCAAGGTTAATGGTCAGCGATTGAAGCATTACTATTGGGACACGGTAAACCGGGAAGTGGTTAGCGTCGTTTTATTTTCAACTTGAGCAAGGTACTCTACGTCAAGCTAATGACGTAAAAGAAGCGCTTCTTGGGAGGCAACCCAAGATTTGTTATTATAGGAACCCTTAGAAGTCGGTAACCTATCCAAAAACACAAAAAAATCAGAAAATTTGGGCAAAAATTTTTTCCAGACACCCTCTGGGCGGCCACTCAGGATGCTGGGCGACCGCGCAGCTTTGCTGAGCGGCCGCTCAGCCCCCGACTGTCTGAATTTTTTTTAGCCTTATAAAAATCCAAAAAAAAATCAGAAAAATTCAAAATAAAAACACAAACCCACAACCCACGAATTCTTTTCCCATTAACCCACGTTTTCTCCCTCAAACCCCACTCCTAATCAATTTCTAACCCTAATCCCTACCCTATATATACATACAATTCCTCCATATACTCTCCCATATACTTTCAACCTTAAAACTCTCTCCCATATTCAAAACACAACTCGTAAACACTTTTTCTCAGTTTCAATGGCACCCAAGAGATCACGAACTATTGATAGCAGCAGGACCGTTCCTACTGCTGATTCTTCGAGGGGAACTGCTGCGAGACCTCGTTTATTTGATAGGGCTGCCGAGGAGGAGTATACTAGGCTTCTGGCTAAGCCGATTCTGAAGGAGAGGGGATTCTTACCATCGGGGAGGGATGGTGAGTTGTTGCCGATGATTGCTGAAAAGGGGTGGATTTTTTTTTGTGAGTCACCGGAGGGGGTTCCGATGAGTGTGGTTCGGGAGTTTTATGCGAACGCAAAGGCTGAAAATAATGGGTTTACTGTTGTTCGTGGGCTTACTGTAGATTATCATCCAGAGGTGATTCGCCGTGTGATTGGACAGCGACAGCGGAAGCCCACGGAGGAGAATTGGAATGAGAAGCCCTCTGAGGAGTTTGATTTGGATTTGATTTGTGCTACTCTCTGTCAGCCGGGCACGGTTTGGAAGTTCAAGATTGGAACTAACGAGTATCGTTCTTTTCCGGCGATTGTGATGAATAGGTATGCCTGTGCATGGAATGCCTTTATTTGTGCTAATATTTTGCCTACTTCACATGCACATGAGGTTACAGTTGAGCGAGCAAGGTTTTTATGGGGTATTTTGAATGAGGAGTATTATGTGGACCTTGGTGAGTTCATCTACCAAGGGATTCTGAAGTTTTTGAGGGGAGCGAAGCACATGAACATCCCTTATGCATCTACTGTCACGAAGCTATGCCGAGCAGTGGGAGTTCATTAGCCTTCTCACGAGCAGTTACAGATGCCGACCGCTCCTATTGATTCAGCGACTCTGAATGCGATGCAGGATTGGACGGGTGGAGAGCCCGAGGAGCATGGATTGGGTTATCGTCTTCCAGGAGGATGTCCGGCAGCTGGTGCTACCATGGTTAGGACGGGTCGTGATGAGGCAGGCTCTTCTAGAGCTCATGAGGGTGCTGGGATGGCTGATGCCCAGTATAGGAGGTTGTCGAGGAGGATGGATGCGATGTATGAGTCGCAGAGTAGGTTCGCTCAAGAACTCACCCTTGCACTTGGGACTGCTTTCAGAGGCCTTGGAGCTGACATTCAGTGGCCCGTTTTTGGTGAGGACTCTACTTATCCACCTCTTGATACTCCACCCTCTGAGGGTGATGATAATTTCTACGAGTAGGTATACCATGTGTTCCTTTCTACTACCTTCACTGGGGACAGTGAAGATTTTAAGTTTGGGGGTGGTAGTTAAGGAATATTTTTGTGTGTGTGTCATGTAGTTGCATAGTCATGATAGTTTAGTTCATATAATTGCATATTTTTGCCATATAGTTTTTTTTATTTTATTTTATAGCTTTATTTATAATGTCATTTAGCTCATGCATATACCATGATCCCTTTGCATTGCTTTACAAATTGATTTGTCATATTGGTGCAAGTGTCGTGATAGCGTTAGAGTGATGTTGAGTCTTGTAGGTTGACATGCATACTAGAAACACTTGTAATTTTACTAAGTCTTAGAGTATGCTTAAGGACTAGATTGTTGTCATGGTTTGATGGTTTTTGAGGTTAACCTATTGATTATGCTTAGAATTTATAATAGGTTCTTAATGATAAAAGGCATGAAAAGAAAAAAATTGGAGTAAAAAATGGAATTCATTGCTAATTGTGGCTAGGCGTCAAATGGCTAGTAGCCGGCTCGTATTTTTATGCGAGTAGTCTAGGGTTGATCAAAATGGAGCGAAACGCACTTGCTCAGAAATTTGAAAAAAAAAAGAAAAAAAAAGAAAAAAAGTAAAAAAAATAAATAGTTAATGCACAATTGATCACGAGTGGGCTCTTTGGTATTCGAGTTATTAAGTTCTTAGGGGACTTTGTGCCTAGTGACCTAAGGCTTTTATAGTCTGGGATCCGCTAACCTAACGCTAGCTAAATGGATCCATTGTATAAGTCTGTTGTGGACCTCACTCATTGCACGGTCAAATAAGCATTTGTTGTTGTGTTGAATAAAGGCATGATTCCGTAATAAGCTCCAGTAATCTTGAAGTGTTATAAGTCATTTTGTGCCTAGAATTTATTCTTCGTATAATCATGTGATTTCTTTGAGGATAGTCGAGTTATGATAATTGATCTAGTTTCAAAGCATATCTGTTAAGCATCCGCACACACCATATTTCTGGTTGTGTGTTAGTTTGCATGATTTGATTGATCTTTATTCACCAAATTGCATTTGTTGAGATGTGATGAGTTGGTTGGTTTAGTCGTTGTAAGGGGGATCGCTGCATTTCATATAGATTGCATTCATGCATGTTTTTGTTTTGTTTTTGAGTCTGTGACGCTTGAGGACAAACATCGATTTAAGTTTGGGGGTGTGATAAGTGGCATTTTATACCACTTAGAACATCTTATAATGGCTTGAATTGATGTCTTGAAATCAAGTATTTTGTGTATTTAATGCATTTTTCTAGTGTTTGTGCATTTCAGGGTATTACTTGTGTTTGAGGGGAGATTTCATCAGGAATAAGCCTAAGTATGTGCTTGGCATTGCAAGTGGGAAGTTAGGAGCAGAACGCAGCAGAAAACGGGAGCAAATTAATAAATTTTCTAGTGAGGTGCTGGGCGCCCGCTCAAGATTGCTGGGCGGCCGCTCAGGGTCGTAAAATAAGATACTGATTTTTAGACTCCTGATTCTGTTGGACTTCCGACTTCTGAGATAGCTGGGACTTGTGGGGCTTCTATATAAGTAGTTTTCAGAGACGTTTGACGGGTAGAGAATCGTGGTATCAATCGAGGAGCAAGGAGAGAAGGAAGAAGATTGTTTTAGCACATCGCAACGAAGAAGAGGAAGCATAGTTTTCTTGTGATTCTTTTATTCGTTGTATCAGTGGATGCTAGTTTTCTTTACTTTGAACCTTATTACTCTTGTGACGTACTCTGGTTTTAATAAGTATTTTTATTAGTTATTCTCGTGTGTTATTATCATGTTTTCATATGAACCCATGGTGATGATGAGTTCAATCATGGGCTAATCGTGATCATGGGGTCATAACGGATTTATAATGGAATTCTTTAGTTAGTTGTTTAATAACTTAGTGTGTGATGATTGTATGATATCTAGTATTGGTTGTGCTTATTCGTCTTATGTGTGTCGCGAACATATAAGATAGGGTGTTAATCTCTTGTGAAGCGACAGTGGATCTTGAGGTTTAGAACTTGCCATGCTAGCATAGGTTCATGTATGTGTATGCATGATTAGTGGGTAACTCTAACCGTTTTACTTACCCTGTGTAATCATAAGGAATAACTTGTGCTTAAATCTTTATGTTGTCAAATTCTGTAGACATATAGGGTCTCAACATAATTGATGCCTATTCAACTTCTGTCTTAATTGTGGATGTTTGGTAGAATGGTATTAGTACAATAAAAGTTGGCTTTTATCAGTTTCATTTTGTTCGATTAATATCATCACCGTTACATGCTAAGGGTAATAACAATAACTATTGAAGGAAGTAGTAATGAAGTTATGATCTCATGTGTGTTTAATATTGTTAATTTAAGTGTCAATTAAGTGTTTAATTCTCATAGTTAATTATAGTTAATAATTAGTTAATCAATTCTACGTGTTATTGTCTTGACATTGAGAAGTAATCATACATTGGTGAGTAAGTGTTAATTGAACATAATTAGTCTGAGTCTCTGTGGGAACGAACTAGAAATTATTCTATATTACTTGCAAACGCGTATACTTGCGTGAATTATTAGCGCATGTTTTATGCCTAACATAATCAAAGAGGTTAGTGGATGATGATGTCATCACACCAACAAGGAGATGACATGTGTTAACAAGATGACTTAAGCATGGTGACATAAGCATGACAAGTGGAAAGGATGGTTGGTTGATTGTGAGCCATGCATTTTTCACCATGGTAAAAATTAATTAACAACAAAAGAGTAGAAACCAAGCTAAGGAAAATCATAACACATTTTGAAGGTTGACTTTGCTAAATAACCAAGAACCTCTGGGCTTCTTCATTCCAAGCAAGAACAAAAAATCAATTTCCAAGATCCAAGCTTTGATAATTTGCATGGTAATTATCCAAAGTTCCTTATGATTAGTTATGGCTATCCTAAGAGTTTAAGCTCCCATTTCCTTCTCAATCTTTTTCAATAAATCATTGAAGAATAGAGTGAATAGTGTTTTCAAGAATTTTAAATTTTTGATCTTGTGTTTTTGTTTAGATATAGCTTTTGTAAGGATTTTCAAGGGTTGTTTCAAGCTCCTTAGTTACTTCTACTCACCAAGGAAGGTATAATCTCCTACCCTAGCCTTACTTTTGTATATTTAGAGCTTGTTATGATCGGTATAGTTCATGGGAAGCATGATTCATGTATATTTAGAGTTTGGTTGGATTTGTAATGAGTTTGAGTTGTAAATCTTGGTTATTGGTTAATGAACCTTAAGTATAGTTAGTAGCTCTTGTTGTGATTGAATGAGTTGGAAAAATCATGGAGTTATGGACTGATGTAGTGAGGTTTGGATGGAGTTTGGTTGTAATGTTGGTTGTGAGTTGGTTTGTGATTGATTTGAAGTGGTTAAAACTTGGTAATCGCGTAAACATAGCCATCGTAATGCCCGTTTTTATACAACTGCTTGTTCTTAATATTCCGGACAGAGAGCTAACTGTTAATCTGTAACTTTGCCATGCTTAGCTAGATTGTGTCGTAAGCTTCGTTTTGATATGTGGTTCGCTTAAATCCGATGTACGGTTTAGGAGAAACGACCGTTTTAAGTAACGGCATTTCACGAATGAACCATTTCCCCTCGCCTTACTTGGAAACCTTGGTTAAGGTCCTTTAATGACTATTTGGAGTATGAAATAATTAATTAAGGTTAAAGGGTCAGTTGGTAGGGTATTCGGGAAAGCGTCACCTTAAAATTTGTAACGGTTAATTTATTAAAAATGGTGGAGCCGAGGGTACTCGAGCGACTTATGTGAATTATTAAGCGCAAAAGCGAACATTAGGGTCTAATTGGTTAAAGAATAGTTTCTTAAGTGACCGTGGTTTAATTCCAACTTATATGTTGTTTATAGGTTACCAGACTCGTCCCGGGCCTTTTACCACCCCCAGTCGCTCAGGCAAGTTTCTACCCGTTATACTGTTGTTGTGATGTAATATATTGATGTATTATCTTGAGATAAGTGCATGGCTGTTATTAGCAAATCTTGCGATATATTGGAGCATGTTGATATGGTATATATATGCATGTTGTGAAATCTTAATATTCTATTATCAATTCAAATGCTTATAAACTGCATAATACCTATGCTAGAGATAAGTAGTAGTTGCGTATACCCTTAGTATAGGGGACCCGAAGGGGAACATTTCTCTAAACCGGGAGTCGATGTTCCCGAGTATAATATATATATTTATATATATATATAGTTTTCTATAAATATTAATCGAATAAGGTACATTCGATAGTTTTGAATAATAATCAAACTAATTTTCGATTATTCAAATAAAGATCGTACTTTCGTATAAGTATATCTTTTGTTATTTATGATTCATTTCAAGTATGAGTTTTAAAACTTCTACTTCAAATATTTTTATAAAGATTATCCTTATGGGAATATTATTTAAATAATAATATTCAGATATTTTCTAATATATCGGGATTGATTTATTTTATTAAATCATCATTACTCTAAACATTCTTTAAAATATTTTCGAGTCTTCAAAATGATTTTAAAAGTTAGAGCGGATCCCAAAACTCATTTTTAGATTTAAGATCTTCCTTTCGAAGGGGATTAGATACTCGCTCAAAACTTGAGGGATCCGGCTATGTGGTGTATTTTATATTCGCAACGAGGTTGCTGTTTTGAGAAAACACTTTGATTGCTTGCCCAACGTTCGGGAAGTAAGCCCATCTATTTGATTCGGCATAAGCAACGTGGGCTTAGTGGGCGTCCATGAAAGTGTAAGTGGCTTAGTGGGAGTCCATCAATGCGTAAGTGGCTGAGTGGCAGTCCAGCATAGGTCCTAATGTGGCTAGGGTGATGACCAGTGGGGAATTCGTCCATCTACTATTAGAAAAGGTTACTTATTGATATCTTTTCCTGATCAGCAAGATATCAGGTTTATGCCAAAATTCTCTTCTTTCCAAATTCATTGGATATGATAACTCTGTTTATACTTGTCATGACAGAGGTTTTCAGGGAATGTATTGAGATATATATATATATATAGGTATATATATATATATCGGGACTTAATGAAGTATCTCATAACTTCATCTCTATTGAATGATATTTCAAAGATTGAATTTATTCGAGTCTTATCTCGTAGTCTCATCTATGTGATGAACTTTTGAAACTAATTATACCTTGAACGGTGGTAGTTCAAGTAGTATTCGGAAAAGATATAAGTATATTGGAGTATCTTTTAACTTCATATTTTTAACTTATATCTAGTAAATGATTATCTTATGTATGACAAAGATTTTCAGAAAAACGTTCAGACGAGGTTAGATATATGAGATCACCTTGCAACGATATCTTTAAACAGTTATAGACTGGAACTCTGTGTATATTATGCATGGAAGAGGATTTCCAAAATTTTGAAAAGTATATATACATATATAATGAATATTTTTGTGACTTGGTCGCGTTAAGATATCAAACTTGGTTCATATCTGCTTGACCAAGACTTTCATGAGTACTATGAGAATGCTCATATATTGTAAATCATTATACATATTATTTTGGTGGGCTTGTTGCGCACCCTTGCTTTCTTCTTTCATCACACAACAACAGATAGACAAGATGAACAGGACCAAGCTCCCAATTCGTGAGCGGATAGGAAACGTTTCGCAATTTCCGGTAGGCGTTGATGCCATTGTAGCTGAGGTATGAACTACCAATAGGCTAGGCTTTCAACTTTTAATATACCAGACTTATGTATACTTATGAATTGTAATAATGGCAAATAATTTGTAAATTTATTCAGAAACCCTTTTGAGGTGTAATGGCTTATAATTGTGGAATAAAATGACTTATGTTATTTTTGGATATTCATCTCTGAGACTATAACTTGTGGTGTGTGTGTATATTGTGGGGTCACAGTACGCAGTAGTAGGTTGATTATTAAGATTATGTATTTTTAAGGGAAATGGAACTCATGACAACCCGGATCCCCGACCCCGGATTTAGGGGTGTTACAGACAGTCTCACTCAGAAAGTCTTAATATTACAAGGAATTTACCTTGGATAGACTGTATGGGATTCTAAAGACCTATGAGCTTGAAATGGAGCAAGATGAGCAGTTGGAGAAATGGAGGAAGAAGGGAGGATCCATTACATTGGTTGTTGAGCAAGAGAGAGAGAAAGAGATGAAGGTAGAAGCTGTGGAATCTGCACCAAACCTAGAGTTTGTGAAGGAAAAGGAAAAGGGCTAGTAGCTGAACATGAAGACCATCTTAGTCAAGATGATATGGAAGACATAGATGAACATCTGGCTTTTCTATCCAGAAAGTTTGCCAAGCTCAAATTCAAGAAGAATTTTGGAGCATCCAAGTCAAACAAAAACATGATTGATTAGTCAAAATTTAAATGTTTCAAATGAGGCTTGAGTGGTCATTTTGCAAGTGAATGCAGAAAGCCTAATTCTGATAGAAAGAAGTTTGAGCTTGTGGATTATAAAAGGAAATATTATGAGTTGCTTAAACAGAAGGAAATGGCATTTCTATCTCAAGAAAATGACTGGGTTGCTGATGGATTAGATGAGTATGAGGATACTAGCTATGTCAATCTAGCCCTGATGGCCAAATCAGATGAAGCAGAAGTTAGTTCTTCAAGCAATCAGGGAATAGAAGAAATCTCTAGTATCTGGATAGTGGGTGTCCAAGAAACATGACTGGTGATTCCACCCTGCTCAATGAGTTCAAGGAAAGAGCTTGATTCCACCCTGCTCAATGAGTTCAAGGAAAGAGCTAGCCCAAGTATCACTTTTGGAGATGACAGCAAAGGTTATACAGTGGGATATGGCTTGATTTCTAAAGACAATGTTATCATTGAGGAAGTTTCCCTAGTAGATGGACTCAAGCATAATCTGTTGAATATCATCCATCTTTGTGAGAAGGGAAACTCAGTTACATTCAATTCTGAATCCTGTGTTGTGACCAACAAGAAAAGCAACAAAGTGGTTCTCATTGGAGTGAGGAAAGGAAATATGTATCTAGCTGACTTCAACTCATCAAATGCAGAATCCTTCACTTGTCTTTTCAGCAAAGCAAGCCAAGATGAAAGTTTTCTATTGCACAAGAAGCTATCCCATCTTTACTTCAAGACTATGAATGAACTAGTCAGGAAAGATTTGGTAAGAGGAGTTCCTCAAGTGTGATGCCTGCCAGAAAGGAAAGCAAATCAAGGCATCATTCAAAAAGAATTTTGAATCAATAATTGAAGAACCTCTAAAACTTCTGCATATGGATTTTTTGGACCAGTCAATGTGTTGTCAATCTCAAAGAAAAGATATTGTCTGGTGATTGTTAATGATTTCTCAAAGTTCACTTGGACATATTTTCTTAAATCTAAAGGTGAAGCTAGTGAAATCATTATCAATCACAGAAGACAAGTCAACAATCATCCTGATCTCAAAATTAGAAGAATCAGGAGTGACAATGGAACTGAGTTCAAGAATTCTGTCATGAGGTTGTTTTGTGAAGAAAATGGAATCATGCATGAATTTTCAGCGTCTAGAACCCCACAAAAAAATGGAGTGGTGGAAAGAAAGAACATATCTCTTATTGAAGCTGCAAGAACAATGCTAGAAGAATTAAAGTTACCAGCATATTTTTGGGCAAAGGTTGTGAATACTGCATGCTACACTCAGAATATTTCTTTGGTCAATCAAGCAAAATACATGACTCCCTACCAATTATTCAAGAACATGAAGCCAACACTAAAAATTTCTTCATGTCTTTGGCTGTAAATGCTATATACTAAAAAATCAAACTGAGCAACATGGAAAGTTTGATGCTAAAGCAGATGAAGGTATTTTTGTTGGGTATGCAGTTGGAAAAGCATATAGAATCTACAATCTTAGAACCAACATTGTTATGGAATCTTTACATGTTGTATTTGATGATAAGAAGATTGAAGGACTGAAAGATGAAGGTTTCCATGAAAGCCTCAAATTTGATAATGTTGAGATGATTTGTGATGATAGTGAAGATGAAAGTGATCAAGAAATAATCTCTAAGGATAATGCAGAAAAGTCAGTAACAAATGAAGCACATAATTCAATATCCGTCGAAAGACCAATTGCATCATCTGTCGAAAGACAATCTGCATCATCCGTCGAGAGGAAACGATCAACATCCATTGGGCCATCAATATGAGTTGAAAATCATTTTGGATCACACAGTGAAACTGCCCCAACTTCAAGTCAAAGATCCACAAACTCAGGGGGAGTTTTTTCTAATCAAAATTCAGTCACTCATCAAGACAACTATGAAGCCTCTTCATCTAGAGCTAATCTACCTAAACAGAGAAAATGGACTAGAGAACACCCATTTGAGTTAATTATTGGTGATGCATCTTCAAGAGTGCAAACAAGGAAAGCAACTCAAGAAGAATGTCTATATAGCAGCTTTCTGTCACAGGAAGAATCTAAGAAGGTAGAGGAAGTTCTGTTGGATCCTAATTGGGTTTTAGCTATGCAGGAGGAGCTAAACCAATTTGAAAGGAATAAAGTATGGAAACTGGTACCTAAGCCTAACGGAAAGAATCCTATTGATACCAAGTAGGTATTCAGAAACAAGATGGATGAAAATTGCATAGTAGTCAGGAACAAAGCTAGATTGGTTGCTAAGGGCTATTGTCGACAAGAAGGAATAGATTTTGATGAAACATTTGCTCCTGTTACAAGACTTGAATCCATCAGAATTTTTCTAGCCTATGCAACCCATGCCAATTTCAAGGTCTACCAAATGGATGTTAAAAGTGCATTTCTGAATGAAGATTTGGAGGAGGAAGTCTATGTCAGTCAACCTCCTGGTTTTGAAGACCCCAACTTTCTAGAATATGTCTACTATCTTTTGAAAGCACTTTATGGATTGAAGCAAGCACCTACAGCCTGGTATGACATTTTCTCAAGGTTTCTCTTAGAAAATCATTTCACAAGAGGTACTGTTGATAAAACTTATTAGGTCCCGAATTATCGTAGAAGGGGGGTTGAATACGATAATCACTAAATTAAAAATTCTTTCATATCTTTAGCGGATAAAGTATTTAGTGCTCGGTTAGTGTTTCGTGTTCTGGAGAGGAATAGTGTTTGGAACGATAAAAACGAGGAACATAAGATATTCAGGGAAGTATATATTCGTATATAAATCCTCGAGGGTGTTTTCTGAAATACACATCTCTGGTGGAACAACAAATCCACCAGAAAAGTTTTTAAAGCCTTTGTGTTCCTTATATTTGTGTTTTGAATATATATCTGTCTGCACCTGCCCAAAGCAATTCGCACACAACTGTTCATCAAAACACTTAGCCTTTGAAACTGCTCAAAACTTTTTCAAGTTTTGAGATTTACATTCAACCCCCCTTCTGTAAATCTTATTGCTAGTTCCTTGGGAATAACATAAACTTAAATATAACTTATGTAAATAAACTAATTTAGATTTATAAAATAAACTTATTTAAAGTTTATAAGATAAATCAATTTAAGTTTATTAAATAAATTATATTAAAGTCCTTTAAATAAATTTATTTAATTTACCAATTGAACTTTGAGCTTCACCAGTCCCCTGAGCTGTTGAGCTGTATACCCCGCGCACCTCTTCTCGTACTTTAACAGATAAACGTTCAATCCAAGTACGTTCCTCAACTTAACAATCCTTCTATAAATAATACCCAGATTCCTTTCACGAGCTGTTGACGCCTAGTGCAACCGGTCTGGTTCACAGATGACTAACCCCGATTCAGGTCTTCATATTATAGCCTTGATTACATTGTTAAGCTTGCCTCAACTTTATTGCTTCGAACACTGACTATCAATAAATAATTGTACTTTCACTGTAATCCTTTCTGGTACTCTAGACAACGTCTTCATTAACCTCTGTCTATACCCTGTCTTCAATTCTTCAGATTCCTATGCTTCGAACACTGTCTATCTTCAATCAATGCCAATACACTGAAATCTTACGGTAGCACTTGTATACTGAATCTTCAATCTTTCTGAAACCCTGAAAGTCTTTAACCTTTGTTCTTCACTGAGGCATGATCATATTAATGAACTTCTTTCAGTGACATGTAGAAAGACTTCAGGCTTTCTTATAATCTTCTGATTCTTTGTATTTGCCTTGTCTTCATTTTCTGATTTCTTGTGTATACGTAGTATTAATAACCTGTCCTGTTCTAGTGTTGTTATTTTGTTGAGTTATCACGTAACTGTTCATACAGCTACGCAGTCTCACCAACAATCTCCCCCTATTTGATTGTTACACTTAACAAACAAATTAAATAGAGAGGATAACTCAACTAACAACTAGAAAAAGTAATGTACCAGGACTTGTAAATAATGCTACTAGTTTTCTGGATCAAATACTGCATTTCCAGATTTCTTGAGTAACTGAAATGAAAGATGCTTGTTCCTCTAGCATTGAACTCATCTTCAAGTAGTTTCATCTTCATTTCCTTAGTTCTTAAATCTCTGCTAGATAATACTTCTCAGTCTTGAAATAATCATCAGCATCTTCTCTTGTACAACCACATTTCCTGTTGAGAAGTGCATATCTATCTTGCTTCTCCCCCTATGAGAATAAACTGCTTAAAGGAGATCACCTTCGTCTACCACCTCTCCCGTACAATAGGATCCACATATAAGAACTAATGGTATTCTCCTTTTAGAAAACAGCTTCTCCCCTTATGAAGAATAGTGATGAACCAAACCACTTCTTCTGATTACCAGGAAATCACCTTGTGTTTACCACCTCTCCCATACAATAGGATCCGTAGTTACAAACAACAATGGTGTGGTGTAGTGTACATATGCTTTACCTTTTTCCTCCTTCCTGCAATTTCTCCCCCTTAGTTGAGGAATCTTCCAAACTATTACATAAGCTTTTATCTCCCCCTTAGAGAAAGAATGTATGCCGTTGTCTGAAGGAGTTCTCATATGTTACTTGTTGGAAAAGAAATAACAAGTCAGAGTTTGATCAACCATGTCCCTTTAAATGCTGCAAGAATGACTTCACTGTTGATCATCATGTTCACCAATCTTCCCAACTCCTTATACCTCCCAAATGTGAGATCCCCAAGTGTTACCAATTGTGAGCTCCCAAAGATCCCGAAGTATTCTAATCCAATCTGTAAATATGAGGTTCCTAAGAGTTAAGTTCCAATCATAAACAGATGCGAGACCCGAAGTATCAAGAATCATGTTTAGGGATAGGGAATGGGATATGGTGTTTCTGTTTCTTCCTCACTGTGAGTGTGTGATACTGTTTCGTGTACCTCACAAGTGTTTCACTCTTCTCTCCACTCGTGTTTACACTCATTCTCACAAGTGTATCACTCCTCTCATAGCTCCAAAATCCAGCTGTACCTGCAAGGAAAATCACCTTAGCCATCCTTATGGAGGTCACAGGTGGTGCAATGGGAGTTCGCAAATCCCCATCCTTGTTAGACTCATCAGATGAATCTGAGTCATAATCTACAAGTTGCCAATCTGCATCATTGTCAACAAGTTGCCAATCTGCACCTGTGTCA
The DNA here is from genome assembly GCF_009905375.1 of Apium graveolens. Taxonomy (NCBI): domain Eukaryota; kingdom Viridiplantae; phylum Streptophyta; class Magnoliopsida; order Apiales; family Apiaceae; genus Apium; species Apium graveolens. Next base: position 115,903,587 of record NC_133651.1, on the reverse strand, counting down.
GATCCACTATCCGCAGATACATCCAGGTTTATTAGTCCTGAGGAGGTAGACACTGACCACTGACATATGGCTATTGGAGCAGTATTGTAACGCCCTCCAAACCCGGGTCAGAAGTTTGGGGCCCATAATACATACACACACCATATTTAAACCTGTTTATAAGTATAATAATATATGCAATGACCCTACTTACCACAATCAAGGATCGCAACAGTTTAAAGTATGTCCACAAGCCACGACCTTATTTATTACAAACGTACCAAATCCCAAATTTATTTATCTTACAGTTAAAATCAAACTTTATTATAAACTTTTAGCTCACACTAAACCACACAACTTCCGCTAGCTCATTCTACTTCAACCTGTAAACCTAGCTGGCACACTCGACTGGGGATCCTCGCCATCACCAAATTCTTTTTAACTGGAAAAGAACAAAAACATATTCGCAAGAGTGAGCTAACTAGCTCAGCAAGTCATAATGAAAGCACTGAGATTTAATTATGATCAATTGAAATGATATAGAGAATCAAGTTTCCTGATAAATAACGATTAGAATTGGATATTCACTTTTATTTTAAAAACCAAGGTTAGGTTGCTGATCAGTCACGCACTAACCCCGAGCAAGGCTCCCAACTTTGCTCTATATACTGGATCCAAGGCACACATTGGCCTAATACGACCACGAATCTGGTCTGACCACGAATCTGGTCTATATTTAAAAACAATCCAATTCCATAGTAATAACATGATAAGCAATGTAATTCAATAAACTGAATCATAAATAACATTTATCTTGAAGCATAAGGTGCTTCACAACACCATAAAGGTATAACAAGGTCAACAAGAAGCTTGGCTTTCAATTCAAGAAAAGAATCAAAGTGTAGAAGACCAAGGGTGCAAAGGTTAAAAGGAATGGTTTTGTTACAAGGCATACAGGTTCGTCGGATAAATAATCTCATACCAAAGATCAGTATGTGGTAGATATGTATTTGTGGAGTAGTATCGGATATGTGTGGTTCGTATCCAAGAATTCAACAGTCAAGGGTTTACAAGAAATCAGGCTCACGGCTCAAGATCAATAAGAATCAGGGTTTAGGGTTAAGTACTTCAAAATACTTGCAATATAGAATATGAATTACTGGGAATAATTTGCAATATAATGAAAAGAGTTCAAAAGTGTTCACAAGTATATTACAAGAAAGTTCAGGGATACTTGCCTTATCAATTCGCTTTCACTTCACTAACACTTGTCAATTGGTTCCCACTCACTAACCACTTGTTTTCCTTTTCTACGTCTCGCTTCCTCTGTTAAACATCACATATACTCATCAACACTATTTCTCAACTCATTCTATTCGATACAAGCTTATATCTACCCTTCGTTTCACCCAACTTCGACGACGGATTAAAGGTTACGGCAGAAACAATCAAACAATGCAAAAACAATCATTTTATACAGTAATAAGGTCACATATAACACATAGCACGCAATATATTCAGTCCAGATAATTTTTCAAAGAAGATTCGGGGTCAAAATAATTTTTCAGGTATTTAATACGAATTTTGGAACATTTTTCGGAATTAAAATTGAACTCCGAATTATTTAATAATTAAATAATAGCGTTCGAACACCCAAATTTCACTTTAAAATAATTTTATAATAATTATCGAGCCTTGAAAATAATTTAAAATAATATTTTAAAACTCGAAACTATTTTTCAGAATTTTTAAATCAATTTTAAATAATTAAATCCAATTATTAAATTAATTAAAATTAATTAATAATTAACTAAATTAATCAATCATTTAATATTAAATTAATCGATTAATTAAATAATTAAAAACTAATTAAAATTAATTAATAAAATAAATCAGATTTATTTTTGAATAGATAAATAATTAAAAATAATTTTTCTACATTTAAAATAAATAAATAAATGATTTTCTGATTTTTAAAATAATAAAAATATCATTTTTTTTTAAAATATACTAAACAGAAATCGAACTTTTGAAATTTTCAAAACTACAGCCTGGTTTTTACAAATTTTCAAAACAGAATACTGAAACTACAGAGGTTGTAAAAGCCTGGGGACTAAACTGTAAATTCTACATTCGTCGTCCCCGGCCACCGGAAAACCATGGTCGCCGGCGGGAAGCTTTTCCGCCGATCTGGTTTTTAGCCCAGAACGACTCCAAATTAACAGGGGATAAAGGGTATACTCACAGGACTCCATCTGCAGTAGCAAAACAGTCAAACAACTAACGAGTTGCACGGAATAATCGACTGAAAAATTCCGCCGCCGTACTCGATGTTTTCCGGCGAAGCTCAATCGAATCATTCCAGGAATCGTTTCTTGATTTCTAATACACCATTGGATTCGTTGTTAAACGATCTACTCATCCATGCAATCAATTTCAAAGAATAACCTCAAACAAAGAAATACCCAAATTTCAATTAAGAACATTCAAAGCTATAAACCCTAGTTCTTCCTTCAGAGAATCAAACATCAATTTAAGCATGTTATTGAACTCGGTTTTTGACATATAATATACCAAATTGACCAGGAGGAAAAGATCTACACGATTATGCCATCAAATCATATCAAAAACATCAAGAACAAAAATTCATAATTTAATCCATAATTAATTCGAATTTAAATAATTAAATTAGAAAAATACCTTGATTTCAGGGCAAAAACAAATGGTTGATTCAGAAAGAGAATTTCGATAGCTTCATTTTGATATATTGCACGCCCGAATCGGAGTTCGATAACGCCTTCGTTTGTGCGATTGATTTTCAAGAATACGGTGTTTTAATAAAGTTTTCTCTGGTTTTCAGGGTTTGTACTGTCTGATTATGATTTTACGCATGAAAATGAAATAATAAAGGGCTATTTATATTTACAGAATATTAGTACGTTCTGGATCGTGTTGGATCGATAAATACGTTTGTTTTGGATAAACATTATCCTTTTTGGATAAACACTATCCTGTTTTGGATAAGCACTATCCTGTTTTGGATAAGCACCATCCTATTTTGGATAAACGTCATCCTATTTCGGATAATTATCAAAACTGGGCTCTTATAAAACGATTGTATGGAGATAATGTTATCGAAAAGGGTTAGCGTATCGAAAATATCGCGCCGGGCCGCGCACGGGTCAAACCCTATTCCGGATCGAAAAAGTCAAAACATGGAAAATGTCCGAAATTACCAGATTAGGAAGGAGTTTTCGGAAGAGTTTCGGGTTGTAAAAACGTAAAAACGGTTGAGGTTGGACGATTCCTGGCTTTATAAAATAATTTTGTAAATATTCAGAAAATAGTTAATAAATTCAAAAATCAATATAAAATCATAAAATACTTCAAAATTTACCAGAAAAATACCTTAATTATCTATATTTTATTCTGGACATAATAAAATTAACATACCTAGACTTTACCACATATGAACATTCAAATAATATCACCAATCATCAAATAATTCACCAAAAATCACATAATAATCACATAATGATCATTAATGGATAAAAATAATTACACGTCATGTCCCGGATATTACATCCTCCCCCCCTTAAAAGGATTTTGTCCTCAGAATCTTCTAAGTAAACAACTGATGGTACTTTTCTCGCATATCACTTTCTAACTCCCAGGTTGACCTTTGGTTTTCTCCATAATACTCTTACCAAATTCACAACTTTATTTCTCAATACCTTCTCTCTCTTTTCTAAAATCTCTATTGGATTCTCTACATACGATAAATCTGTCTGAAGTTCTATTGGCTCATACTCAATTACATGCCTAGAGTCTGGATTATACTTCTTAAGCATCGATACGTGGAAAATATTATGAATATGCTCCATGTGCGGGGGTAACGCCAATTTGTATGCTACCTTGCCGACACGTTTCAAAACTTCAAAAGGTCCAACGTATCTAGGACTCAACTTCCCTTTCTTTCCGAATCTCGATAACCCTTTCCACGGTGACACTTTCAGTAACACTAAATTTCCTTCTTCGAATTCCATATCCTTACTGGATTGGTCTGCATATTTCCTTTGACGATCTTGTGCTGCAATTAGCCTTCTCTGAATAACCTCAACAACTTCCTTGGTCTGCTGTACCAACTCGGGTCCAAGTATCTTACATTCTCCAACTTCGTCCCAATAAACAGGTGATCGACATTTGCATCCATAAAGTGCTTCTTAGGGAGGCATTCCGATACTGGCATGATAACTGTTATTGTAAGCAAACTCCACCAAGGGCAAATGCTCATCCCAATTTCCTTTGAAATCAATGGCACACACACGTAACATATCTTCAATTGTTTGGATTGTTCTCTCGCTTTGGCCGTCCGTCTGTGGATGATAAGCCGTGCTCATATTTAACTTAGTTCCCAAACATTCTTGGAAACTTCTCCAAAATCTCAAATTGAATCGTGGATCACGATCAGACACGATAGACACAGGGACTCCATGACGTATTACTATTTCCTTCAGATACATGTGAACCAACTTATCTAGTGAAAATCTTTCATTGATAGGCAAGAAATGCACCGATTTGGTTAGTCTGTCCACTATAACCCAAATAGCATCATGATTCTCTTTCGTCCTTGGTAAGCCAACTATAAAATCCATAGCAATGTGCTCCCACTTCCACTCTGGAATCTCTAGTGGCTGTAATAGTCCACTCGGTCTCTGGTGCTCCGCCTTAACTCTCTGACACGTGTAACATTTGTTAACCCATTCCGTAATTTCTCTCTTCATATCTGGCCACCAATAATTTTCTTTTAAATCTCTGTACATCTTGGTACTTCCCGGATGAATGGAATACTTTGAGTTGTGAGCTTCTTGTAGAATTTCATTCTTTAATTCTGCCACTGGTGGTATCCAAATTCTTGATTAAAATCTGAGAATACCTTGATCGTCCTTCTGGGTGCATAACTCTTCTCCAACCAACCGATTGATATCCTGATCCATTATTTCCTCTTGGCACTTCCTTATCTTCTCTAACAATTCTGGTTAAAAAATCATATTGTACATCTTTGCTTTATCAGGTTTGCAAATTCTGACCTCCAAGTCAAACTTCTGAAATTCCTTATATAATTCTTCAGGTATCGTCAACATGTTCAGTCTTTCTCTTCTGCATAATGCATCTGCCACCACATTCGCTTTTCCTGGATGATAGTTAATCGTGCAATCATAATATTTGATCAACTTCAACCATCTCCTTTGTCTCATGTTAAGCTCCTTTTGCGTGAATATATACTTCAAGCTCTTGTGATCCATATTAATCTCGCATCTTTCTCCATATAAATAGTGTCTCCAAATCTTTAAGGCGAATACTATCGCTGCTAGTTCCAAGTCATGAGTAGGATACTTCTGCTTATGAGGTTTTAGTTGTCTTGACGCATACGCAATGACTTTATCATGCTGCATCAAAACACAACCTAATCCCTTATGAGAAGCATCACTATAGATTACAAAATTCCCTTGATCATCTGAAAGTGACAAAACAGGTGCCGTGATTAGCCTCTTTTTCAATTCTCGAAAACTTTCTTCGCACTTCTCATTCCATATAAACTTCTCATTTTTCCTTGTAAGCTTCGTCAAAGGCGTCGTAATCTTCGAAAAATCTTTAACAAATCATCGATAATATCCTACCAGTCCTAAGAAACTTCTCACCTCTGTTGGTGTTTTTGTCCTTTTTCAATTCGTAATAGCTTCAATCTTCGCTGGGTCCACTTTGATCCCTTCATGACTTACCACGTGTCCTAAGAATTGAACTTCTTGTAACCAAAATTCACACTTTGAAAACTTTGCATATAACTCTTTCCTTCTCAAAATTCCCAAAGTTGTCCATAGATGCTCCGCGTGGTCTTCCATTGACTTTGAGTAAATCAAAATATCATCAATAAACACAATAACAAACTTGTCCAAATATTCCTTGAAAATTTTGTTCATCAAGTCCATAAATGCAGCTGGGGCATTGGTCAACCCAAAAGACATCACTAAAAATTCATAATGACTGTACCTTGTTCTGAAAGCTGTCTTTGGTATATCTTCAGGTTTGATCTTTAATTGGTGATATCCGGATCTCAAATCAATCTTAGAGAAGTACTTAGCTCCTTTCAGCTGGTCAAACAAATCATCAATTCGAGGTAAGGGATACTTGTTCTTGATCGTAAGCTTATTAAGTTCTCGATAGTCAATGCATAATCTCATGCTTCCGTCTTTCTTCTTAACAAATAATACCGGTGCACCCCATGGGGATACACTGGGTCTAATCACTCCTTTCTCCAACAATTCTTATAATTGTTTTGCCAATTCCTTCATTTCTACTGGCGCCATTCTGTATGGGACCTTAGATATTGGTTCCGTTCCAGGTGCCAAGTCGATTGTAAATTCGATTTTTCTATCTGGAGGAAGTCCTGGTAATTCATCTGGAAATACGTCTGTAAATTCATTTACCACTGGAATGTCTTCCAGTTTTGCTAGCTCCTGACTTTTATCTATCACATACGCAATAAAGTGTTCGCATCCTTGTCGTAGTAACTTCTTAGCTTGAATTATCGTCAAGAACTTCTTTACTTGTCTCTGGCCTCTAAACGTCACCACTTTCTCGTCTGGCGTCTTCAGTATTACTTTCTTATTACGACAGTCTATCTGAGCATCGTGCTTAGATAGCCAATCCATTCCTAAAATAACGTCAAACTCTCCTAACTTAAAGGGAATCAAGTCAACATCAAACTTATGGCGAGTAATTTCAATCTCACATCCATTACACACTTGGTTAACAGATACACGCTCCTAATTTGCTAATTCTACCGTCATAATCTCACTTAACAATTCAACTGGACAATTCAACTTATCAACAAAACCTTGAGAAATAAATGATCGAGTTGCTCCCGAATCTACTAGCACTTTAGCACATAAAGAGTTCACAGTAAGCGTACCTGCCATAACATCAGTATCCACAATAGCATCCTTCACAGACATGTCATAAACTCTAGTTCTGGGAGATTCATTCATTGTTGAAGTAGCTCCCATGATACGTAATGCGGTGTTGACTGGAATTGGTGCCTTGCAATCCCTTGCGATATGTCCTGGCTTTCCGCACTTGAAACAAGTAAATCCAATTGCTAGAACCTTGCCGCCTGATTCTTGGTAGGCTGTTCCTTGTTGACTAGCTCTCGGGCTGGCTGATTACGGCACTCCCGTGAATAGTGCCCCTTCTGGTTGCATCTGTAGCAGACCACATTCAACTTGTTGCAAACTCCACCATGTTTCTTTCCATAGACTTGACAGTCTGGTACAGCTAGCCTCTGTTGGGTTGGCTAGTTCCCAATGGTTGGGCGGTTACCTTGGCCTCCGTTGCCTGTATTCAATCTGTTAAAATTTCTTCCAGGCTGTAACTTTCCCTTCCCCTGATTAAAATTTGGAAACCTTTTCCCTGCTTGGGACTATCCTTCACTTCCCTCAAACTTCCTCTTTTATCTTCCTTCTCCTTTTGAGACATTTCACTCTCCGTCTCCGCAATCATAGCCTTCTGCACAACTCCCGTATACGTATCCAATTCAAATATGGCCACCTTCCCTCGGATCCATGGCTTGAGTCCTTGCTGAAACCTTTTAGCTTTCTTCCTATCCGTGTCCACATATGATGGCACAAACCTGGACAACTCCTCAAACTTACTCTCATAGTCCGCCACTGACATATTCCCCTGTTTTAGCTCCAAAAATTTCAACTCCATTTGATCCTGAACAAACTGGGGGAAATACTTCTCTAAAAACAGCTCCTTAAATCTATCCCACGTAACATCATCCGTACCTTCCAACATCTTAATAGTTTTGCCACCAGTAGGTGGCTTCATTTTTTAAGTAGTAACTTGCAAACTCAGTCTTCTTCTCCTCTCTCACTTTGACTAATGTAAACGCCTTCTCAATTTCCTTCAACCAGATTCTTGCCTCGATAGGATCTACAGAACCCTTAAACTCTGGTGGATTCACCGCCTGAAAGGTCTTAAAGGTTACCTGAGGTGAACTGTTTGTTGAGCCAAGATCTGAAGAATCTGGGCCACAGTTGGGTCTACGGGACCTGGGTTGGCATTCTGGTTGTTACAGTCTTGGGTGTTGTTGTTGTTGTTGTTGTTATTGTTGTTGTTGTTTTCTTCATTCTGGTTGGTGGAACGGGTATTTCTTCTGGTAGACAATTTCTGTAAAGAATCAAACAATTTATTTAGCCTTTAAAACATACTCCTTTTTGTAAAAAGATTTTGTAAAAACAGAAATATCTCTTTTTTGAAAATATTTTCAATAGTTGAACTAAATAAATTGCATGCTTCTTTACAGAATGTAAACAGTTAAGGGGAATTGTGTACATGTTATCTCAAGAGTTTCATAACTGGTGCAGTAAGATAAAACACGTATGACAATGCTGGAAAGGAAGGGTACTGATATATATCAAAGTTTGGTGGTGCAAGCGCAAAATATTTTATTAAAGGCAAAGGTACAACAGCTCTATTCCTGATTTAGCAGGTCGAGTTTATTCACACTCCTACCAAAAGTCCAATAATACACACTATACACTATTATACTTATATCACTTATCACATCATTCTTATCATTTAGCATTAGGGAAACTCTGGTCCACCAAGTCCTTCAAAATCCTTCAATGCTTCTCTAGCCCACCCCATAAGAGCATCTGGGGCTGCATACTCACAAGTGGCTTCATAAAGTCTAGTCTCACACCAAGAAATGGAATAGCTCATAATGGTGCAACCGTCACAACTGGTACTATAGCTGACACCGATAGAAGATCAGGGCGTGGATCAGCTGACAGTCCTCCAACTGACGGCTTCGAGATAATGATCAGACAATATCGAAATAAGTAATCTTCCATCGCCGCTATTTCATAATTACGCATCTAGATAAGAATCTCAAATCTCGCCGTGAATCGATCTAAAACCTACTATTTAACCGCACTCAACCTCTCAACGTTCTATTTCTTTATTTTCTAATACTAATCTTAACCCTCTACCCATTCCCGACAATCTAGGCTTGTGACAGTGATTTAAACCTTAGCTCTGATGCCAAACCTGTAACGTCCTCCAAACCTGGGTCAGAAGTTTGGGGCCCATAACACACACACCATATTTAAACCTGTTTATAAGTATAATAATATATGCAATGACCCTACTTACCATAATCAAGGATCGCAACAGTTTAAAGTATGTCCACAAGCCACAACCTTATTTATTACAAACGTACCAAATCCCAAATTTATTTATCTTACATTTGAAGTCAAACTTTATTACAAACTTTTAGCTCACACTAAACCACATAACTTCCGCTAGCTCATTCTACTTCAACCTGTAAACCTAGCTGACACACTCGACCGGGGATCCTCGCCATCACCAAATTCCTTTTTAACTGGAAAAGAACATAAACATATTCGCAAGAGTGAGCTAACTAGCTCAGCAAGTCACAATGACAGCACTGAGATTTAATAATGATCAATTGAAATGATATAGGGAATCAAGTTTCCTGATAAATAATGATTATAATTGGATATTCACTTTTATTTTAAAAACCAAGGTTAGGTTGCTGATCAGTCACGCACTAACCCCGAGCAAGGCTCCCAACTTTGCTTTATATACTGGATCCAAGGCACACATTGGCCTAATACGACCACGAATCTGGTCTGACCACGAATTTGGTCCATATTAAAAAACAATCCAATTCCATAGTAATAACATGATAAGCAACGTAATTCAATAAACTGAATCATAAATAACATTTATCTTGAAGCATAAGGTGCTTCACAACACCAGAAAGGTATAACAAGGTCAACAAGAAGCTTGGCTTTCAACTCAAGAAAAGAATCAAAGTGTAGAAGACCAAGGGTGCAAAGGTTACAAAGAATGGTCTTTTGTTATACAAGGCATACAGGTTCGTCTGATAAATAATCTCATATCAAAGATCAGTATATGGTAGATATGTATTTGTGGAGTAGTATCGGATATGTGTGGTTCGTATCCAAGAATTCAACAATCAAGGGTTTATAAGAAATCATGCTCACGGCTCAAGATTAATAAGAATCAGGGTTTAGGGTTAAGTACTTCAAAGTACTTGCAATATATAATATGAATTACTGGGAATAATTGCAATATAATGAAAAGAGTTCAAAAGTGTTCACAAGTATATTACAAGAAAGTTCAGGGACACTTGCCTTATCAATTCGCTTTCACTTCACTAACACTTGTCAATTGGTTCCCACTCACTAACCACTTGTTTTCCTTTTCTACGTCTCGCTTCCTCTGTTAGACATCACATATACTCATCAACACTATTTCTCAACTCATTCTATTCGATACAAGCTTATATCTACCCTTCGTTTCACCCAACTTCGATGACATATTAAAAGTTACGACAGAAACAATCAAACAATGCAAAAACAATCATTTTATACAGTAATAAGGTCACATATAACACATAGCACGTAAGATATTCAGTCCAAATAATTTTTCAAAGAAGATTCGGGGTCAAAATGATTTTTCAGGTATTTAATACGAATTTTTGAATATTTTTCGGAATTAAAATTGAACTCCGAATCATTTTATAAATAAATAGTAGGGTTCGAACACCCAAATTTCACTTTAAAATAATTTTATAATAATTATCGAGCCTTGAAAATAATTTAAAATAATATTTTAAAGCTCGGAACTATTTTTCAAAATTTTTAAATCAATTTTAAATAATTAAAATTAATTAAAAATTAAGTAGATTAATCAATCGATTAATATTAAATTAATCGATTAATTAAAATAATTAAAAATTAATTAAAATTAATTAATAAAATAAATCAGATTTATTTTTGAATAGATAAATAATTAAAAATAATTTTTCTGCATTTAAAATAAATAAATAAACAATTTTCTGATTTTTAAAATAATAAAAATATCATTTTTTTAAAATATACTAAACAGAAATCCAATTTTGAAATTTTCAAAACTAGAGTCTGGTTTTTACAAATTTTCAAAACAGAATACTGAAACTACAGAGGTAGCAAAAGCCTGGGGACTAAATTGTAAATTCTACAGTCGTCGTCCCCGGCCACCGGAAAACCATGGTCGCCGGCGGGAAGCTTTTCCGGCAACCTGGTTTTTAGCCCAGAACGACTCCAAATTAACAGTGGATAAAGGGTATACTCGCAGGACTCCATCTGCAGTAGCAAAACAGTCAAACAACTAACGAGTTGCACGGAATAATCGACTGAAAAATTCCACCGCCGTACTCGACGTTTTCCGGCGAAGCTCAATCGAATCATTCCAGGAATTGTTTGTTGATTTCGAATACACCATTCGATTCGTTGTTAAACGATCTACTCATCCATGCAATCAATTTCAATTAAGAACATTCAAAGCTATAAACCATAGTTCTTCCTTCAGAGAATCAAACATCAATTTAAGCATGTTATTGAACTCAGTTTTTGACATATAATATACCAAATTGACCAGGAGGAAAAGATCTACACGATTATGCCATCAAATCATATCAAAAATATCAAGAACAAAAATTCATAATTTAATCCATAATTAATTCGAATTTAAATAATTAAATCAGAAAAATACCTTGATTTCTGGGCAAAAACAAATGGTTGATTCAGAAAGAGAATTTCAAGAGCTTCGTTTTGATATATTGCACGCCCGAATCGGAGTTCGATAACGCCTTCGTTTGTGCGATTGATTTTCAAGAATACGATATTTTAATAAAGTTTTCTCTGCTTTTCAGGGTTTGTACTGTCTGATTATGATTTTACGTGTGAAAATGAAATAATAAAGGGCTATTTATATTTACAGAATATTAGTACGTTCTGGATCATGTTGGATCGATAAATACGTTTGTTTTGGATAAACATTATCCATTTTGGATAAACACTATCCTGTTTTGGATAAGCACTATCCTGTTTTGGATAAGCACTATCATGTTTTGGATAAACGTCATCCTATTTCGGATAATTATCAAAACCGGACTCTTATAAAACGATTGTACGGAGATAATGTTACCGAAAAGGGTTAGCGTATCGAAAATATCGCGCCGGGCCGCGCACGAGTCAAACCGTAATCCGGATCGAAAATGTCAAAACATGGAAAATGTCCGGAATTACCAGATTAGGTTAAAAAGGAGTTTTCGGAAGAGTTTCGGGTTGTAAAAACGTAAAAACAGTTGAGGTTGGATGATTCCCGGCTTTATAAAATAATTTTGTAAATATTCAGAAAATAGTTAATAAATTCATAAATCAATATAAAATCATATAATACTCCAAAATTTACCAAAAAAATACCTTAATTATCTATATTTTATTCTGGACATAATAAAATTAACATACCTAGACTTTACCACATATGAACATTCTAATAATATCACCAATCATCAAATAATTCACCAAAAATCACATAATAATCACATAATGATCATTAATGGATAAAAATAATTACACGTCATGTCCCAGATATTACAAGTATCCTCTCCTAACACCTGTAAAGGCAATTGGTCCATTAAAGAACTTTGAACAATCGATTCTGACCGTAAAATGGTTGAAACTCTTGTTTCCGTCAACTCATCCTCTGTGTGTGTAACCTTTCCTTGCGCATCAAGAATTGTTTATGTTTGAGGTGGTGACACTACATCGGATACCCTGGCCGACAGGCGAATTTCAATAGGCGCATCCTGTTGAGAGGATGAATCTAGTAACTGTTTTAGTGCCTTTTCAGCCATTACATCTTTTTAAGAAGATGTATGGGAGCTAGTAGTTGTCTTGGTTTTGATATTACTCATATTTGTAGGAGATAGAGCTGCTGGGTTAACTTCAGAACCTTCCTTATGTGGTGCACTAAGGCACTTTCTCCCTCACGCTCATCCATACTTCATTTTAAGGGTAAAAGAGTGTTGGTTGGTTCTGTTTTTGTGTTTGTCTTTACAGTCTGGGATAGAAGTTATGGGTTTTCAACCTCATGACTATCAAATGAAAGAATGCCATTGGAGGCTGAACCTGTATCACAGAGCATATGGCAATATAGAGATAAAATGCACTTACGATCTATAATGGATGAAAATTATGCATTTAATCTTTTGAGAGAAATGATGTACAACAGTGATTTTAAAAAGATTTTAATGAAATAAGAAATCACCAATGTAGAAAGAAGTTTGATTTTCTCCTAAAACTGTTCGAGTGCACAAGTCTGTTTTTATGCCTAAAAAGAAAAAAATGATTTGATAAGACACAGACTGATGACCTAGCAGTATTAAGAAGAGAAAGAAAGATTTTGTCTTTCAATATGAATGAGTTTTTGTAAAAGCATTGATCACTTAGGGTAAAGTCTAAGCAATTCTCATTCACGTCAAAAGCTCCATAATCTATCTTTATAAAATTACAATCAACAACATTGTGTATTGATAAATAATCTTAATAAGAATGACTATGCTGCTAATTTCAAATTGTAGTGAATCTGTTAGATGTAGCAACTCATATAAATCCACTAGAACTTAAAATCTCATAATTATCTGCAACAAAATATTAACAATATATCATTGTCTGATACTTGTCAAGTACTTTCGATACCAATAATTATGTTGCATCCTATTTTAATAAATTAAAATAAGATATCAATGAATTAAATACCAATTATCTATCAAAAAGACATCAGCATTCAATTTCATATATCGTACAATTGTTAACTCCTAACAACTGTAATATCTCAAACAATATTGGTTCGATAAATAAAGCAATATTAATCAACATTGTCTTGTTTGCAATCTTAGAAAAATATTCTAAGTTCCATATACTTTGATCCATTGAGTGTTGCATCTATTATCAAAGTGTTTAGAAATTTACAAATAAGTATAAAAATTATTCTAGGTGGACAACATATGGTTACTACTAATAAAGCAAAATCTTCATTGACCATAGTTGTACTTCAAGAGATATTTTTACACTTTTTATATTAGTATAAGTGACTGAGGATAAACATTGATTACTTATAGGACACATAAGTAATGTCACAAATACTAATACTTCACAATTAGTTCATAGTTAAACTCTTAACTAAATATCATTAACTGATATAAGTCAAGAATTAGCATTCAACTAATCATGCTACAATCATAATTCTGATTTCAGTGAATTCTTGAGATATAAGCATTGTTAAATTCACTAACACCAAAATCTCATAATTAACTTATAACACATAAGTTACAATCAATATACTAGATATCAATTGTTGACAGATTTAGTTACAATCAATCATGCTGCTTATTTATTTTAAGTTAGTTTGAATTATGGAGCAAATAAAATCATTGAATTGCTTCAATTTCCACGATCCAAACTACTCAAAATAAATATTAAATAAATAAATACTAAATATCTATGAGTTAGATACTAGCACTTAACTATTTTCATAATTATCCTTGAATAATCACCAATAGGATATATGACTTATATACATGGCAATCACTCTCTGGATAATTAGAAATTTTAGAAATACTTTCTAAGCATATAAAATGTTGAGAGTTTTATACACATAACTTAGAAAATACTTCAACTTTCAATATCAGTGATTTTAGAAATAAGCATTGAATACTTAGAACAAAAATTCTAAATAATATCACTAATACTAGAAGTATCATAATTATTCATACTTGATACAAATAACTATGTTGCATATTATTTTAATATAATTTAAAATATGGGACTAATATGGAATGGAATTGTCTACAATCATAATTTAAATCAATTAAAATAATATTCAAACTTAATGCTATAATACTTAACTACCGCAAATGTATCTGACATTGTAATCATGATAATCAAGATAGTAGCACTAAGTACGGGGTACTGGATTACTGATAAATTCACAAGTCCTTTAAATATTGAAGATTTAATACTTGTGAACTTACATAAAGAATTCCTTACATATGGAATTTCCAACTAATATGCAATGAATGATATCCCACACTTACAAACCAGTCTTGAAAGATTAATTTTAACAAATGATTTAATAAGTGTTTCTGCAAGTAACTCTTAGACTTAAAGACATGTTCTCTAAAGTAATGATACCTGGTGTGAAGGTGACTTGTCATAGAGTGTTCACATAGTTGTTGGATTTGAGGTTGTTTCTTATCATAACAAGAAATCAATCTTCTTCCACGAAGTTGACAGCTTCCTGAGATGCTTCTCCTATCACTTATGTTGACAGCTTCAGAGATGTTTCTCCTGTCTTTCTTACGACCTGCGTAATCTATATCTATATAGCCAAACATGTTAAGCATAATATCTTTAGGGTACTTTACTCCAAGAGTTGATAGTCCCTTAAGATATCTAATAATCTTGTTAATAGCTATACTATTGGATTCTCTAGGATCCACTTGGAACCTTGCACTTTGGCATCTTGAGAACATTACATGTTGTCTATTAGCATTTGAGTAAAAGAGTGAGCTTGTCATACCTCTATATCTTATCATTATACCTGAGTTGCACTGATCAAGCTTTAGTGGTTTCTGTTGGTAAGTAGTCTTAGCATGTTCAGAATCTTCCAAATTTTTCATCTTCAAAAGATTCTTAACTTACTTGTATTGACATCATCCTTTTGGTTTACTTGTGCTCCTAAAAGAATTGTTCTTTTGGCTTGCTTGAGCTCCTAAAAGAATTATCCTAATGGCTTGCTTAAGGTAAACCAAAACAAATTGTAACCTTTCCAACATGCTCCTCCATACTTACTCTGCAATTACTTAGCAAATAATCTTGCACAAGTTTTTGTTAGTAGACCAACACATAACATTATCATTATATTAGAGCACATATATAACATTATGTTTGTGCCTAGTGATAAGAGAGTTAATAATATGACGACTCTACTAGTTCATATTAAACTGTAACTTCAGTTAGAGTGTCATACCATGTCCTTGACGATTGCTTGAGTAGTATACCAGTTCATACCAACCTGAAGTGAGCTTGTGAAGAAGAGATATACGTAGTCCAATATATCTGCAACTGCAAATTCCATGAACTGTTGTGCATTGACTTTCTCTTTTAACTCACCAACCAGGATTGCACTTGTACACATCTACTAGAGTCCAATTCCAAGTGTAATGTGCATCAGGTGCCTGATATGTCGTAATATCCTCAAATCTCGTCACTGGTGCTATTTGTTAGATACTGCTTCCTGATAATAACCTAGCATCCAGTTTGGCCTTGTCCCTCGTAACAATGCCATTGTAATCCAGTTTGACTTCTGGTTATCCTTGTACCAACTACAATATTGTCATTTGGTTTGGATATCAGCTTCCCTACAATCTGCTTACTGACTGATTGAGTTCATCTTGTTTTGTAATCACCCAATCAATCCGGATCTATCAGAGCTTTTGTAACTTTCTTAGTTTCTTCTTCAGATAGAAAACTAGTGAAATAATCATTCGTACTTAGTAGCCCCGCTAATCATTACTCCACCATCTGGATCACTTAAGAACTAGACTCTGGGAATAATATAAATATCAAACCCTTTATTTCAGCAGATATGTTCTTGTAGTGTCCTCTTGATTTTCAATGTGGTGTTGTGTCTGATTAGTTGATCCTTCTATTGCTCCCCCTAAACTGTTGCTGGGATTTTCTGAAAATCCTTACCCTTGCTGACTGGCTTCATTGAAATAATGAGTTGTGTTATCTTGCCATTCCACTGCTTGGATATGAATCATTAATACCATTAATTTCTCCTTTAACAGCTTGGAGCATGGAGTTGTTGAACTGTGCACTTAGACCTTTTAATCATCTTATGTTGATCAACCATAAATGCCCAGTAGGTTGTAAAATCCACTGAGTAGCCATGGAAAATATTCTAACTGTAGAACATTCTCTCCAAACACTTTGAGGTAATCCAGTGTTTGCTACGGTTGGCTATTAACTCATTAGTGGTCTTCATGTATACATCCAGATCAAGGCTTGATCTTACGTGTTGCAAACTATTTTGACTGCTCCATCCCTTTGGTATTTAGAAAATCTTGATTAGCTTGATATTTCCCTTGTAGCTTTAATCAAGTTCTAGTTCTTCCTTAGTACCACTCCATTCTGACATGGAGCTCCCAGTGCTGAATATGTCTCTACAGTTGCTTCCAGTTTGATCTCCTGATATGATCAATCACCATCTGTGATGTCTTGTCTTGAGAACGCATGAACAACAACTTTGTTTGATAAGAGTAGTCAACCACCATCACTGAGGTATATCTTTACTTTGATGTGATGTTGTCTTTGACTCCTCTTTCTGACATGCCTCACATTTATCATCCTTCGGAATTCCAAATGAGGCAGTCCTCTCACTAAACCCTTTTTACAAAAGAGTTCCTTGTGTTGATGTTCAAGGATGAGAGCTTCTAACTTACTCTTAATCAGAGCAAGCTTCTCAATCTTTCTGCTTCAGATGAGACAGTAATCCTTCATTGAATTGACATATTTTCCTAAGATGCAGAACTGTCTGATAAGAGGATTTGTGCCTTGATTCTCCAACAAGAAGTTGCTTCAAATGATATCAGTGACTCTAATGATTAGTTGTTATCAATGATATCAATTGTTGAATTCATGATGACATCCATTTTCTACATAGCTTGTCCCGTAATGAAAACCTTTGCTGTCATCTCCAAAGATTACTGACGGAATAACTTTTATCAATCATATTTGATTGTGAGGCTCTTTTTTTGATCATATACCTTGAGTATGAATTACCAAGCATACATATGAATCAATTGACCTGTTATGTCCTGCACTCACAAATGGATTAACAGTTCTTGGTACCCAACTTATCAGTTTGGGTCCAGTTGGATTAGAGATTATATTATAAACAGATATAACAACTGCTACCTTATCATGCTGATTCTTATCCTTGATTTTTCATTTTCTCCATTTTAATACCCTTGATAGATTTGTCTCTAGGCTAGGAGAAAAAATGATTCCAACCTTACATAAGGAGGACTAGCAGTCTTTGCCCTATTGTAATCCTAAACATACTTCTTATAATTAATGCAAGTACTAAGAGATGCATTCATGACATAAATATAAGCAAGTATTGTATTAAGAATACATGGCATTCATTCAGAAACATTACACATAAGAATTAAGCAAGACAGGCATGATATGGAACAAACAGAATTAACAAATAAATCACTAATTCTATCTAGTCCAATCCTGTTGATGTATCTCACCTATCTATCTCAATCCAATTATAAATTAATACATCTTAACAAACAATTCAGATTAAATGAATAAATCACATTATAATAGGATACAGAGCGTAAGCATAAACAAAGGTCTTATATGCTGGAAAACATATATCTCACTAAAGTAATTAATCATGTTCAACAAATATTCAAACACATATTTAAGATCATCTAAAGTAACATGAACAAGTTAAACATCATTCCTAGTTTCCAGAGAATAATCTAGTGAACTAGTTCAGCATTATCTATGTGTGATGCTATCATGCTTGTGCGAGTGTTAAACATTTAAACACTAAGATCTTATCATGCATTGAATATTGAGAACATGATATTGCATTGGTTCAAGAAATTGAAACCTGAGATATGTGAGTTGGACCATCTTCAGAGATTTCTATGAAAGCAAGATATTCATGATTCTCGTCATCTGATCCATCCCAACTCTTTCCCGTGCACTATAAGTTTTGACTGGCTGCTTCCCTAAGAAAACATTCCACCTTTGTCTCAACTCTTCAACTGAATTCCTACTCATTCTTGTTTGTCAAGCTTCTTGTTCTGTTGTAGCAAAACCCCTGATAGTTACTTGACACATATTGCTTGTCAAACCTGTAGCTATCAAATCTTATTTATGTCCCATTCTCAGTCTTGTAATCACCCCTTGAACTGAATCTGTAAGAATCTCTGCTTCGGAATAGATAGGCTTGATCCTTGGATATAACTTATGTACTCCTTGTGAATCTGATGTGACTAAACTTCCCTGACAAGTGAAACACTGCCCTGACGTCCAGTCCCTCAAGTACTTCTACCTGAGCTTCTTCTGATTCAGCTATCAGTAACTCTTATATTCTGTCCTGAGGTTCCAACTATACTGCATGTAACTGAGATATTTGTTTGTCCCCGCTATCCTCTCTGACCTCCACAATTCCTGTTCTCTCTGACCTCCACAACTCCTGTTCTCTCTGGCCTCCACAACTCCTGCCTGCATGATCTCATTGATTTCCGGATAAATATAGAATTGGTACAAACCACTATGTGACTGTATAATCTGGAATCATAGAGTTGTCTTAAAATCTTTGAGAAAAATTGTACCCGTAGAAATTTCATTCATTCCCTGCGTCTGAAAACCCAGTGGTATCCTATGGAGTAAGCCTTTGAGGAAGATCCACAATTTTCGTTTGTAGGTCTTGAAGTCATTTTCATTGGAACAAGAAAGCCATTGTCTACAATTTCCATCTGAATAGCACAGTCTTCGTTTTCTTCGAAAGATTAAAATCCACTTCAAAAGCCCGGAGAAATCCTGAATCTACCTTTGAGTACCCTTATATTTAATATTTAAGAAAAAATTAAATTTCCAATATTTTTAATTTTCTTAAAAAATAAATTAATCAAAACTAAATATTTACATGAAATCTAATTTTCAAGAATTTCGAGTTTTCTTAAAAATTAAATAAAATAGAAATTATTATTTAAGAAAAATTTAAATTTAAGAAATTTAAATTTCACAGAAAAATAAATAAATCAGAAATATAAATTTATGGGAAGAAATTAACAAGTGGTGACTCAAGTAGCTCTCATGGCAATCAGATACAGCTGAGGTCGCAATAGAATTAACTGCGCCGTGCGCCGTTTTCGGCTGTGGCGACAAAGCAGGTATGTAGGAGGAATATTCATTTGTCTTAGAATATAACACTACTATCTCTGTGGCGACAATCCATGTGCGGCGACAAAGCAGGAGCTGCCAAAATCCATTCACTCGGCTGTGGCGACGAAGGTACTCCTCCCTGAGAATGTTGGCCCGCGCGTGTGATCCAGTCTCTTTCCAGGTGCGTACAGTACCAATTCCCTAAAGCTGCCAATATTGTCCGCGTATGTACAAGATTAGCTGCCACTTTATCCATTGTTTACAATTGATTAGCTTATCACACAAATGCTTTGTTGACAAAACAAAATGAAGCAAGTTTTCCTATTTCAAATTGGCAGCTAAATAGACCAAATGGCACCCTGTTAATCTGGTAGCCTAAAATCTCGATCTCGATGAATCCGAAAACTGGCAGGCAATTACCCGAAAATTTAATTTATATTAATAATTTTATTTACTAAAATTTAAATAATAAATTTATTTAAGTCAAATTTATAAAAAAAATTATTTAAATTGAGTTCATAAAATAAACTTATTCAAGTTTAAATAATAAACTCATTTAAATTAAATTTATAAAATAAATTTACTAAATCAAATTTATAAAATAAATTTATGTAAAATCAAATTAATAAAATAAATTTATTTAAGGATCCTGAATTGTATATCAATTAGTAAGCTCTGATACCAATTGTTAGGTCCCGAATTATCGTAGAAGGGGGGTTGAATACGATAATCACTAAATTAAAAATTCTTTCGAATCTTTAGCGGATAAAATATTTAGTGCTCGGTTAGTGTTTCGTGTTCTTGAGAGGAATAGTGTTTGGAACGATAAAAACGAGGAACACAAGATATTCGGAAAAATATATATTCGTATATAAATCCTCGAGGGTGTTGCTACACTCCGGTAAATAAATTAACTGGCTACAATCTAAGAACAATAAAGTTCCTAGCTACTACAAAGATTTACAAATCAAATCCTATACAATAATCTAGCTTTTGTTTGTACTAGGATTTAATTACCGCGTAACGATTATAATGCCCCTAAGAATATACAAGAATTAAATCGGGCATTATAACATTACTCCGGTGAGAAGTTAAACGGATATTCAAGTAGCTTGAACTCCTCTGTAAATCTCCGCTTCTTGTTTTATCAGCTCTCTTTTTGTTGGAGAAGAAGATAAACAGTTCCAATTCAGATCTGCTGCAAAGTGTAGACTTTATACACAATAAAATTGTGTGGCTGAGGATTGAGGAGCTCTGTGGTGATAGCTTTATTCTCCTGTGACGACATGAGTATTCTTTACTCTGTGGCGACATGTGTGTGGAGACAAGGGGGGAGGAATAAACTCTTTGGCGACAAGCTACTAGTAGTACACTATTTGATTTCTATTATTCTAACACCCATGTGGCGACCACAAGGGTTACTAGTATATTTAAAAACCACCATACAACCTCCTGTGTGGCGACAGGTCGTGCAAGTAAATGATTGTACTTAACAATGATTGTACTTAACAATCAAACAAACCTTAAACATGTATAACATGTACACATTTTAGTTTTATACTTTTATTTCCTTTTTTTTTCTTTTTTTTCTTTTTTTTTCTTTTTGTTTTTCTTTTCTCTTTTTCTTTTGTTTTCTTTTTCCTTTTTTTTTCTTTTTCTTTATCTCTTTTTTTTGTTTTCTTTTTTCTTTTTAAGTTTAAATTGTAATTAAATTAATTTATAAAATAAACTTAAATATAACTTATGTAAGTAAACTAATTTAGATTTATAAAATAAACTTATTTAAAGTTTATAAGAGAAATCAATTTAAGTTTATTAAATAAATTATATTAAAGTCCTTTAAATAAATTTATTTAATTTACCAATTAAACTTTGAACTTCGCCAGTCCCCTGAGCTGTTGAGCTGTATACCCCGCACACCTCTTCTCGTACTTTAACAGATAAACGTTCAATCCAAGTACGTTCCTCAACTTAACAATCCTTCTATAAATAATACTCAGATTCTTTTCACGAGCTGTTGACGCCTAGTGCAACTGGTCTAGTTCACAGACGACAAACCCCGATTCAGGTCTTCGTATTATAGCCTTGATTACATTGTTAAGCTTGCCTCAACTTAATTGCTTCGAACACTGACTGTCAATAAATAATTGCACTTTCACTGGAATCTTTTCTGGTACTCTAGACAACATCTTCATTAACCTCTGTCTATACCCTGTCTTCAATTCTTCAGATTCCTATGCTTCGAACACTGTCTATCTTCAATCAATGCCAATACACTGAAATCTTCCGGTAGCACTTGTTTACTGAATCTTGAATCTTTCTGAAACCCTGAAAGTCTTTAACCTTGGTTCTTCACTGAGGCATGATCATATTAATTAAACTTCTTTCAGTGACCTGTAGACAGACTTCAGGATTTCTTCTAATCTTCTGATTCTTTGTATTTGCCTTGTCTTCATTCTTCCTGATTTCTTGTGTAGACGTAGTATTAATAACCTGTCATGTTCTAGTGTTGTTATTGTGTTGAGTTATCACGTAACTGTTCATACAGCTACGCAGTCTCACCAACAAAACTTTATTCTATAGAAATGTTAATGGCTATAGTATACTTGTTTAAATTTATGTAGATGATATTATATTTGGCTCTACGGATAAGAAACTTTGGAAAAAGTTTGCCAAATTGATACAAAGTAAGTATGAAATGAGCATGATGGGAGAACTAACTTACTTTCTTGGTTTACAAGTTAAGCAAGTTAGTGATGGAATATTCATTACTCAAACCAAATACATTTATGATCCTTTAAAGAAGTTTGACTTAATAGATTGCACATCTGCAAAAACTCTCATGGCCACTGCCACTAAACTTGAATTAAACACTACTGAAAGTCTGTGGATATTTCAAGTTATAGAGGCATGATTGTCTCACTTTTGTATTTAACAGCCAGTAGGCCAAATATAATATTTGCTACCTGTCTTTGTTAGATTTCAGGATGATCCTAGAGAATCTTATTTAGTAGTTATAAAGAGAATTTTCAGATATCTCAAAGGAACACCAAAACTTGGTATTTGGTATCCTAGAGATTCTGGTTTTGATCTAACTGGTTATTCAGATGCAGATTATGCAGGTTGTAAAATTGATAGAAAAAGTACTACAGGAACCTGTCAATTTGTAGGAAACAAGCAAGTATCATGGTTCAGTAAAAAGAAAAATTCAGTCTCTACTTCTACAGCTGAGGCTGAATATATTATTGCTGGCAGTTGTTGTGCACATATTTTATGGATGAAAAACCAACTGTTGGACTATGGTCTACAGGTGGATAAGATTCTTATTTTCAGTGATAACACAAGTGTTATTGCAATTGCTGAAAATCCAGTACAACATTCAAGGACAAAGCACATTGACATCAAGTACCACTTCATTAGAGAACATGTCATGAATGGTACTGTGGAACTTCATTTTGTTCCAAGTGAGAAGCAACTTACAGACATCTTTACCAAGTCACTTGATGAATCCACCTTTACTAGGTTGGTAAGTGAGTTAGGTTTGCTTAATTACTCCTAATTTGTTTTGATGCCTAAGTAATTTGAAATGCAGCCATAATAAAATTTGATGTTTCTTGTCAAAGATGAAATTTTGGAAAAGTTAGAATTTACATCTCGACGGATGTTCATTATCCGTTGAAAATGAATATCTGTTGAATTTTATCATCCGTTGAAATATCAAATATTATTCCGGGTACTTTTATCTCGATGGACAATTGTTTAATCCTTATCCGTCAAATTGCTTTCAATCTTAGCCATTAATTCCATGTATTATCCGTCGAATTTACTTACAGCCTGTAAGTATATTTCGATGGATATGCATTAGAATTTCAATATTTTATTTATTTTTAAACGGTTATTTTGGGCAAATTTCATTGCTTACTTTATATTTATTTTTTACTTTTTAACCGTTTATTTCTGAAAAAGTATAAAAGACTATTTCATTTTCATTTTCATTTTTATCTTTCTCAAGCAATCTTTCTTGCTCTCTTCGTCTCCAAAGCAAAAACACTCTTTCTGCAACTACTTCCATCATTTCAATGGCACCTTTTGTAAAGATCATGTCTCAAACTGGTTTCGTTTATGAAAAGAACAATTTTTTGGCCCTTGTCAACAAAAGTATCAGTGCTTTTGAAGCCTATCACAAGATGATGGACTTTATATGATGGACTTTATTCAAATTGAGCTATGCTATGTTGGCATCTCCAGTAATTAATTGTGAGGTTATGGAAGAGATATGGACCACAACAGAGTACAACTCAAAGGACAAAACTATTACCTTCCCTTGGAAAGGTAATAATTACTACATAAATTGTAATGAAATTCAAGCATGTTTCCAATTTCCTGAGAATAATACACTAGTTCCACACATAGACACGGATGTAAGTTCTATGCTTATTTTTATGGGTTATTCTCTAGAACCTGCCAAGCTAGGTGAGGTTAGGAGGAAAAGCCTTAGAAAGGAGTGGAGCTTTCTCTGTGATTCTTTCATTAAAGTCTTTTCTGTAAAAATAAGCAATTTTGATGCTACAACTTACTCACTTGTTAACATGCTATATATAATACTTAGTGATAAGTATTATAATTTTAGTGAGTCTGTTATGTATGAGTTGGGTTACAAATTAGGAGACATCAAGAAGGGGAATAAGAACATCTATTATGCTAGTTTCTTTATGATGATAGCTAACCATGTTTCTAAAGATCTCTCAATTGAGAACCCAACAAACAAGTTAGATTGTTGGGTCCAAGAGAGAAGAGTTATTGCTGACCTGAATAGGGAAAATAATCTGAGTGAAGTTCCCTCATCTATTTGTCAATCATGGAGGAACCTCAGGTAAGTGAGGTAAACACTTCTGTATCTGCTACTTTTTTACCACACGTTTTTTTGCAGACAACTGTGGCTATGGCATCTGTGAGTTTGCCCCAACAGATGCCTACCCAAGCCACTAAAATAAAAAGTTTCTAAATCCAAGTCTCAAAGACCCCACTCTAGTTCCTCTCAAAAGGGACTAGTTTTAAAAACTACCAAAACTTCAGAGAGGGGTGTGAAGGGAGGTGAGGCTGGTGAGGGACATGGTGAACATCAAAGAAGCCCTAAGAATAAGGAGAGTGAGGTGTGCGTAACTTAGCCTAGCCACATTGCAGTTTCCCAACAAACTGTATTGATTAATAAGGAATTAAGCTTGTTGCTAGTTGCATCCTCCCAAAAGGATGTGACTATTGAACAAAGCTCTCAGCCAAGAGCACAGGCCAAAAGGGTTAGGGACACAGACCAACCTCAAACTTACACAAGAAAGAATAAATCTAAATTCACTGGGGATACACAGGGTGCACATAGTGTGCAAACTACAGTCAAAGACTCAGTTATAACATCTTCTCAAATTCAGATTGATGTGGCTCCAATAAATGTGGAGTCATAGCCAAAATCTATAACTATTGAAGCACCTCACACATAAAACTCACCCAAAAATTCTATGTATGTGGACATGATTCACACATCAATTCCTGATTCTCCATATTTAACTCTCTTGGAGGAGCCAAAATCTACAGCAAGTGGGCATCATCTTTTAGATGATTTGTTGGCTCACTTGCCTTTTTTTCTAATTCTACTGATAAATCTTTGCAAAATCTCAAATCAATCACCACAGATTCTACAGTAGTTTCAACTCCACACTCTATCATTTCTACTCTCTCGACAGATATTCTGCATCCATCGACTAGTGATTGCATCTCGACGGATGTGCTTAATAACAATCATCCATTGACCTTCTCAACTACTATCTCGACGAATGTCTCTCATTCGTCCAATATTACTGCACCACTTGAAATTTCAACAGTTTTTACAAGTGCAGATGATTTAGTAGTTGTACAATCACTATTAGGATTGAGGGAAGGGAGTGAACAGAGTGAGAGGCTAAGTTGCTCTCAGGCAAAAGGAGAGGAAAAGATTGAACAAATACAAGCTATTTTTTCCATTTAGGAAAAAGAAAGTGAGAGGAGTCCCACCTTAGATAGTGAAGGTGAGGGTGTGAGGGTGGGAAGCCAAGGGGAGCCCTTGATGCAACAAAAGAGAGAAAATGAGAGAAATGCAGGTACAAATGAAGAATGGGAAGAGCCCATTGTTAGTGAGTTAATGGATGTAAATAAGACTAAAAAGAAGCAGCTATTTCAGCAAGAATATCAAGCTGTCTTAGACTCTGTTTCTTATGAAGCTGAGGCATTTATTCACCATGTTCCCGCTTATCAAATTTTGGCTAAACAGGACAATGAGGCTGCTGAGAGGATACTGAACCTGGTGCACAGAACAACATCCATGCTGAGGGCCAAATATGACATCAACTCAATTCCTTCCACAGCTGGTAAGGATTTTGAGTATAATTTTGCAGCATCTGGTGAATCTTTTGGTGATGACTCTCTTGGAGAAGGTCATAAAAAAGTAGGCAGGAACATAGGGGATAAACTGAAACTCCATAATGGATGTTTTCCAAAGAATGCAATCTTCATGAGTTCAAGTACGTCTTGTTCAAGTTAGTTCATGAAACTCAAGCTGTCATTCAAACCACCAACAACACCAGCACCACGACACTTCTTCACACCAATCTGGATTCTCTACAGTTGCACAAGATTCAAGCTCTTTAACATCATCAAATTATGGACATTCTAAAACATGATTAATCTCAACTAAAGGAGGATGTGTACAAGAAGTTGGATGTTAAGCTTCCAGAAGCAACTATGCTAGAAATAGTCCAGAAGCTAAGAAAAGAAGCTGATTTGAACAGAAAAGTTGAGGCCATGGATTCAAGAATTACAAATGTGGAGCAATCAATGGCCAAGATACTTGCAAATCAGGAAGCTGAGACAAGTCTGCTACAGCAATTGGTTGCTTCACAAACCTGAAATCCTGCTCAACTTGATGCTAACAAAAAAGGGGAGAATAATGCTATCATTACAGTTAGTAAGGGGGAATCAGTTAGTGAGGGGGAGAAAGTGCACATTCAAGTCAGTAAAGTGATTGTTCCAGCAATTACCTTCTCTAAGCCACCAGTCCTAGATAGCATTGACTTGATCAACATTGCAGCAGATGAGCTCAGGCTGAATACACAATTGAAGCAAATTGATGAGAAGATTGAAAAAGTTTTTGGTCCAATTATAGAACCTGAAAAACTAGTGAAACACTTAACTCAATTGAGACCAATTTCAATCAATGAAATGAGCTTGGGAAATTTGGAGGAAGGTCAACCCTCAGCAAGAAGACTTCTAAAGGCCAATGTGATTTTACAGCCAAAGAAAAACTACCCAAATAATTCAAACAAAAATCCATTGGACCTAGTCTATGCAACTCCCAAGCCTGATGAAAAACAGCTGTTTGGTAGATCTATTGCTTATCACAAAGATCCAAGAGACTCATTCTTGAATAAGAGAATTGCTAAGGTCTACAGGAATGGCAAATTGATATGTGTGATGGCTGGACATCCATAATTTGTAGAAGCTAAGAAAGAGGAAAAGGTGAGGCTCAAATAACAGAAAAGGCAAGCTGCCCTAGATGCCAAGAACTAAGCTAAGAAGCCTGCCACCACAAAAATTGATGCCTACTGTGACAGCTGAGTCTGTAAGTCAAGAAAAGTAAATGGAGCCAAAACAGAAAATTGTAAAAAGGGCGAGAAAGGAAACAGCCAAAAGGAAGCTGGATTTTGGAGGAGAAAAAGAAGAATAAGATGAACCTGAGTTAACCCAATCTATCATTACAAATCAATCAATTTTGCCCACTATGGAGCAAGCTGAAACCAAGGTCTATCTAGATGTGAATTTTCATGGTGAGCCAATAATTCCAAAGGATGAACCAATAGACCGCGAAAACCTACCCATCCCTAATCTAAACCTCCCAATTCCAACTACCTCAGCCAAAAGAAGAAAATCCATACCAAACAAGCCAGTTAAGTCAATTCCATTCAAATCCAAAAATCTGCCCAAACCCAAACCAACTGTCAATAATGGAGATCAACTCTACATCTGTGATATCAAGGAGTTTTCAGACCTCGATCTCTATCTGGATGAGGTAGATGAAGTGAGAGCTATTGATGCTTACAAGAAGCTTCTAGAGAGATTGGTATTCAGGTACAAGGGTGGAAAAGAGATTACTTGACCTCTTCACAGAATTCTCAATGAAGGTTATTATGTCTTAGTGAAGATATTCTCCTCAATAAGAAGAACTTTGGGTTCAACATTGTTGCCAAAAAGATGGTACTGAACAAAATTGAGGAGATAATGGAAAACAGGAGAGACCCAAATGTACTCCCAGGAGTCTTAACTATTCCCTACAATGGAGATAGAGTGCATTTGAGGCCATACTGGATAATGGAGTTCAAGGATGAGAAGAATATCAGAAGATTCTTCAGATTAGAAGATCAGCTAAAGATTCCAAGCAATGAAACTCTCATGGAGATGCAAGAGATGCTGGGTCAGATTAATGAATATGAATCTGAATTCTTTAAGCAACTTAAATACCAGATTGAAGAGAACAATAAGAAACTGGGAAAGAGGACTGGACATTCAAGGAAATAAGATAAATTTGCTCAGTCTAAACGAGCACCTTAAAAATGGCTTGTGAGATTTTCTATGAACCTTTATTTGTATAATTTTTAATAAAATGCAGCACTTGTTAATTTTATCTACTATTAATCAGTCTATATTCATAGGGTGTTTTGTTATCATCAAGTGTCTCTTAATTTATGCCTACGATTCCAATAGACATAAATTGGGGGAAATTGTTAGGAATATGTCATAGGCTTGATGATAAGTTCACCAAAACACCTCAGTAGATTTAATTTAGTATTTTTATAGCTCTCAACGGATGATCACCTTAACATCCGTTGAGAGAGTAACTTATGTATTAAAAAGTCTTGTAACACATTTCCGCATACTACAATACCTTAGAGATCTAGAAGTTGTAGGATATTCAAAGTCATGTTGACTACTAGATTGATATGCAAAGTAGGTTGGCTAATTGTAAAAATTAGATTCCTTGTAATTTTGCATAAGTGGAATGGAGTTAACTGCTATGGAAGACTTTCAATGGATGATTCTACAAGGTTTCGATGGATGATCCAAGTCACATTCAACGGATGATCTAATGAAGCTTCGACAGATGATTCAACGCAGTTTCAACGGATGATCCAATGAAGTTTCAATGGATGTTCAAACTCAAATTGCAGTTGATAGTGACTTGACAATCACATACATTGATTGTATACATATGGAATGTGGCAGCCTATTTACAGGTTTTAGAGAACAAAGAAGCATTTCCATTTCCATTGTAACTTGAAGATATTCAAAAATGTTGGATAGAGAAATGAAGAAGCATGAAATTAGGCTAAGACACTCTTGTTTTATTAGTTTGTCTTTTTATCATGTAACTTGGTGATATATAAACCAAGGGTAGCAAGTAGAATAACAATAAGCAAGTAAAACTAGAGAAATAGATAAAGCTGTATCTGTGAAGAATTTATCAGTTCTTTGTAATTCTACTTGTAAGCAACTATGTACAATCTTTGTATCATAGAGTTCTCGATCTTATATATATTTCTGGTGGAAAAGTTCAATCCACCAGAAAGTTTTTAAATACTTGTGTTTATTTACTTTGTGTTTAATTACTTCAATATTTTCATTCCGCACTTTAGCTTAATCAAACACAGTTATATATTTGAGATAGAATAGTTCTTGAAATAAAAAAGGAACCAGAATTACATTCAACCCCCCCCTTCTGTAATTCTTTATTAGATTGTTTGGGAATAACACATATCTTTTAGGATAATCTAATATTTCACTATCATAAAACAATTTAATACTGAACTGCTTCGCGTCTGTTAAAAAACAATCACACATAATAGAAAATTACATTTATTTTAGCTTACATTCTAGTAATAAGAAAGTGAAACAACTTCAAATATAGTAATAGTTTGATTCAGAGTCCAATACTAACATGTAAACTACTATGTTAAAAGTTTTCTCAACCAATGTTATATGGGGGTGGTAAAATCTTTAACATTGATTACAAATAGAAACTTGACGTCTATTCTCTATTTCTTAAACAAAAACTATATTGTAACTTTTTCAATATAGCTTTAATATGATCTAATTATGAACTTTAACATTTAATTTACCAGATAAAAATCAACATTAACATCATTTTTAAACATTAAACTGATGTCAAAGTTACCTTTTTACATCACCTATAAATGAAAACCGATATTAGAGGTTTGATTAGACATGAGTTCCTTAACTAGATTTGATGTGTTTGGGACCAGTAACATCAGTTTTCAGAAGTTGTATATCTCAACTGATGTCTATTGACTATACATTATCCTCTACTGATTGTATTATATGCACCCAAAAATACCAAATGTTAAATCTAAAACATATTCCAAAATAAAAATCTACCAAAAATAAAGACAAGGCCTAATCAAAATCGTAAAATTCTTTTTATCATTACCAAAACTCCAACAACCCAACAAACTCCTTAAGTCATAAAATATATAGACAATCTACGTACATTATCTAATCGATCCAATTGGCCAACTACACTCATCATATCTAATCTATATAGTACAACTATACTTCAAGTACAAAAAAAAAGTCAAAATAAAATGTTCTATAGAACATTTATTCGTACAAAACTCAAAACCAACTCCAAACTGTAGACACTACTGCAACGCCTATACATTAGCAATAATACCAATGACCATACACCAGCAGTAAGCGCTAAAAAAAATTATTATCAACTGCATTCCTTGTCTGAGTAAACTAAGTAAACTGCAAGCAAACCTGAAATATATTTAATATATAAATTATAGAGTACACCTCATGTTACATGTGATGTCAAAACTAAACAAAAAATTTGAGTACCTGATATTAATTGTCGTCTCCATTTATCTCCGGTGAAAACCCATAACTTAATTTTTTCTTCAGGGAGCTTGTCAATATATTCAGGGGCCTTCCAAACAGAAGAGAACATATATCAATTTAGAATCTTGTAAGAAACCAATGTCCGTACGAATACAAGCTTTTTGGATTCTATAAATTGGAAAAATAATTGTTAGTAGAATATACATATTAGATCTTAATTTTCATGCTCCTTTAGAAGCAGAAAATCAATAAAATAGCTTAAGCTACCCATTATAAATATAACACATGGTAACATAAACATTTATGTGCCTGTGGTATATCTACAACTAATAAAGCACCAATTTACATAAATACTTGGCTTATATTATGTTACTTATTGATCTATGCAATTTATAAGTCAATATAAATTACTTCTTATGCATTTAATAATTACTATCACAATTAAAAAGAGCTTATTGGAGTAATATTGCCAAGTCATTTGAATTGCTTATGTTTAAAATCGAATAGCTTGTGGTGCAGAAAAGAACAATGTTTTCAGTTCACATATGTTGATTACTTGATTTTGCAATTATCTATTTTGACACTTAAAAATATAGAATAGATCATTACCTTACAGATGGGTAGTGGAAAGTACTAGAAGTTGCATATAAGATTATAATATATGTAAGAATAGTTAGAAAGCAGCATATAACAAATTTCTGGTAGTGATGGTGCATTTACTCATTTAAGTAGTATTGACTACTAAATGGCACACTACAAACATAAATATATATATATATAAGTTGTACGCATGCAAACAAATTACAAATAATATATTTACACTCACTAGTTAACAAACATTCATAATATGATTTTACTTACCATGTTTCCATATATGCTTAGATTGATATATATATATATATCACATATATATATTCTTGACAGGTAAGTTGTTAGCATGTTCATTGGTCTTTACAATTGGATGCTCATAAGGTCATGTTGGTTTGAAATATCGGTCAGGCCAAGTCATAAGAACTTTATGTTCTCTACTTAAAGATTGAGTTGGATGTTCTTTTATATGTGAATCTGATGGAAAACTTCTCTATATGGACCTGTAAGCTTCATAAGCTAGCAAAAATATTAAGCTTGTCGACGCTTGCTCTCCCCTCCACTTGATAACAAGATGCTTGATGAGAAAATCTCATAGATTTATTGCCTATTAACAAGATAGAAATATATATAAAACATACATCTAAAAGATCCCATATACTAAATTTATATATAAGACTTTACTTCGTATAGAAATTTAAAATGCATATCTTTCGCCTAATGAATATAGATAAATCTGATCCTTAAAACATTAGATACCTTATTAATTAACGAAATGAAGACACCATTTTCTAACTGCATTTACCATTAAGAACCGCATAAAAATATAGATATTAATGTAGTATCACTAAATTCATGTATTGAGCAAACATTGTATAATATGTTTTGCTTGATAATTATGATCTCAAGGAGCTCATATCGCCGTACAAAGGCATCATTGCTACTAGTGCGTTATATTAATATAACTCAAAATGTACAAGACAGTCTCACACATATCATATCCCAATAACATGTCATGTTATAATATAAAGTTGTGGCATAATGATAAGTGCATTAATAAAGAATTGACCTGAGCACTATTGTTCTGGGTTGATTGCATATAATGTTACAATGTTAACCTTGTCCTGCTTCAATCATGTCATCTAAGATAAATTGTGGAACCCGCATAAAAAATAATACAGATTTAACAGTTTATTAACATTCAAAATCATAAAAAATATTGTGCTTCAATAATAGAACATATGCATTAGAACTTTTGAGAAAAAAATTATACAAGAATATAGTACACTGTACATATATTAGATGTGAATGATTGTTCTAATCAGTGTAGTGTTTCCACATCCTGTCTCCCCGCAAACAACCAAAACATTGTTCTTTTTCAACAGGCCCAGTGTCAATTCAGCAATAGGAAGTTTAGTTTTGGATTCTAACATTACCAATACATATAATACCTAATTTATATAATCAAGCAGATTCGTATAAATTTCAAATATAAATAACATTTTAATGAACAAAAGCTACACAATAAAGTATAATAAAACAAAATTAACAATAAAATAATTACCAGTTGGAGCTTTCGAGCAAACATGTCTTTATTCAATTCCTACATGTATCAAAAGTAAGAAAAAAATATTTGAGTCCAAAAATACTCAATTGGGATTCAAAGATAATTAGGGTTTATATTTTTACCCACTTCACTTTGAACAAAGCATTACCCACTTCAATTTAAACAAAGCGTCAGAGTTGAGAGCTCCAAGATTCTATTGAGTTTCGAGATTCTACTGAGTTTCAAATAGCTTCGATTCAATTTTAAGTTTAGCCTAAAAATTGCATATTCAATTGTTTGTGTGTGTGTGTGAGAGAGAGAGGGAGTTGGGTTCGTCAGATAGGGGCTGGTGTGAGAGAGTCGGGCTGAGAAAGTTGGGGTGAGAATGAGATAGTTAGAGTTGGTGAGAGATGATGTGTTTATTTTTTGATTTTGATTTTATTTATTAGCTTTATGCTTTTAGTTTTAGTGGGGTGTGTTGATTGGGGGGGACTAAAATTTGTGTAAGTGGGGAAATATTTGGTGAAGGGGGAAAACATGTATGATAAAAAATAGATGCGGGGGAAATGAAAGAGTTGGGAGCGTGTTTATTTTTTTGAGCTTAAATTAGACATAAATTGTATTAGAAAGTGATTTCTGAATAGCCATATATATCGGTTTTATTTGGAGCGATGTTAATAGTACTTTTTTATATCGGTGGAACAAGAAACTGATGTCTAATGGGGGATATTTATTACTAAATTTCTAGTAGTGTTAATTCGACTACAAACAACAGCTCAACCTAAATGATAAAAAATTGATACTTTACATAATATTTCAGTAACCCACCACTATCCATATATATTAACACCAAAATCCCCAAATTTTCAGCGTAAAATCGAAGTAAATATGCATGCATATATGTTCAACTTAATCAAAAACAAAATATAGACACTTATCGGGATATTCAGGAAATTCGTAAGGTTGATATATGTTCAGATCTTGTTTGGGTTTTATTATCCACACCATTTTACCGATTGCCTTCGATTTAGTTAGAGGGTTAGGGTTTGTAAGATAGGAAGGCGTTATATTATTTATGATCCATTCGTA
This sequence comes from Apium graveolens, assembly GCF_009905375.1. NCBI lineage: Eukaryota > Viridiplantae > Streptophyta > Magnoliopsida > Apiales > Apiaceae > Apium > Apium graveolens. Next base: position 115,869,525 of record NC_133651.1, on the reverse strand, counting down.
CTCTTATTATTGATGAATTACACTGGCCACCCTATAATTATTATATTGGACTTAAACAATATAACGCTATTTGCTTCATTTGATGGACTGCAAGAAAGTGCTAAAAAATAATTAGTTGGGATATTATATTGGCAACTATTATATTCCAATCATTTTCTGCAAAAACAAATTATAGTTCAAGCCATTTAAGTACAATTAAGTCTATAATTTAATATATAATATAAATTAAAAATAAAAATATAGCTAAAAGGAATTAATATACCGAATGCAAATCAAGATATTATAATAAAAAAAATCCAAAGATGCCTATGGAACCTTTTACAAGCTCTTATAGCATTATACCAAATAGTCTTCATTCAAGTACAAATTATAGCAGATAATATTTCTAGAAAATGTTTCACCGGATTATCCATCTATTTTCTAATTATAATATTATACGACCCAAACATGTAAAAACTGTCAGGGATAAAATCGGTTAAGTATTTATATTTTTGACTGAAAATGTAGCTGAAGTCCTTTTTTGTTTTCGGAGTACACAACATAAATAGTGTGTGATAAAACTGACAGCAAAAATATTGATTAAATACTAAAACAACAACAAAAGGAAGAAAAGTGAACAAGAGAAACCAAAGCCAATGATTGTAATTTAACCTTGTTGACGTTCTTGGTCAAATCTAAAATATTTCGCTAGTGGTCGGTTTAAATGACTGGTTTCAATTGGCAAACATTAAAATAAAAAATCAACTAGTGTTAAATATTGTTGGTTTACAGAAAAAGGTGATCAATTTTAGGCGGTGATGAACCCGTTTAGGCACCTAGATATGATAGAATGGTCAAATTTTACCGTTCCCTTTGCCGATTTTCTTGTCTCAAGTATCGTCATTTCAAACAATTTAAAAATTTGCTCGTCTAATTTTTTTTGTATATTTTTAGTAGGTGTCTGGTGCATTTCTAGTAAACCTACTACCTAATCTATTACCGACTATGCATCTAATGAATACATTACATTCGATGTACCGAACTTCAAATCAAATTACTACAAACAACGATAAAACAAGCACATTAATTTAAATCACCGACTACATCACATCCGTACCAAACTTAGAATGTCATTTGTACGCGATACATTTATATAAAAATCTAAAATGTTTGAGAAAAATAAAGTTGATGTGCAATAGTTTGGTTTCTTTGTAACTGGAAAATGTATCCAGTTTTCTTGGTTTTATAACATTATCTTGGCTTCTTATGGTGGTTAATGGTTTCGCTAGACAGTGATGATTGATGATTCACGTGATTTTGATTCAAAAAATATATTTTCATAAAAAAAAATATTTTTTTATAAAATGCTCATTTACCCAAAAAAATAAACAAATATATTTTTTTGAGTAATACCTGGTCTAAAGATGGCTATCTAGTTAATAAAATAGTAAAAATATTTAAAATAGGTATTATTGCCACTTATTCTAAAAAAAGTGTTAACTCTGAACTCATCTGTGCATTTAATGACTAAATTCTTGTCCGTCAAACCCATTATTAAACAACCAGTTTCCATTGATCACTCATTTTCCTTTACCACTTTGAATGAGTAACAAATTCTCACCTAAAAATGTGTAGACACCATGCATATTCATAACTGAGGTACAAGTCGCCTAGCATGGAGTGAACCGTCAATTAGAGCCTGCCAAATGTGCGGGTTTGAACCGCCCGTTCGGGATTGGTTCGTACGGAAATCCGGAATTATTTAGCCCGAACCGGACTGATTCAAGCCCGCACAACTTGTAAATATGACTGAGCCGGTTACGAATCGTATATTACAAAATCGGGACCGGGACCGGCCTACACTAACCCGCCCGCGCGAGCTGCACGCACCTGCCAACCAGCACATCACGCACAGCCCGCACAGGCCCGCGGGTGTGCTCACGCGTCCCTGTCTTTTTCCGAGCAAATCTGCTACATAGATTAGTATGTAAAAGTAACAATACTATAATAAAATATACTCCCTCCATCTCATATTATCTGTCCTCTTTTGACTAGTCAACAGTCAAATTATTTAAATTTTGACCGTAAATTACGTATAAAATATAATTAGATAATTTTTAAAACTATTATCGTTAGAAAAATATATCTAATTTTCTTTCAAATGTATTTTTTATCTTTTTAAATAATACATAAAATTATTGTAATTATCAGTCAAAATTTGGTTAATTTGACCATATATTAGTCAAAACAAGACATATAATATGAGATGGAGGGAGTATAAATTATCATTTGCTTTGCTCGAGCAAGTTGTTTTGCTTTGCTGGAACACCGACAATCCAAATATATACATTAACAAAGCAAGTTGCAGTCTGCAACTTAATCAAACCCGCACAGGCCCGCACACACAGCCCGGTTCATTCGTTCGGTTCGCCCAGCTCGCAATTCGCAGGTTAATCGTATACCGGTTACGAGTCTATTTTTAACGGTTCAAACCCGGCCCGAGCCCGGTTCGTTATTAAGCAGGCCGATTCAGTGTTCATATATCGAGTGCTGAACCCGTGTGCGTGCCGTGCGGCCGGACCCGGCACGCACGGACCACACAAGTGGCCAGGTCTACCGGCAATGCCTGAATTCCCAAAGTTATTTCCCATACAAGGTGTAATATTGTTTATTTAAGTAATAATAATATAGTTTATAGTCCTCGTCTCCATGATAGTGGTTCTGCACTTGGGAAACCATATTTTCATTATAATACCTTAAAATTAAGTCACATCATGGATAGTATATGTCGTGCTGCATGCAGCAATATTCATCGTATTTTCCATTATATATAAGTAGTCGGTATAGTAACAATCATGATTCCCGCATCTACACAATTGACAAGCAAAATGGATCTTCGTAAAATATGGTTAGTTCATTTAAAAAATTAAAATCATTTATGAGAATAGTTATCGTCAGAGGTTGTGGTACATTGTTGTGCGCTTCCAACCTCCCATTTCTCTGCTCTTCTCTAAGATGTTTAATCAACAATAGTTTTGTATTTCCCAGGACAACACTCGTGTGATAATTCAGATCTATACAAGGGCTACATTCCATATTTGTCCTTCCATCTGAAACACGTTCCAAGAATTTTTGACATTTTTTTAATAAAATAATTAATATTGACAAATAACAAAAAAACATAGTATATACTAACTGCGAGAAAGCATGATGATCCCAATTATTGTTATAATTGATATAGCATTTAATTGTCTTCAAGGTGTTTCGACCAATCTATGTTAATGTTAATGATAAAAACATTATTTTCTTATTGGGGAGAAAATGATAAAAAAAAAAAAATCATTCATAAAATTCCGACAAAACTTGAAGTTTGGGATAAATATCATAATAAGGTCGGCTCGAATCCAGAATTTCTTGTATATAATCTTTCCTACCCGCTATGCGCATTGCGGTAATCTTTCCTAATTAACATATTTATGGGTTTTTGGAGCATGATTACAATATAAGCATGCGAAACATATTCTAATTATACTAAAATTAGTATAGGAATGATGAAACCCGCTCATCCTCATCTTTTCGGAAATAACTTGAAGTCCTCCCGACAATATCTTCCTCCCATTTGTTATAATGTGTTGACGATGATATGTGCTAATCCTCATCAATTTGCTCTCTTCCACTATCTGATAAAATTGTAGGCTACTTTATATGCACCGCTCTCCGCTAACCCAGCTCGATGGGCTCAATGGCATAATCTTATTAGCGATGAGATGGTGCATATTGCCGGAATCTTAATTGAGGGCCTCCTCCTAAAAAAAGAATGTCATGTTGAAGCGGTAATAGCGATTCCTCGTTTTTTATTTATATCGATTTATATTAATTCTTTCTTTTTAACTGATTTATATACATGTGTGCATAGACAAATGAACACAATTGTGGTGGAGAAAGAAAAAGGATTTCATGGATGTGGATGAGGAGACGAATGTTAAGGATGGATGCAGTGGTGGGGACGAAAATGAAAAAGATGGATCATCCGATATATTTTCGTCAGATTAGTTAAAAAAGTTTGTTTCATGAACTTGATTTCCTATTTGGTTGATAAATATTTTGTATAGTGATATTTCTGATTGGATTGTATACTTTAAACCGTGATATAATGCAATTATCTAAAATGTGTTGATTTTAGAATCTGGTTATTTTTTTAATCTAAAACCTAAAAAACTGATTGAATTAGGCATAATAGTCCATTTTTTACCGTATAACTTATCAGAAATCGAAAGCACGGGCATATTCGATTAATTGTATATTAAAACCGACTGTCAGTCTATTTTAAAACGTTCGACTACGTATACTTATAAAATCTACCGTGATTGAAGGTTTGACTCCGATCAATTTTATTATAAGTCAATATATTATTTTGGACACATAATCAATCAGGATGCTAAGTTGGTTATGTTATTTTACAGTAACATTGGTTCCACGAGGTGACACTTTGACAAGAATGGACCCACATTAGAAATTATGTGAAGTGACTTAATCGATTGGACTTGTGATCAGTTACAAGAGTGAGACACGACCAAATGTCATAATCGAATAGTCAGACCAGTTTTAAACCGACCAGTATCAAAAGTCGATTTTAAAATTTAAAGGGACCGATTTTTAGTAAAACTAACCGTATCTGTATGACAGGGTTGAGGTGGTCCAATCATATATTTAGATTTATGAGTTTTTTAGGCCTTAGCAATTTGGATTTGAGTCCCTGACTTGGAAAATTTGTTGATCTAAACTAATAGAGTAGTAATTAATTGATGATGGCATTACATGATTAATATTAGGTTATGCTCTTTCTTTTTTAGAGAAACCTTTTAGTGCTTTTAATAGCTTGCTTGCACATGTTTTAATTTTTTTTTCTTAATAAAAAAATATTGTAGAACATATAAAAGTATTTTGTTACGAGTTATTCTGATGTGAATCTTTCATTAATCAAATCTGCAAACTAGTTAATTAAAATTATCCCATAACTATTAGAACTCAGAATATAACTGCATCTCAAATTGTGCACTATTGTACCACAGGAAGAGGGATTTATACAACTGCAAACTCGCTTCATCCAAGACTTATAGCAACTGAGTATCTTCACACCTACTGGACCTGGTTAGTGTTAGTGTTTAAGTCTTTTTTATTTACCCCAAGACCCAATGTCTCCAAAATTCTACTACATATATAAAATTAAGTAGTTGTAACTTGTTAGTAAATAAAAAATATATGATGGTATTGTTTTTCAGCATAAACACTTCTACTAATTCCTTGACCAGACGTCAATGAATGCTATTGCAAAATACACATAACAAATTATGATCTTACAAAGAATTGAGTCCACAATGAGATGAAAATATTTTTGTTTTTGAAAGCTGTTAAGTATATGTGGCATTGAAGGCCAAAATTGAAGGGATAATAGGAGATTGATAGATGGTCAACAATAAAGCGGAATCAAGCATGTTGGCTAGAAATTCTGACTTGGCCAACAAATTTTGGAACTACAGCTCGAGTTGCAGTGAGGCCAAATTAGTACCGAAAAAAGCTTGCTATTAAAATGAACTGTTTATACGTATATGCAACTCCTTTTTGTCTATGTTGAAGTACATAATAGCTTTAAAATTAATAGAGAAAAATATTTAATTTTTTAAATTAAAATTATTTTAAAATTATTATTATATTATTAGGCTAAAATTCTATGTTACATAAATTATCGAGTTGAAGGTTTAATTTCCGAAAAGCATTGAAGGAGTTAACTATATTAATTTTAAAGAGCGCGAGGAGAACCCATTTACAAGATAATTACTTAATTGCATAGTGTTTTATTTTTGAAAAAAATTAGAATTAATTCAATAATGAAAAGTCATACGGCATCTACAAGAACAATCGAGTCGAACAAACATAAAACAGATCATATCGCTGATTAATTTAGTCTTTACGAAGACACAATCAAGCGATTTGTTGAAATTGATATATACACATGTATCGCCTTCACCAGAACCAGTTTGAGTTATTGATCGTAATTACAATCCCATATAAATCTTTATCGGTGAATCAAACCTCTGAAAATCCGGCAGATCTAACGTCCTAAACATCGAATCACACCAAAACACACCAAAAAACACATCAAACTCTCACAAGGAGAGAATAAACAAAACCCAAATAAATTGGGAATAAATCTCACCCAACAAAGATTTTATCAAACAAAAATACAATCTTGAACGATAAAAATCCTTACCCGGGGAGGAGTATTATTGAAAAACACGACCAAAGCAAGGAAAATAGATGATTTGGGGCTTTTCACCGGTGAAAACCGATGAAAGCCCCGAAAACTCTCTCGGCCTCTTTTTTTTTTTCTAAACTTAATTGCATAGTTAATCACCTTTAACAAGTTTATAATATTTTAGATCAATTATTTTTAAAAAAATAATAGAAAATATTAAGAAATGGAACTGAAAAACTATTTTCTTAAATTATTCACAAGTTGAAATTAGAAAAAAAAACTCGACCAGTACCTTGGCGTTTTTCTTACTTATACTATATATCATAATAGTTTTATGCATACATGCAAAATTTTTTTAAAACTAAAATGTAATTGATCAATTAATATAATACTACATATAATATCAAATAAAATTATAAAATATTGTTAAAATAAGATGATGAAATGCAAATCAAATTATTAAATTAAAAAAATTCTAAAGATGATATGGCACACGTTACAAACTTTTATAGCATCACACCAAATAGTATTTCTCCAAGTACATGTTATAAAAATACTCTTATAGTATATTGTCTGTTAAATCCCTGCCATCTTGTCTCCTGATTGTAATCAAAGTAATGCATACATACTTCATTGACTAGGTTCTTCTCCGTCAGACCCATTATTGAAAAACCAGCTGCTTCCATCAATCACTCCTTGACCACCGAGTTGCTGCATCTGCACACACATTATCATGATTATTAGTAGAACAGTGGAATAAGTAATAAACTCTAACCTCAAGATACAATTAAACGTGTAGACACTAACAAGATTCAAATGTGCTACTTTTAGAGGTGGTTCAGTTTCCATGAATAGAGCCATGTTTGAAGTAATACATACATGTGCATTCAAAGCTGAGGTATTTCCAAATGGACTGGCATGGAGTGGGCGGCCAATGCTTGAATTCCAATTGTTATTTCCCAGTGAAGGTGCCACGTTGTTTGTGGAAGGGATCATATCATTGATAGCTCCTTCAACTAATCCTCCATCCCCATGATAGTTGTTGTGCACTTGAGAAAGCCTATTTTCATTATAATGCCTCATCTGGCCAGTCATGTCAATCGGATCTTGAATAGTATTAGCCGTACTGAATCCACCAATATTCCCACAGTAAGTGGTGGGTATAGCACTCCTCATCGAACCCGCCTCTGCACATACATATGCATTATTCACAGCTGTGGTATTTCCAAATTGACTTGCATTGAATGAAGGGCCAATGCTTGAATTCCCATAGTTATTCCCCATAGAAGGTGCAACGTTGTGTGTTGAAGGAATCATATCATTGACAGCTCCTCCAATTAATCCTCCTCCTCCTCCTCCTCCTCCTCCATGATAATTGTTCTGCACTTGGGAAACCATATTTCCATAATAATACCTCGTTTGGTCAGTCACATCGCGGATAGTACTTTCTGTGCCGCATCCAGCGATATTCCCCATATTTCCACTGTAAGTGGTGGGTAAAGTAGCATTCCTGATCGAACCTGCCTCTGCACAATTGACAAGCAAAATTAATCTTGGTAAAATAACTGGTTTACTTAAAAACCTATATTAATTTCATATATGAGAATAGTTAACTTACCAGCTCTGGTAAATGGTGGCAATGGACTGTATTGAGCAGATGATGAAAATCGGCCATTAGGAGCACGACCAGTATTAATTGGTCGTAGAGGATTGTGCGCTGCCAACCTCCCATTTCTCTGTTCATTCCTAAGATGATTAATCAACAATACATCTGGATTTCCACCGACAACACTCGAGTGATAATTCAGATCTATCCAGGGGCTACATTCGATTGACATCCTTCCATTCAAAACAAGTTGCAAGAATTTTTTATATTTCTGCAATACATAATTAATATTAACAAATAAGAAATAATAAATATATATATATATATAGTAACTACTTAAAAGCATGATGATCCTGATTTTTGTTAGAACTGATATAACATTTAATTGTCTTGAAGAAGTATCAAATCTTATAAATGCATGGAAATGGAATCATATTTATAAAGTTGTGTTAGGTAAAGAAATGTACTAGGCTTGAGACACCAAGTACACACACATTATCACATAACAACACAACATCACTCAGAAACCTGGAGATGGCTGCCAACTTGTCCTGTCGTTAGTCCCTGTACGTTCATGGTCTCTAAAATGTTTGTAGGAACAGCTTCTGTGAAAAAAGTTATTCAAAAATCACACATGCACACATAAACAGGCTGACCTAGAAAGAGACATAGAGGACACAACAGGGTGTTAAGACTGCATTTGAAATAGGCATAGGATAGCTTACTAGCACAGCCAATAAGTAAGATAGCTTCCACGAAACGGCTGTGGAGATCAGGTTCCCAAGTAATATGTACATTCCTTCTTTCTGTGTCACAACCAAAAATTCGATATTAATATTGTGCATTGACTAAAAGTGTCATCTTATATAATTATCATCTCAAAATTATCAGGTTCTTACCAGATGTTTCATGATCAGTACTATTTCTAGTAGCAGAAGAAGATGCCCCCTCACTAGCATTAATGTTCTGACCAGTATGATGTTGTGCAACGGGGGCGGACCTGTTTTTCTTATTTACCCTCCACCACAAAACATACAGATATATATGTTTGACGTCATCAGCCCCTATAGGCTTAACCAAAAAGCTTTGAGCTCCCTTATCAATTCCCTCAACTTTTGCTCTAGTATCAGCTGATGTAACTGAGTACGTTAATTGAGTTTTAATTATTAGTACAATGACTGTCAATGTAATTCAATAAATTTATAATCTGAACATTAATACAGTATATATGAGTTTAAGAATAATAAATATATATATTCATGGAACTTACAAACTACTGGCAAATTAAATTCTTCAACTATCTGCGGTAGAAATTGAAAACCATGTACATCTGGCATATCAACTTCAGTCATAACCAGATCCAATGGTTCGCTGCTTCTTAGCACCTCTAGAGCCTCTGCTACACTGTTAGCCGTTGTCACTGACAAAAAAAAACAAATTTTAGCTGGGTTATGAAAATAATTTTATAAACATTCATGATAGACAATATTTAAAGACAAGAAAATGGTATAACTAATTCAGAAAATGGTATAACTAATTCAAATTTCATAGAAGGCTGACACTGACATCATCAGAGATAAATTTAAGGATTTTTTCTGAATTAAATTAATTTGCTTCTCTTGTTAGTAAAAATTATTTTAAAAGTTATTACATATATTAAATAAGAGGTTGTGTACAAAAACTACACCGTCATTCCAATTAAAATCTAATAATCTAATTTTGTACAAAATTTTGTATCCAATTTTGTGCACCAAGCATTTTTCATTAAATAATTTCTATTTATTTGAAACATTTAATTGATAAACATTTGCAAATTCTAATCAAATTTTAGATGTTTGTATTAGATTGATAATAAATTACTCATTTGCCCATTCATTTCTATAGAGTTTAATTTAATTTCTAGTTCAATTCTATACATTATAAAATTTACCAAAAATAACAAAAATATATTAATATAAAAATCAAATACATTCTCACACCACACTTTCATCACTACACTGCCATGAAATATAAATATTAATTGGTCCATATAAAAGTAATATTTTTTAATATGTTATTGTGCTCAGTTCCAAATTATTCCTGTACAAATAAGTTCCAAACCATTCCTATACAAATAACTAGAGAGGAATTAGTGGCAAATAAATTACAGAGAGAAGAATCCATCAAATTATTTTCAATCAGATTGAAATTCACCAAATCACTGACATGGAATTGGTGTGGTTTGATTGACAATTATTTATTGACTAAAATTTAAAGTAAAAAAGGATAGATATATATATCATTTGATATAAGATCAATAAAATGAGAATTTGAAAATACCTTTGTAATTCCATTTTTCCATACATTCTTTCGCATGAAGCAGGCATGTTCGATCATTGTCCACCACCAAAATATTGAATGCTTTATCAACACTGAACATGTTTACATCGGCCATTTAAAACTTGAAATTATAAAATTATAAAAACTTGTCTATAACATAAACCAACCAAAATTCGCTACTAAAATTGTTATAATCTGAGTTATGATATATGTCATCTCATGTCGTTATATATTCTAGTATGTTTCAACCCATAACCAATTATAAATTACTTTTATGAACCGTTACATTCATTGTAACCGATTACTAATAATTATAAATATCTATTAAATAGTCAATAATATTATCCTTTTAGAATCTTTTAATTTCTTCTAAGATTTTTCATTCACACTTTTTTCTTCTTTTTTAGTTTTTAGTTGTATTATAAACGAAATTTTACAAACTTCAACTTATTATAATAGTAAATAACTACTCCCTCCGTTCCTGCCAATTGTTTACATTTGATTTCGGCATGGAGATTAAGAAATATGTATAAAGTATTGAAAAAGAGAATTAAAAGTGAGTGAAGTAGCGGGACCCATTGATTTTTAATGTATAAAAAACAGATAATACATTAAAAGTAGAGTGAAAAGGGAAAAAAATGGGAAAGTGGTGGGACCAATTTATCATTTTTGGTAAATTTAAAATGTAAAGAATTGGATAGAAGTGTAAAGAAATGGTTGGGACGGAAGGAGTACTAAATATACTCTTTCATTTTAAAAAAAATATTACCTAGTGCGCACCCGAAAAGTAGCGACTGCTGGGTTACCTACGATAAAAAAAAAAAAATTCTGCCCTACATTATCAATTAAAATCCAAATAGACTCCCATCGAAATACTATCAACAGGGTCGTAACGAAATTCCAACAATTCATCAAAGAATTGATAACGCTCTTCGAATAGATATATTTTCGTTTGTAGTTCTATTGGTAGTTAATCTCCTTCCATTATAAATATATTATAATTTTAGATCGGTTATATTTATTTTGTTAATTAATGTTTAATATTTTAGATCGGTTAAAATATTTTCAATGTTAGTCCCTTGGTATATCTACAAATTACTAAAAAAATAATAAAAACATCGAAAGAATAATTTAATCAATCTTATAGATTTGATATATGTAAAATCCAATATGTACATCAATTTTACACAGAAAAAAAATTCAATTTTTAGGAGTATCACAAAAATATATAGATCTTGACTTAATACAAATATAATATTGAGAAATAATTTGATGGAAAAATACCAATCCGAGATGAAATACTAGTTAGATGTAGCGGTCAACTGACCCGTTAACATTAATACTGTTGGATCTTGGATAAATACTTTGTTTTTAAAATTAAATACCAATTTCTTAGGAAATTCTTGTTAAGAGTACGGTTCAAATGACTCGCTAACTATTAAAATCTAAAATCCAATAAATTTAACGTTTTCTAAGAATTTGAAAATGACCACCAAAATATATACATCTTGAGATCCACACGTCTAAATCGTCGAGAAGTATTTCGGAAAAAAAACTCGAAACATAAATTCGGGATAAAACTCTAGTCAGAAGTACAAGTCAAATAACTATTTCTAAAATGTCATAACAAATAAATTTATTTTTTCTAAAAATTTATAAATATATCACCGAAATATGTAGATCTTAACATCCATACGGTTGGATCGTAGAGCATTTGTTTTTTGTAAAATTGAAACATCAATTCAAGACAAAACACTAGTTAACTAGTACAAAAAAAGCTTTATAGCGTCGCACTTTGGGCGTCGGTTGTATGAGGAAATGTTGCCTTTAATTATCTTAGATGTCGTTTGTATGTTGGGCCGACGCTTATTATCATTTATTCTGGACGACCGATGCTGTAAGATGTAATAAATGTCGGTAAATCAAAAACCGTAAGATGACTTTATAGCGTCGGTGTATTAAAAGCTGATGATATATATGAAGTTTAAGGTGGCGGTCACTAGAAACCGACACTATAGATTATATTATAGTATCGGGCATCAGGAACCGACGCAATAGATTACGTTCATAGTGTCACATTACAAAATGCCGACTTTGCAGGCAATTAGAATTTTTTTTGGTTCCCTCCCTTTTCCCCGGTACCCTTTTGGCATAATTATCTAATAATTTATCAAGTATTTTTCTTAGACATAATTGTTGAATAACCCTTCTGGTACAATTATCAAGTAATTTTTTTTAGACATAATTATCTAATAATTGAAAAACTTGTTTACAAAATAGAGTTTTTATATTACTAAAATAATTTTTTTGTTAATTTTAATAATAATAATTTATTATTAAATTATTAAAATTATTTTGATAATAAAGTATATTATTAAAAATTATTATAATAATAATGTATCTATTTAAATTTATTTAATTTGGAGTTTTTTCTTGAAAATTTTCCTTTCATCCGAAATTTTATTAGAAAATTTAGAATTTTATCCAAATTTCTATACAATTTGATAAAATTATTTAAATTAAAAAATAATTTTATCAGGATAAATTTACTCAGAGTTTGGGTTATTAACGCGAACAACTGGCGGACTGTGTTTAATTTGTATCATTAGGATGAGACTAGGCTTTTGTTTAAATCTGGGTTTTTTTTATAATTTGCCACATTATTTTAAAAATATATTGTGATTTATATAGTATAATTAGTAAATTATAGTATTTTAGCAAATTAATTCATCTGTAATTAAAATAAGGGATTTTTTAATAAATACCGAACTTTTACAAAATTTTTGTAAAAATACAATCACTTTTTTAAAATATTTGCAAAAATACTTGCAATCATATTTACAACCACGTTTGCTACTTGAAATTATAAAAAATATTGTAAAAATACGTTTTGTAAATTGCAACCACATTTGCAACATAAAATACAACCTAAAACAGTTTTACAATTTACACTAAATTGCAAGTTATTATGCATATATGTTATATTTTTTGTTTATGGGGTATGTTTTGTATTTTGGTTATTAGGTGTTTGAGGAAGAGTATTTGATATAGAGTAGTTTGAGTGGCCGATTTTAATGGTTTATTTGAACTTGGCATACACTTGTTTCTATATTTGACTAATAATATATAGAAATTTAGTAAATTGTATTCATTTGGTGTCTAAGTCATCTTGCTCAATTAAGCTCCAAAATGTAGAATTTGTAAATAATGGCAGCATTGCTATAAACCACTGTTAGACCTTTCAACGAGGACCTAATTAGATGAACTAAAACATTTTTCTTGTGATAACATCCATGACTGAATTTTGAATTACAACCAGCGAACCTGAGATAAAAGCTTTCCAGCATAGATAAATTAGTTAACTGTTGCCCAGTCTAGATCTTTATGGTTAGTAAAGAATATAGTTATTGTTAGATATTGATTACAACACCGGGGGGGTGAATTTATTTTCTTAATTTTAGTCTTTTTAAAACTATTTGGATATGGTGAACAATGCAATCTATTTTGTAGAGATATTGTGTTTAACAGAATTAATAAAACATGCATAACAAATAGAGTATTTTCAAAACCCACTTAACTTTATATTAAAATTAAGTATGTCTTGCTACAAATTTATGGGTTATTTGTAGATAAAGAACTCAACTTCTTTTTTGAGAGATTACAACAAAAATCTAGATCTATTTTTCACTACTTAAAACAAAGGACCATTGTTTACTTTATAGATTAGTAAACACAGGTTCACACAACATGTAATAAGATGTACTAAACCCTACTTTAAGTAATTTCTAAGATTTTCCATTTCTAGCTTAGTGAATTCTTGCAAATCTTGTAGGTATGTGACCTTTCTTTGTCAGTTAATCTTGGCCCTTGTTCTTGCACTCTTCAAGCTGCTTTTATAGACTTTTCAATCTAAGTGATTAGATCTTTTGTTGATTGATAATCTTGAATCTTTAACTTATCTGCATTCTGTACTTGAGGTTCATATCGAGATCTCCAGTTGGTTGTATTAGAGAACTGACATCTCGATAAGTATAATGACTTATCGAGATCTCTTAGTTCTCTATAAGTATCTTTGACTTGTCGAGGTCTCTGAGTTCTCTATAAGTGAACTTGGCTTGTCGAGATCTCCAAAACTCTGCATGTAGAAATGACTTGTCGATATCTCTGAGATGTCTATATACATTTTGACTTGTCGAGATATCTCTGAGATCTCTAATGAGAAATTGACTTGTCGATATCTCTAATCTTCATATCTTCATTTTTACTTGTCGATATCTCTGAGTTCTCTATATGCAGAAATGGCTTGTCAATATCTCAGAGTTCTCTATATGCATAAATGGCTTATCGATATCTCAGAGTTCTCTATATGCATTTTGACTTGTAGATATCTCTGAGATCTCTAATGATAATTTGACTTGTGTATATCTCCAATCTTCACATCTTCATTTGACTTGTCAATATCTCTCATACTTCTCTATAAGCCATTTTGGACTTCTCGATAAGTCATTATGGAGTTCTCGAATAACTTCCTAATATGACTTGATCTGTGACTTGTAGATATCTTAACTTAGAACATTTTTCCTAGAACAGATTTATTCAACTCCAAACTTCTTCATCTTTTCTTTGAGGCATGATCTTGTTGATCTTTTTTCCAGAGTTTATTCTTAGGCTTGAGACTGTTCACAGAAAAATACTCCAATCTGATCTATAACATTTTTACAAACTCAAGTGTTACAATACAAAATACAGATTTAGATTATCATATAACTAAATCTTAGGGATATCATTGTGACTTAGTCTTGTTATAATACATGCATGTCTTGCATAATAATCTCCCCCAATTTATGAGAAGATTGCTTATCACAAATTTATGCCTGATAATAAGACTAACCCCAAGTTACAATGATACAATAAAAGTTTACACAAAATTGATAGATCACAAATACAACTTTTAGTTACTGAGTGATTACATTAGTTTAATAATTACATTCATCACATGTAATTTTCATAGCCTGATTCATTTCTAATGAGATCCTTAAAATTTACAAGCACTTGAAGTTCTTCTATGATTTCAGTCCCTCTTAGAGCTTCCATAAGCTTGAGCCAATCATCCAATGAATAACCATTTAAGTAACCAACTATGAATCTTGAAAATCTGCCAACTTTTATGTTCAAAAAGTGTCCATCCTTAGAAATTCTGCTCATCCCCTTTGTCGTGAGCTCATTTGATCTTTGTTCAAACATGGCAATTTCTGTTGCATATTTACTATCCATTTCTTCATCTTCATCCTTTGTTTTTTTCTCTTTTTTCATCTCTTACTTTCATCCATACACACATTACAACCCTTCATGCCCTTGTACGTGTGTCCTTATCCTTCATTAAGCTGATCACCCTTTTAATTTATGTGGTTGAAAGTGTGTCCATTAAATCACTGCCAAGTAGAGTAAATGAGCCATCTTGATAGTAGATTCTGACTTCTCTTAATGATACAATCCACACTTTGACTATTTCTTCATCTAATTATTGAAAGTAGTCATCATATGTGATGCATCAATTTAATGGTAAAAAAATAGTTTGATCAAAGCAGTTTTAGATAGCCCTCTCTTCGACTTACAGCTTTTTTTGGATTTCTCCCAACAGTTTTGAAATGAGTTTTTATTGGTGACTTAAATGAAGGTGAGTTTGAGATTTTCTTTAGGGTGGTTTGGCTAGAGGTGATTGGTATTTTAAGTAGAGTGTTTGCAGTTTATTTGAACAAAAGTTTTGGCTTATGAGTTAAAGGTAGTTGAGTGTTTGAGTTTGCAAGCTTAGAGGTTTGAGTTTGTTGGATTTAGATTGGTAGGACATTTTTTTTGGTGCCTTCACCATCTTCCCTTTTCTTCCTTCTTCTTTTATCTCCCCTTTTCTTGTCATCAATCTTCTTATCTTCTACTTTGTTGCCAGTTGCTTGAGAATAGTGACTTAGATTTGAGCTAGAAGGATTTCGATCATCTTTCTTCTGCTCATCATCATCAAAGTCATCATTAGTATTGAATTGTGTTTTGGGCAGCTTGGTTTCAGCATTTTTCAAATATCTCTCCAATATCTTGATCATGTCTTCATCTTCAACAGTCTTGTACTGCTTTATCTTCAAGTTTGTTTCCAGAGTCATTATTAGCTTCTTGTTTGCCATGACACATTGCTTCGGAATTTAAAAATGTTTACAATTTTTGGTGGTTGGACACATGTATGCCGCTCCCTTGCTTGATTGTAGATATGCTTCTGTAAAAGGAGTTACTTGAGCCTTCTTCAATTCATTGAGCAAGAGAGTGTCTTCATGAATCACTCTGTTGACTCTGTTGATCTGAATATCCAATTCAGATGCCCTTCTTGTTATGAGATAGTTAAGGAACACCTGCATACACCTATCTACCCCAGAGAGTCATTTATGTTGACAATAATTCTTCTTTCTTGAAAGTCACCCACAGTTACCATGATCACCCTTAGGAAATTTACTGTCTTGTCCAAGGCCTTTTGTATGTAAAGAAGTTATTATTTAGAGAAGCCCTGAGAGTCTTTAGCAATTCATCAAACTCTCTGCTTATACTAGGTCTCTCAGTTACTTTGAGTAGCCTCTCTATCCCAACATCAACTTCCTTAGATTTGTCTTTTTGAGTTTGGACAGATGATTTTAGCAACCTAGTCCTTATCTCCTCCTTACTCTTGTTAGCAGGAAAGATGAGAGGTGTAGGGATTTCAGGCCTAACAGTTTCTGGAAGTGCAGGCAATAGAATGTTTAGAGCACCCATGATGGCTCCCAAAGCTACTAAATTTTGCATTTGAAGATGCTTATGGGAGTCCACCAGAGTCTGGATGTCATCCTGTTGACTTTGTACCAGAGCTGTGAATTGAGAGACTTGAGTTATTGATGAATCAGTGGATGACTGTAAAGTGGAGGCTTGAGATTGAAGAGCTTGAATTTGCAAGTTTGTGGAAGTTGACATTGGTGGGTGAGAACTTGAAGTAGAAGTACCAAATGTGGCTTGAACTGATTATTTGATGCCTTCCATCAAGAGAGCAGAACGTTCATACCTAACATGATGTAGTTGATCCAGGTTGAGCTTTGTGTCATTGGTACTTATGATGTTATTCTGGACAACTTCATGCAAAGCTACAAATGATTGTTTGATTATTTGTTCCATGTTAGTCATATCAAACCTGGCCATTTGATCAGCAAATCTCTGAAATTTGTTCTTGATCTAAACTTTAGTAGTCACAAGTTCATCCGGTTTTTTCCTTGCCATCCTTCTTATTTTGTCTTGATGGCTATCCAGAGTCTGTTGTAGAGCTTTACTCATGAGATGAAAAGTTTTTATTTGAGCTTTGTACACTTCTGTCACAGCATCATAGACTTCCTGTGGACTGAGTGCCTTGGCATTGCTTCCCAATATTGTGATATATTTTTCTCTAAATCTTGTGAAGACCTCATTCATGCTCAAGCTAAAGTCCTATCTAACCAAGCATCCACATTTTCATCCCGCTCAGCTTCATCCACAATCTTTTGCTGCTACTCTTCAACATCTGTTTTATAAGACATCAAGATTGCTTGATAGTCCTGTTTAGACATGTATGTGGTAAGAAGTTGTTGTGTGATGTTGGCAAGGCCAGAAAGTTAATCAACAAAAAGATTATTCATTATAATGGGTTGAGCTTGGGCATCTTGAAGCCACTGAGAGATAAGGTGTGATGGTTTTTAGGAAGGGTTTGATGTAGAAAGTATGTCTAATTGAGTTGAGGTAGATGGGTGAGGTTTAGTAACATTACATGTGACAGATGTCACAGTTTGACTCACAGTTGGAAATGCGGTTATGACAGTGTGTTTTTCACCACTTGTAAGAACCTCCAATTGAATTGGAGGGGATTTAACCAGGGTACTATCATGTACCATGGCCTCAAACCCTTTCTCCTCTTGTAGAGAGCTAGCACATGAATTCTTGACTTTCCTCCTCTATAACAGGCTCATTGGCAATTAGACTCCTGGCTTCAATTATTAAGGCAATTTTAGCTAGAGTTGTGAGGGAAATTGTCCCTACATGAGGAATCTCCAACTGAATTAGAGAGGATTTAAATAGCTCCCCCTCAGGAGTACTACCCTCAAACCTATCAATCTGTGAGTATTATTTAGCACATGAAGGTGCTTGAGTGACTTCCACAGGGTCTTCAGTAAAAATTGATGAAACCCTTTTGTTTGTGTTGGTGTCATCAAGGTCTACCCTAGAGTGTAGTCTCTCACCAACTAAATGTGGTTCCTGGGTGGTGAACATAGCTTCTTGAACCATGTCACTTTATTTTAGCAATACTTTAGAATTAGATTCAAGTTTCTCATTGTATGAAGAAGAAATTTTAGATATAAGATTTGAAATTTCAGTACTGAGTGTTGGCAGCTCCCCTTGAGTAAAAGAAAGAGCTTCAAAAGATGTTCTCTCTGTGTGTGTGCCATCCTTATTTCTCCTTTCATACACTTGAATGTATTCAACTGTTGGTGCAGGCTCTTTACAGAATGGACTATGGAGAGTGCTCTTTTCAATAGAGACACCCTGTGGAGAGGATGCCCCTATTGTGATGCCCTCCAAACCCGGGTCAGAAGTTTGGGGCTCACAACACACACCACAATATTTAAACCTGTATATAAAGTATTATATGCATTGATTCTTCTTTACACAACCACGGATCGCAATAGATTAAAGTATGAAAATAAGCCACAACCTTAACTTTTATTATATCGTAGCAAACCCCAACTAGTTTAACTTAAAATTGATAATGATATCATTCTTACAATCTCGTATAATTCATCTACAATATAAGCTCCTGCTAGCTCGATCCAACTTAAGCTAGATACCTAGCTCGCACGTTGGACTGGGAATCCTTGTTATCAACAAATTTTCCTTTTCAACTGTTGAAAACATAAAAAGTTTTACAAGAGTGAGCTAACTAGCTCAGCAAGTTATAATAGCAATACTTGAGGTTAATCAATAATCAGTTGAAGTGATTCAGAAGAATCAAGTTTCTGAATAAGCAATGATTAGAATTGGATATTCACTTCTCATTTTTAAAAACCAAGGTTAGGCTGCTGATCAGTCACGCACTAACCCCGAGCAAGGCTCCCAACTTTGCTCTATATACTGGATCCAAGGCACACATTAGCCTATTATGACCACGAATATGGTCTGACCACGAATCTGGTCCACACGTATAAAACCATCCAATTCTAGAATAATTCAATATGAAAACCAATGTAAATCAATAAGCTAAATCATAAACAACATTTATCTTGAAGCATAGGGTGATTTATAACACCATGAAGGCATAACAGAGAATTCAAAAAGATTGTCTTTCAATCAAGGAAAGAATCAGAAAGTAGAAGACCAAGGGTTCCAGGAATTGGTCTTCTGTTAAACAAGGAATAAGGGTTGGTGTGTCAAGCAATTTAATATTAGAAATCAGTATGTGGTAGATATGTATTTGTGAAGTAGTATTGTATGTGTCTAGCTCGTATCTGGAAATTCAACAATCAATGGTTTATGAAGAATAAGGCTTATGGCTCAGGATCAATAAGAATTAGGGTTCAATGTTAAATAGTTTAAAGTGCTTGTAGTATAAAACATGAGTTACTTTGAATAATAGCGACATATTATGAAACAGTTCGAAAATATTTTCAATATATCTTGAAAAAGGTTCAGAGGTACTTGCCTTATCACCGAAGATTTCCACTTTACTGGTACTCATCTAACAGTTTTACTCATTAACCACTTTTCTTCTCTTTCTATGCCTTGCTTCTATTTATCAATCACTTTCCTTCTCTTTCTACACTTTGATTCTATTTATGGATCACTGGTTTCCTTTTGTATACCTCGCTGACTCCGCTAGGCATCACAAGTATCTATCAATTATTCATACTCATATTATTATAATCGTCACATAGACGTCATAAGCTTTTATCTACACTTCGTTTCACCCAAATCCCATTTACGGATTAAAAGTTATGACTAAAACAGTCAAACCATAACCACACAGGCATATAACACATCAATCAGTTAGCACGTAGCACATATCATGCAAGATATTCGATCAAAATAATTTTTCAAAGAAGATCCGGGGTCAAAATGATTTTCCAGGTATTTAATACGAATTTTTGAACATTTTTCAGAATTAAAACGGGACGCCGGATCAATTTATAATTAAATAATAGGGTTCCAACACCCGAATCTAACTTTAAAATGATTTTATAATAATTATAAAGCCTTCAAAATAATTTAAAATAATATTTTAAAGCTCAAAACTATTTTTCAAAATTTTAAAATCAATAATAAATAATTAAATCTAATTAAATAATCAATTAAAATTAATTAATAGATAATTAAATTAATTAATCAATTAATATTTAAATTAAGTGACTAAATAAATAATTAATTACCAACTAAAATTAATTAATTAAATAATTAAGATTTATTTTTAAATAAAAATAATTTTCTGAAATTAAATAAGGAATTTTGGAAATTTTAAAATAATAAAAAAATCAATTTCTGGAAATTAAATAAAAAGAATTATAAATTTTGAATATTTTTAAAACTGAAATCCTGTTTTTGTAAATTCTGAAAACTAAAGTACAAGATTTGAAAGTTTTGAAAACTGCAGGGGTGGAAAGGATAATTTTCCCCCTTCCACCGACTTCCCCGCCCTGGCCGGCCGGAACTCCATGGCCAACGCAATGGAGCTTTTCCGGCGACCCTAAAACATTCCAGAACAACGCCAGATTGATGGGGATTAACGGTTTTACTTCCAGGAACCTATACACGTATGCCATAACATCAACAACTCACAGAAATGGACGGAAATCTCGCCTGAAAAACGCGTCGCCGCTGGGCTCGTTTTTCCGGCTATCGTTCATTAATCCTGTATATACCATTCACTTCGTCTTCAAACGATCTACAAGATGGTGTAAACAATTCCAACCAATAACTCCTGAATCAAAAACGCCTAAATTCTAATTAAGAACATTCAAACACATAAACCCTAAATTTCAATTTCGAGAATCAAACTCAATTTTCTATATGTTATTGAACTCCAAATTAATCATATAATATACCAAAATGATCAGGAAGAAATAATCTACACGATTATGCCATCAAATCTTATCAAAAACATCAAGAATAAAAATTCATATTTTAATCCATAATTAATTCAAATTTAAATAATTAAATCAGAAAAATACCTTGATTTCTGGGCAATAACAAATGGTTGATTCAGAAAGAAGATTTCTAGAGCTTCATTTTGACATGCTGCACGCCCGAATCGGAGATCGATAACGCCTTCGTTCATACGTTTAATTCTCAAGAACGTATCATTTTTAGGGTTTTTCTCTGTAATTACTATATTTTTACTGGTTGTAAATGAATAAACGAATAAAATGAAATAAGAAATATGCTATTTATATTTACGGAATATTGGTTCGTTCTGGATCGTTTTGGATCTTTAAATTAGTTGCTTAGCCGCTAAGTAACTGCAATAACGATCCGATTTGATATCAGTTTTGGATAATTATTTCAACCGGGCTTTTTATAAAACACTCTATACGAAAATAATGTAATAATATCTCATCTTTCGAGAATACGGGTTTCGTTGATTCACCGAAATGATTATCGTATCGAAAATCTCGCGCCAGGCCGCGCACTGGTCAAACCGTAATCCGGATCGAAAAAGTCAAAACACGGAAAATGTTCGGAATTACCAGATTAGGTTAGAAAGGAGTTTTTGGAAGAGTTTCGGTTTGAAAAAACGTAAAAACGGCTGAAGTCAGACGATTCTCGGCTTTATAAAATAATTTTGTAATTATTCAGAAAATAATTAATAAATTCATAAATGAATATAAAATCATTTAACAGCCCAAAAATTACCAGGAAAATACCGTAATTATCTATATTTTATTCGTGTCATAATAAAATTAGCAAACTTATACTGTATCACATATAAGCATTCAAATATTCACACCAATCATCAGATAATTCACCAAAACTCACATAATAATCATACAAAAATTATTTATTGATAAAAATAATTACACGATATCCCGGATGTTAAATCCTTCCCCCTTAAAAGGATTTTGTCCTCAGAATCATTCTAAGGATCATATAGTGATACCTTCAAGTATCTCACTCTCATTTTCTCGGGTTGATTCCTCAACCTTACAACTTTTCATAAACTTTTACTCGCAGCATCAACCATTACTTAACAACCTCTCGTTGACATCATATTATATCTGTTGCATATATAACTCAACTCAAGTCTCCATTTTATATATAATGGAGCTAAATTACTTTTCCTAAATATACACGTATAAATACCGTATGAATCTGCTAAACGTGTGACGATGAAGCCAACTTACTTACACTTATCCTAACTATTTTACTGTCTCAAAAGGGACCATCATAATGCTTACTAATTAGCTTTTTTTTTGTAATTCTAGTAATTCGTGCTCATGAACGTTTGCAATAGCTACTGGTTATTGAACCTCATTCCCACATGTTTCTCTATTCAATTAACTTAGTTCATAATCACTTCGAATCGCATTCGAGACACTTTAGTCGTTCTTTTAATCTTCTCGTCCATCTGCGAATGATATACTGGAACTATGGAGTATTCGATTTCTAAACTTCTTGAGATTACTTCAGAGTTGGGAATTAATCGAGAAAATCTCGACTGAATATGACTCACGCACAGACTTATCACCATATTTTATTTTCCTTGAAGCACAATCGAGGATGTTTATCGAGCGAAGATCTCTTACCATTTTAAAGAAAGTACACTAATCGCGAGGCATCATCGGCATATTTTTAACCCATATCATCATTTATTTTGGTTCTAAGGAGTTCTCATACGAAACTAACCGCAATGATTTCCTTGAAGTTTAATCACATATAACATTTATTCTTTCTTTATGCCATACTATCAGAGACTCTTCAATGATATCTATGTCTCGTATCATATCTTCGGAGTAGCTTGAATCTCTTGAGTTATTTGTTGTTCAACCAAATTACTATCTTTTTAGTTCCACTTTACTTAATATCCATTCATCTAGAAGTAGTACATACCATTCTCGTTCGACATAATTTATCGTATTCTGAATACTATTGTTAAATTTTAAATCAGACAATATTGATCATCTACAATTAATTTCTGGATCTGATGACGTACCACCATTTCTTCAAGCAGTAACTAACCCACTTATGGGATAAACTGTTTATTACTAAATGAAAATGATCAGGTTTAAATAACCTATCAATAATAATATAATTAACGTTTCCTCACCTTTGGTTCTCAGGTGGCATCACCATAACATTTCTTGGAGAAATATATCCATCTAGTCTTTGATGTCCCGCCTTAACTCCTCGATACGTGTAACATTTGCTAATCTATCCCACCATTTCTTTCTTCATATCGGACCACCAATAATTTTCCTCTAAATCTCTATACATATTGGTATTCCATGGATGGATTGAACATCTTGGGTTGTGAGCTTCTTGTCAAATTCCATTCTTCAATTTTGTCACTGGTGGAATCCCATATTCTGAAATAAAATCGGATGATGCCTTGATTATCCTTTTGAGTATATATATATATATTTTTGTTTTCTAACAATTAATATCTTGATCCATTATTTCCCCATGACATTTCTTTACCTTCTCTAGCAATTCTGGCTGAAAAGTCATACTCTACATCTTTGCATTGTTAGGTTTGCAAATTCTGGCTTCCAATCTCAACTTTTGAAATTCCTTGTAAAATTCTTCTGATACTGTCAACACGTTCAGTCCTTCCTTTCTGCTTAATGCATCTGTTACTATGTTTGCTTTTCCTGGCATCTTATGAAGTTTCTTTATCACCCTTATTAATTCCACTCTCTTTTCTATCTCCGTTCTTCATTCTCATAGCTTATTCAGAACCAAACTCTTGACATTACTACTCATTTTGTTGTCATATCAAATTAGATATTAATATGAACTTTGATGCTCACAACATCCCATTCTGAAGTAAATATCAATCATCGGTATTAATACCACTTTCGATATTTAACAACAACCTAATTATCAACATCAATCAGAAACTGATTTAAAACTGTATCTTACACTTAATCCAAAACAGAAATACTTGACAAATCATTATTGTATGAGTATCAGAAACAAGATGTCCTTTGATAAAACTTTGTTGCAGATGATAACATCTCCCTGACTGTCTAATGAAATCCATACTAGTGTAGTTATTAATTTCTGCTTTATTTCATCTCCCTTCTTCCTTTCTTCTCGTTGCTTCATCTTAAATCTTTAGCTCTTAAAAATATTTTTCTCACTTGTCCATACAATTGACTTTTTATTTCTCTTGTCTATTATGAAGGGCATACTCATCCAAGTAAAAACTCACACATTTGCAACAATTTCTGAATTCTACGAGCGTCCTTACTTTTCCCCAATTCCTCATTGTTTTGATTTCGGGTTTAAAAGTCACATCAAAATTTAACTTAATCTAATTGGAATCGATTTTCATCTAACTGACCATTAATTGGTAAAATTAACCAATTAACTTACTTAATTGAGCAATTGTACCAAGTAATGACTAGCTAAATGAAATCAACGACCAATTGTATATAGTCGAATTGGATGTAACAACCTCTTTCGAGAACCGAGATCACAATTATTTGGAGTATCAACATGAATATCTATAACACACGAGATTATACTTTCCATTTTTAAGGGTAGGCTACTTTTTGAAAAATTTGGGTAGCATCTCCTTTATATTATTGACTACCAGTCGGACTCAAGCCGACTCCCACAATCAACCAAATAACCAACAATCAATCTTCAAATATACCAGTCCACTATCACTTTCCAAACTTACCAATTCACCACCTCGTGTAATAATAATAAATACAACCCATGTCTCTAATTTAACTTAAGGTTATAGCGAACAGTTCATATTATACCATACATTTTTCTCATATCTTCTGATTATAACAGAATATCACTAAGGAGTACAGTTACAAATTATTCAAAAATTCTTCTAGTTCATGTTTCAATTCAATCTCTCTACTTAACAATTCGTCCATCCTTGACAATATACACTTGTTCTTATTAATTAACTTGTTCCACTTTTAATGACCAACACTTGGTCTTAACCAACACTCCTATAATCTTGCGAATGAGTTCATTTGGTTTTATAGCTTCACATCTTAAAAATTGTTGCAGTCAAACCACCATACCTTCATCTCCCCTTATGTCTTTCCATATTGAACCTTCTTTGCCGACCCTGCTACAAGCGTAAATTTTACCACACTCACTTTCTTGAGTGGGAAAGCCCAACCATCCTTGATGAACACTCTTAAAGTTTATTCGTAACTATCATTTCTTTGATCTCGAATCTTTATGATGAATATCTCCCACCCGATTGAGACATACTTCATTTACACAACATTTTAATCGATTATCTGGTTATTATTAAGAATTTCTTCATTCGCCTTCATTGTCCAATCGATCATTTACCTCATCTGATACATGCCGCTTTACTTTCTTGTTCCTCTAGTTAATTTATCCCATACAGTTTTCTAATTACTCCAATTCATGCCAAAATCTCAGACTTGAAATGTATCATGTATATAAATTTTCCGCCTTTGATTTAATATCCTCGCAGTAATCTCGTTATCGGCATAATGATTCTTCTCTGCACGTAAACGTCCACCATTCTTCGGCTTGCCATTGCCCACATAACTCTCTTTGCTATACGGGTTCATTTTACTTCCTTTTAAGATATTCAAGGAACAGATCTTACACAAGAAGAGATTTGTGTATCTAATTATGATTGGAAACTTTCTGTAACGAATAAGAGTACAAGGAAATAATCGGAAGAATTCATGAATAAACAAATCAGGATTGAAAAAGAAAGAATAAATACTGATTTGAATAGGAATGAGACAACCATATTAGTACTCAAGATGGCCAGTCTTTCATACCATATGGCACGCAACACAAGATTAGGTGGCGTCCCACCAGACTCTTTGTCATTTCGACAAATCGTCACACCATAACACTGCTTGTCCCAATAAGAAAACAATATTTTGAAGAAGGAATGATTTGAAAGGGATTCAACAATCACCTTATAAAGCTAATCATGAAAGAAGTTCATACTTTACTTGAGATTTATAAGAATGATAAGAAAGATTGATATCCTTGGTCGTCTTCCACATTACATCTGTTTACAGCTCCAACGCCTTTCCGATCAATAGATCCCATGCCGAGTCATATATCAACTTGAGAAAGTTCTCAGAAATGCTTTCTTGAATCGATTGTTAAAATAATTTGCCATTTATTAGATTTTGTATCTTTAGCGTCATGCCTCCATGTTCGTATATGATTTTATTTGCAATCGTACGAGATTTATACTCATAATTTCAAATTTCGCTTATGCTGCTAATCGTTTAACTTATCACCTCTTTTGCTAATAACGTTCTCCCCTTAGAAAGTATAGAAATTTCCTTAATCTTCTTTGCTCGTACTCAGCTTCTCATGAATCGACATATTCCTCGTGCTCTAATCATCTCAGAAATTGGATGAATAGTTTTTCAGTAATAGCGGGTCCACTTGACCTTCTAAACGAATCATACCAATTCTCAGAACAAGTATTCGTCTGGATAATCTGAATCTTACAACAAACAAGAAACTCAAGTAGTAATTGGACAACCATGTTTTTAAAGTTAAGAAAATCTCTTTTAAAAACTGGTTTAAAATTTTGAAAATCATACACCTTGTCGTCATTACTATATGAGTTGGTTGTCGTTCTTTTCAATCAGTACAAGGTATCAAATTAGAAACATAATCTGATAAAAGCTCATTCATTTATGTATATCCTCTATCCCTCGTTGGGTCCATTTTACCTTCATTGGTCAACAATAATTCCAGTTACCGTTGCATATTATCTTATTCATAGCTTCTCCTCAAATCTTTCATACTGGTAATACTTCCATCATTACATCTTACGATTACTAAGTATAACAAATTTATCCCGTAATCATCAGATCTATTTATAATACAAGGTCAGTTTATATCACATTACTTCTATACGTATCAGGATTTATCATAACATCATCATTAATTCCGAGAAAACTCTCGATATCCAATCTTTTCAAACTTCTTTAAAATTCATCTAGTTCACTCCACAAGATAATCTTGGGTGGCATACTTACTAATAACTCCATATAACCTGGTAGCAACTATCTTCCGAAACACACGTATCCTCACTGTAGGTTCTTCTAACATTTCTTAATACCTCTTGTACTCACCATATATTATAGCTTTCGAATCCATCCTCATAAGTGCTTTTACTTCGTAAGACGGGTTTTAAACTGATGTTATAGAACAGAATGTAGAGTAGACAGAAAGAATATACCCACAGTTGAGTATCCGGTAGAACCAGAATCAGCATGTGGGGGATTCTCGAATAGATAGCCTTGCATCAGGGAATGAGACAATAATGTGAAAAGGTGCAACCGTCGTAACAGGAGGTGACATGGCGAATACCGGTAGACGAGCAAGGCGTGAATCAGATGATAGTCTACCGAATGAAGGCTCCGAATAATCAGACGATCCAGGGATGAAAGAATCTTCCATCACCGCCATCTAAAAATCGCGTCGCTAGATAAAAATGTCAAATTTCATCACGAATCCCACTAAAACCTACTATTTGATCGCACCCAACCTATTAACGTTCTATTTTTATATTTCCTAATCCTAACCCTCTATCCATTCCCGACAATCTAGGCTTGTTTCAGTGACTTATAAACTGTAGCTCTGATACCAACCTGTGACGCCCTCCAAACCCGGGTCAGAAGTTTGGGGCTCACAACACGCACCATAATATTTAAACATGTATATAAAGTATTATATGCATTGACCCTTCTTTACACAACCAAGGATCGCAACAGGTTAAAGTATGAAAACAAGCCACAACCTTAACTTTTATTATATTGTAGCAAACCCCAACTAGTTTAATATACAATTGATAATGATATCATTCTTACAATCTCGCATAACTCATCTACAATATAAGCTCCTACTAGCTCGATCTAACTTAACCTGGAATTCTAGCTCGCACGTTGGACTGGGAATCCTTGTTATCAATAAATTTTCCTTTTCAACTGTTGAAAACATAAAAAGTTTTGCAAGAGTGAGCTAACTAGCTCAGCAAGTTATAATAACAATAATTGAGGTTAATCAATAATCAATTGAAGTGATTCAGAAGAATCAAGTGGCTGAATAAGCAATGATTAGAATTGGATATTCACTTTTCATTTTTAAAAACCAAGGTTAGGCTACTGATCAGTCACGCACTAACCCCGAGCAAGGCTCCCAGCTTTGCTCTATATACTGGATCCAAGGCACACATTGGCCTATTATGACCACGAATCAGGTCTGACCACGAATCTGGTCCACACGTATAAAACCATCCAATTCTAGAACAATTCAATATGAAAACCAATGTAAATCAATAAACGGAATCATAAACAACATTTATCTTGAAGCATAGGGTGATTTATAACACCATGAAGGCATAACAAGGAATTCAAAAAGATTGGCTTTCAATCAAGGAAAGAATCAGAAAGTAGAAGTCCATGGGTTCAAGGGTTCCAAGAATTGGTCTTCTGTTAAACAAGGAATAAGGGTTGGTATGTCAAGCAATTCAATATGAGAAATCAGTATGTGGTTGATATGTATTTGTGAAGTAGTATTGTATGTGTCTGGCTCGTATCTGGAAATTCAACAATCAATGGTTTATGAAGAATAAGGCTTATGGCTCAAGATCAATAAGAATCAGGGTTCAAGGTTAAATAGTTTAAAGTGTTAACAGTATAAAACATGAGTTATATTGAATAATATCGACATATTATGAAACAGTTCAAAAATATTTGCAATATGTCTTGAAAAAGGTTCAAAGGTACTTGCCTTATCACCGACGATTTCCGCTTTACTGGTACTCATCTAACAGTTTTACTCATCAACCACTTTTCTTCTCTTTCGATGCCTTGCTTCTATTTATCAATCACTTTTCTTCTCTTTCTACGCTTTGATTCTATTTATGGATCACTGGTTTCCTTTTCTATACCTCGCTGACTCTGCTAGGCATCACAAGTATCTATCAATTATTCATACTCATATTATTCTAACCGTCACATAGACGTCATAAGCTTTTATCTACCATTCGTTTCACCCAAATCCGATTTACGGATTAAAAGTTATGACTAAAACAGTTAAATCCATAACCACACAGGCATATAACACATCAATCAGTTAGGACGTAGCACATAGCACGCAAGATATTCGATCAAAATAATTTTTCAAAGAAGATTCGGGGTCAAAATGATTTTCCAGGTATTTAATACAAATTTTTGAATATTTTTTGGAATTAAACCGGGACTCCGAATCAATTTATAATTAAATAATAGGGTTCCAACACCCGAATCTGACTTTAAAATGATTTTATAATAATTATCGAGCCTTAAAAATAATTTTAGATAATATTTTAAAGCTCAAAACTATTTTTCAGAATTTTAAAATCAATAATAAATAATTAAATCTAATTAAATAATCAATTAAAATTAATTAAAAAATAATTAAATTAATTAATCAATTAATATTTATATTAATTAACTAATTAAATAATTAATTACCAACTAAAATTAATTAATTAAATAATTAAAATTTATTTTTAAATAAAAATAATTTTCAGAAATTAAATAAGGAATTTTTGAAATTTTAAAATAATAAAAAAAATCAATTTCTGGAAATTAAATAAACAGAATATAAATTTTGAATATTTTTAAAATTGAAATCCTGTTTTCGTAAATTCTGAAAACTAAAGTACAAGATTTGAAAGTTTTGAAAATTGCAGGGGTGGAAAGGATAATTTTTCCCCCTTCCACCGTCTTCCCTGCCCTGGCCGGCTGGAACTCCATGGCCGCCGCCATGGAGCTTTTCCGACGGCCCTAAAACATTCCAGAACAACGCCAGATTGATGAGGATTAACGGTTTTACTTTCAGGAACCTATACATGTATTCCATAACATCAACAACTCACAGAATTGGACAGAAATCTCGCCTGAAGAACGCGCCGCCGCTGGGCTCGTTTTTCCGGCGAGCTCTTTCCGGCTATCGTTCGTTAATCCTGTATATACCATTCACTTCGTCTTCAAATGATCTACAAGATGGGGTAAACAATTCCAACCAATAACTCCTGAATCAAAATTGCCTAAATTCTAATTAAGAACATTGAAACACATAAACCCAAATTTTCAATTTCGAGAATCAAACTCAATTTTCTATATGTTATTGAACTCCAAATTAATCATATAATATACCAAACTGACCAGGAAGAAATAATCTACACGATTATGCCATCAAATCATATCAAAAACATCAAGAATAAAATTTCATATTTTAATCCATAATTAATTCGAATTTAAATAATTAAATCAGAAAAATACCTTAATTTCTGGGCAAAAACAAATGGTTGATTTAGAAAGAAGATTTCGAGAGCTTCGTTTTGATATGCTGCATGCCCGAATCGGAGTTCGATAACGCCTTTGTTCATACGTTTGATTCTCAAGAACGTATCGTTTTTAGGGTTTTTCTCTGTAATTACTATATTTTTACTGGTTGTAAATGAATAAACGAATAAAATGAAATAAGAAATATGCTATTTATATTAACGGAATATTGGTTCGTTCTAGATCATTTTGGATCATTAAATTAGTTGCTTAGCCGGTAAGTAACTGCAATAACGATCCGATTTGATATCAGTTTTGGATAATTATCCCAACCGGGCTTTTTATAAAACACTCTATAAGAAAATAATGTAATAATATCTCGTATTTCGAGAATACGGGTTTCGTTGATTCACCGAAATGATTATCGTATCGAAATCTTGCGCCGGGCCGCGCACGAGTCAAATCGTAATCCGGATCGAAAAAGTCAAAACACGGAAAATGTCCGGAATTACCAGATTAGGTTAGGAAGGATTTTTGGAAGAGTTTCGGGTTGTAAAAATGTAAAAACGGCTGAAGTCGGACGATTCCCGGCTTTATAAAATAATTTTGTAATTATTCAGAAAATAATTAATAAATTCATAAATCAATAAAAAATCATTTAACAGCCAAAAATTACAAGGAAAATACCGTAATTATCTATATTTTATTCTGGTCATAATAAAATTAGCAAACTTATACTGTACCGTAATTATCTATATTTTATTCTGGTCATAATAAAATTAGCAAACTTATACTGTATCACATATAAGCATTCACATATTCATACCAATCATCAGATAATTCACCAAAAATTACATAATAATCATATAAAAATTATTTATTGATAAAAATAATTACACGCGATATCCCGGATGTTACATCCTTCCCCCTTAAAAAGATTCTGTCCTCAGAATCATTCTAAGGATCAGATAGTGATACCTTCAAGTATCTCACTCTCATTTTCTCGGGTTGATTCCTCAACCTTACAACTTTTCATAAACTTTTACTCGCAACATCAACCATTACTTAACAACCTCTCGTTGGCATCATATTATATCTGTTGCTCATATAACTCAACTCAAGTCTCCATTTTATATATAATGGAGCTAAATTACTTTTCCTAAATATACACGTATAAATACCGTATAAATCTGCTAAACGTGTGACGATGAAGCCAACTTACTTACACTTATCCTGACTATTTTACTGTCTCAGAAGGGACCAGCATAATGCTTACTAATTAGCTTTTTTTTTGTAATTCTAGTAATTCGTGCTCATGAACATTTGCAATAGCTACTGGTTATTGAACCTCATTCCCATATGTTTCTCTATTCAATTAACTTATTTCATAATCACTTCGAATCGCATTCGAGGCACTTTAGTCGTTCTTTTAATCTTCTCGTCCATCTGCGAATGATATACTGGAACTATGGAGTATTCGATTTCTAAACTTCTTGAGATTACTTCAGAGTTGGGAATTAATCGAGAAAATCTCGACTGAATATGACTGACGCACAGACTTATCACCATATTTTATTTTCCTTGAAGCACAATCGAGGATGTTTATCGAGCGAAGATCTCTTACAATTTTAAAGAAAGTACACTAACCGCGAGGCATCACCGGCATATTTTTAACCCATATCATCATTTATTTTGGTTCTAAGGAGTTCTCATATGAAACTAACCGCAATGCTTTCCTTGACGTTTAATCATATATAACGTTTATTCTTTCTTTATGCCATACTATCAGAGAGACTTCTTTGACATCTATGTCTCGTATCATATCTTCGGAGTAGCTTGAATCTCTTGAGTTATTTGTTGGTCAACCAAATTCCTATCTTTTTAGTTTCGCTTTACTTAATATCCGTTCATCTAGAAGTAGTACATACCATTCTCGTTCGACATAATTTATCGTATTCTGAATACTATTGTCAAATTTTAAATCAGACAATATTGATCATCTACAATTAATTTCTGGATCTGATGACGTACCACCATTTCTTCAAGCAGCAACTAACCCACTTATGGGATAAACTGTTTATTACTAAATGAAAATGATCAGGTTTAAATAACCTATCAATAATAATACAATTAACAATTTCCTCACCTTTGGTTCTCAGGTGGCATCACCATAACGTTTCTTGGAGAAATATATCCATCTAGTCTTTGATGTCCCGCCTTAACTACTCGATACGTGTAACATTTGCTAATCTATCCCACAATTTCTTTCTTATATCTGGCCACCAATAATTTTCCTCTAAATCTCTATACATATTGGTATTCCATGGATGGATTGAACATCTTGGGTTGTGAGCTTCTTGTCAAATTCCATTCTTCACTTTTGTCACTGGTGGAATCCCATATTCTGAAATAAAATCGGGGAATGCCTTGATTATCCTTTTGATTATATATATATATATATATTTTTTTTTTCTAACAATTAATATCTTGATCCATTATTTCCCCTTGACATTTCTTTACTTTCTCTAGCAATTCTGGCTGAAAAG
The DNA here is from genome assembly GCF_009905375.1 of Apium graveolens. NCBI lineage: Eukaryota > Viridiplantae > Streptophyta > Magnoliopsida > Apiales > Apiaceae > Apium > Apium graveolens. The sequence goes on along the minus strand of NC_133651.1, from coordinate 115,836,258 downwards.
TCTTACTATACATCTTTGCATTGTTAGGTTTGCAAATTCTGGCTTCCAATCTCATCTTTTGAAATTCCTTGTAAAATTCTTCTGATATTGTCAACATGTTCAGTCCTTCCTTTCTGCTTAATGCATATGTTACTACGTTTGCTTTTCCTGACATCTTATGAAGTTTCTTTATCACCCTTATTGATTCCACTCTCTTTTCTATCTCCATTCTTCATTCTCATAGCTTATTCAGAACTGAACTCTTGACATTACTACTCATTTTGTTGTCATATCATAGATATTAATACAAACTTTTATGCTCACAACATCCCATTCTGAAGTAAATATCAATCATCGGTATTAATACCACTTTCGATATTTAACAACCTAATTATCAACATCAATCGGAAACTGATTTAAAACTGTATCTCACACTTAATCCAAAACAGAAATACTTGACAAATCATTATTATATGAGTATCAGAAACAAGATATCCTTTGATAAAACTTTGTTGCAGATGATAACATCTCCCTGACTGTCTAATGAAATCCATACTAGTGTAGTTATTAATTTCTGCTTTATTTCATCTCCCTTCTTCCTTTCTTCTCGTTGCTTCATCTTAAATCTTTAGCTCTTGAAAATATTTTTCTCACTTGTCCATACAATTGACTTTTTATTTCTCTTGTCTTTTATGAATGGCATACTCATCCAAGTAAAAACTCACACATTTGCAGCAATTTCTGAATTCTACCAGCGTCCTTACTTTTCCCCAATTCCTCATTGTTTTGATTTCGGATTTGAAAGTCACATCAAAATTTAACTTAATCTAATTGGAATCGATTTCCATCTAACTGACCATTAATTGGTAAAATTAACCAATTAACTTACTTAATTGATCAATTGTACCAAGTAATGACTAGCTAAATGAAATCAACGACCAATTGTATATAGTCGAATTGGATGTAACAACCTCTTTCGAGAATCGAGATCACAATTATTTGGAGTATCAACATGAATATCTATAACACACGGGAGTATACATTCCATTCTTAAGGGTATGGTACTTTTCGAAAAATTTGGGCAGCATCTCCTTAATATTATTGACTACCAGTCGGACTCAAGCCGACACCCACAATCAACCAAATAACCAACAATCAATATTCAAATATACCAGTCCACTTTCACTTTCCAAACTTACCAATTCACCACCTCGTGTAATAATAATCAATACAACCCATGTCTCTAATTCAACTTAAGGTTATGGCGAACAGTTTATATTATACCATACATTTTTCTCATATCTTCTGATTATAACATAATATCACTAGGGAGTACAATTATAAATTATTCAAAAATTCTTCTAGTTCATGTTTCAATTCAATCTCTCTACTTAACAATTCGTCCATCCTTAGCAATATACACTTGTTCTTATTAATTAACTTGTTCAACTTTTAATGACCAACACCTGGTCTTAACCAACACTCTTATAATCTTGCGAATGAGTTCATTTGGTTTTAAAGCTTCACATCTTAAAAATTATTGCAGTCACACAACCATACCTTCATCTCCCCTTATGTCTTTCCATATTGAACCTTCTTTGCCGACCCTGCTACAAGCGTAAATATTACCACACTCACTTTCTTGAGTGGGAAAGCCCAACCATCCTTGATGAACACTCTTAAAGTTTATTCGTAACTAGCATTTCTTCGATCTTGAATCTTTATGACGAAAATCTCCCACCCGATTGAGACATACTTCATTTACACAACGTTTTAATTGATTATCTGGTTATTATTAAGAAATTCTTCATTCGCCTTCATTGTCCAATCGATCATTTGCCTCATCTGATACATGCCGCTTTACTTTCTTGTTCCTCTAGTTAATTTATCCCATACAGTTTTCTAATTACTCCAATTCATGCCAAAATCTCAGACTTAAAATGTATCATGTATATAAATTTTCCGCCTTCAATTTAATATCCTCGCAGCAATCTCGTTATCGGCATAATGATTCTTCTCTGCACGTAAATGTCCACCATTCTTCGGCTTGCCATTGCCCACATAACTCTCTTTGCTATACGGGTTCATTTTACTTCCTTTTAAGATATTCAAGGAACAGATCTTACACAAGAAGAGATTTGTATATCTAATGCTGATTGGAAACTTTCTGTAAGGAATAAGAGTACAAGGAAAAAATCGGAAGAATTCATGAATAAACAAATTAGGATTGAAAAAGAAAGAATAAATACTGATTTGAATAGGAATGAGACAACCATATTAGTACTCAAGATGGCCAGTCTTTCATACCATATGGCACGCAACACATGATTAGGTGGCGTCCCACCAAACTCTTTGTCATTTCGACAAATCGTCACACCATACCACTGCTTGTCCCAATTAAAAAACAATATTTTGAAGAAGGAATGATTTGAAAGGGATTCAACAATCTCCTTATAAAGTTGATCATGAAAGAAGTTCATACTTTACTCGAGATCTATAAGAATGATAAGAAAGGTTGATATCCTTGGTCGTCATCCACATTACATCTGTTTACAGCTCCAACACCTTTCCGATCAATAGATCCCATGCCGAGTCATATATAAACTTGAGAAAGTTCTCAGAAATGCTTTCTTAAATCAATTGTTAAAATAATTTGCCATTTATTAGATTTTGTAACTTTAGCGTCACGCTTCCATATTCGTATACGATTTTATTTACAATCATACGAGTTTATACTAATAACTTCAAATTTCGCTTATGCTGCTAATCGTTTAACTTATCACCTCTTTTGCTAATAACGTTCTCCCTTTAGAAGGTATAGAAATTTCATATTCTTTTCTCGTACTCAGCTTCTCATGAATCGACATATTCCTCGTGCTCTAATCGTCTCAGAAATTGGATGAATAGTTTTTCAGTAATAGCGGGTCCACTTGGCCTTCTAAACGAATCATAACAATTCCTAGAACAAGTATTCATCTGGATAATCTGAATCTTACAACAAACAAGAAACTCAAGTAGTAATTGGACAACCATGTTTTTAAAGTTAAGAAAATCTCTTTTAAAAACTGGTTTAAAATTTTGAAAATCATACACCTGGTCGTCATTACTATATGACTTGGTTGTCGTTGTTTTCAATCAGTACAAGGTATCAAATTAGAAACATAATATGATAAAAGCTCATTCATTTATGTATATCCTCTATCCCTCATTGGGTCCATTTTACCTTCATTGGTCAACAATAATTCCAGTTACCGTTGTATATTATCTTATTCATAGCTTCTCCTCAAATCTTTCATACTGGTAATACTTCCATCATTACATCTTACTAAGTATAACAAATTTATCCTGTAATCATCAGATCTATTTTATAACACAAGGTCGGTTTATATCACATTACTTCTATACGTATCAGGATTTATCATAACATCATAATTAATTTCGAGAAAACTCTCGAAATCCAATCTTTTCAAACTTTTTTAAAATTCATCTAGCTCACTATACAAGATAATCTTGGGTGGTATACTTACTAATAACTCCATATAACCTGGTAGCAGCTATCTTCCGAAACAAACGTATCCTCGCTCTAGGTTCTTCTAACATTTCTTAATACCTCTTGTACTCACCATATGTTATAGCTTTTGAATCCATCCTCATAAGTGATGTTACTTCGAAAGACGGGTTTTAAACTGATGTTATAGAATAGAATGTAGAGTAGACAGAAAGGATATACCCACAGTTGAGTATGCAGTAGAACCAGAATCAGCATGTGGGGGATTCTCGAATAGATAGCCTTGCATCAGGGAATGAGACAATAATGTGAAAAGGTGCAACCATCACAATAGGAGGTGACATGGCGAATACCGGTGGACGAGCAAGGCGTGAATCAAATGATAGTCTTCCGAATGAAGGCTCCGAATGATCAGACGATCCAAGGATAAAAGAATCTTCCATCGCCGCCATCTGAAAATCGCGTCGCTAGATAAAAATGTCGAATTTCATCACGAATCCCACTAAAACCTACTATTTGATCACACTCAACCTATCAACGTTCTATCTTTCTATTTCCTAATCCTAATCCTAACCCTCTATCCATTTCTGACAATCTAGGCTTGTTTCAGTGACTTATAACCTGTAGCTCTGATACCAACCTGTGATGCCCTCCAAACCCGGGTCAGAAGTTTGGGCCTCACAATACACACCATTATATTTAAACCTGTATATAAAGTATTATATACATTGACCCTTCTTTACACAACCACGGATCGCAACAGGTAGTATGAAAATAAACCACAACCTTAACTTTTATTATCTCGTAGCAAACCCCAACTAGTTTAACTTATAATTGATAATGATAACATTCTTACAATCTCGCATAACTCATCTACAATATAAGCTCCTGCTAGCTCGATCCAACTTAACCTGGAATCCTAGCTCGCACGTTGGACTGAGAATCTTTGTTATCAACAAATTTTCCTTTTCAACTGTTGGATACATAAAAAGTTTTGCAAGAGTGAGCTAACTAGCTCAGCAAGTTATAATAGCAACAATTGAGGTTAATCAATAATCAATTGAAGTGATTCAGAAGAATCAAGTTTCTGAATAAGCAATGATTAGAATTAGATATTCACTTTTCATTTTTAAAAACCAAGATTAGGCTGCTGATTAGTCACGTACTAACTCCGAGCAAGGCTCCCAGCTTTGCTCTATATACTGGATCCAAGGCACACATTGGCCTATTATGATCACGAATCTGGTGTGACCACGAATCTGGTCCACACGTATAAAACCATCCAATTCTTGAACAATTCAATATGAAAACCAATGTAAATCAATAAGCTGAATCATAAACAACATTTATCTTGAAGCATAGGGTGATTTATAACACCATGAAGGCATAACATGGAATTCAAAAAGATTGTCTTTCAATCAAGGAAAGAATCAGAAAGTAGAAGACCAAGGGTTCAATGGTTCCAAGAATTGGTCTTCTGTTAAACAAGGAATAAGGGTTGGTATGTCAAGCAATTCAATATCAGAAATCAGTATGTGGTAGATATGTATTTGTGAAGTAGTATTGCATGTGTCTGGCTCATATCTGGAAATTCAAAAATCAATGGTTTATGAAGAATAAGGCTTATGGCTCAAGATCAATAAGAATCAGGGTTCAAGGTTAAATAGTTTAAAGTGCGTGCAGTATAAAACATGAGTTATTTTGAATAATAGCGACATATTATGAAACAGTTCAAAAATATTTGCAATATATCTTGAAAAAAGTTCAGAGGTACTTGCCTTATCACCGACGATTTCCACTTTACTGGTACTCAACTAACAGTTTTACTCATCAACTACTTTTCTTCTCTTTCAATGCCTTACTTCTATTTATCAATCACTTTCCTTCTCTTTCTACGCTTTAATTCTATTTATGGATCACTGGTTTCCTTTTCTATACCTCGTTGACTCTGCTAGGCATCACAAGTATCTATCAATTATTCATACTCATATTATTCTAATCATCACATAGACGTCATAAGCTTTTATCTACCCTTCGTTTCACCCAAATCCCATTTACGGATTAAAAGTTATGACTAAAACAGTCAAACCACAACCACACAGGCATATAACACATCAATCAGTTAGCACGTAGCACATAGCACGCAAGATATTCGATCAAAATAATTTTTCAAAGAAGATTCAGGGTCAAAATAATTTTTCAGGTATTTAATACTAATTTTTGAACATTTTTCAGAATTAAAAAGGGACTCCGAATCAATTTATAATTAAATAATAGGGTTCCAACACCCAATCTAACTTTAAAATGATTTTATAATAATTATCGAGCCTTAAAATAATTTAAAATAATATTTTAAAGCTCAAAACTATTTTCAGAATTTTAAAATCAATAATAAATAATTAAATTTAATTAAATAATCAATTAAAATTAATTAATAATTAAATTAAATTAATTAATAAATTAATATTTAAATTATTTGACTAATTAAATAATTAATTACCAACTATAATTAATTAATTAATTAAGATTTATTTTTAAATAAAAATAATTTTCAGAAATTAAATAAGAAATTTTTGAAATTTTAAAATAATAAAAAAAATCAAATTCTGGAAATTTAATAAACAGAAATATAAATTTTGAATATTTTTAAAACTGAAATCCTATTTTCATAAATTCTGAAAACTAAAGTACAAGATTTAAAAGTTTTGAAAACTACAGGGGTGGAAAGGATAATTTTCTCCCCTTCCACCGTCTTCCCCGCCCTGGCCGGCCGGAACTCCATGGCGGCGGGGTGGAAAGGATAATTTTCTCCCCTTCCATCGTCTTCCCCGCCCTGGCCGGCCGGAACTCCATGGCCGCCGCCATGGAACTTTTCCGGCGGCCCTAAAACATTCCAGAACAACGCCAGGGGATTAACGGTTTTACTTCCAGGAACCTATACACGTATGCCATAACATCAACAACTCACAGAAATGGACGGAAATCTCGCCTGAAAAACGCGCCGCCGCTAGGCTATTTTTTCCGGCGAGCTCTTTCCGGCTATCGTTCATTAATCCTGTATATACCATTCACTTCGTCTTCAAACGATCTACAAGATGGTTTAAACAATTCCAACCAATAACCCGTGAATCAAAAACACCTAAATTCTAATTAAGAACATTCAAACACATTAACCCTAATTTTCAATTTCGAGAATCAAACTCAATTTTCTATATGTTATTGAACTCCAAATTAATCATACAATATACCAAAATGACCAGGAAGAAATAATCTACACGATTATGCCATCAAATCATATCAAAAACATCAAGAACAAAAATTCATATTTTAATCCATAATTAATTCGAATTTAAATAATTAAATCAGAAAAATACCTTGATTTCTGGCAAAAACAAATGGATGATTCAGAAAGAAGATTTCGAGAGCTTCGTTTTGATATGTTGCACGCCCGAATCGGAGTTCGATATCGCCTTCGTTCATACGTTTGATTCTCAAGAACGTTTCATTTTTAGGGTTTTTCTCTGTAATTACTATATTTTTACTAGTTGTAAATAAATAAACGAATAAAATGAAATAAAAATATGCTATTTATATTTACGGAATATTGGTTCGTTCTGGATCATTTTGGATCGTTAAATTAGTTGCTTAGCCGCTAATTAACTGTAATAACGATCCGATTTGATATCAATTTTGGATAATTATCCCAACCAGGATTTTTATAAAACATTATATACCAAAATAATGTAATAATATCTCATCTTTCGAGAATACGGGTTTCGTTGATTCACCGAAATGATTATCGTATCGAAAATCTTGCGCCGGGTCACGCACGGATCAAACCGTAATCCGTATCGAAAAAGTCAAAACACGGAAAATGTCTGGAATTACCATATTAGGTTAGGAAGGAGTTTTTGGAAGAGTTTCGGGTTGTAAAAATGTAAAAATGGTTAAAGTCGGACGATTCCCGGCTTTATAAAATAATTTTGTAATTATTCAGAAAATAATTAATAAATTCATAAATCAATATAAAATCATTTAACATCCCAAAAATTACCAAGAAAATACTGTAATTATCTATATTTTATTATGGTCATAATAAAAGTAGCAAACTTATATTGTATCACATATAAGCATTCACATATTCACACCAATCATCAGATAATTCACCAAAAATCACATAATAATCATATAAAAATTATTTATTGGTAAAAATAATTACACGCGATATCCCGGATGTTACACCTATAGTCTGTTTGATTCCCTCTTTTTCAACTACACCATTTTAGGAGGATGCAGAGGTGGCTTGAGTGGTCAACTCAGTTTACTTTGCCTTCTCTGGTTTCTTGACCAGCGCGGACTCTATTTGTATTTGATCCTCACCATTCTCATTGATAATAATTAGGGTTGCATGCTTTCTCTTCTTTTTACTCGTTTCACCGTTTTGAGAGCATGAAGTGGTTGGTTTCCTAGCTTCTTTTGGTAAAGAAAGAGGGGTCTCAGTTTGGGAAGGCTCGTGTTGGTGTTTATGTATTTGTTCTTCCACAGTTACAGGATCCATTATTGTACTAGTTATGATTATAGACCTCATGTCAGACATAGGCTAAGGGTAAGTCATGAATCTCTCTAACATAAATGGAGTGATTATAAGACTTACAGTTACCTTGTTTTTTGTAGTAAGTGAACCAAATAAAATTTTGGACACTTGTTTACAATTGTCTATTTGTGTTCTATCTATACCATTAAGTAAATGAATGTCTTGAACTTTATGGTTTAAAGTAGACATTATAAACCTAGGAAAGAAAATTTCTTTACCTCTTGAAAATAAAGGCATAGTCAACCTTGTACTAAGTTCCTGCAGAATCAGCATCCCCACATTAATATAGTTGTTGTGATCCATGGAGAATACCAGCTTCTAGACTACACTTGAAATGTTATCATACCATATCTTTCTGCATGTGAAAGCTCTCACAATGGAGTTAAACAGGAATGACCATTCCTTTCTCAAATTCTTCTTGTTCAGGCTGGCTAAGTTGATCATTTTACTGTAATTGATGAAGTCCGTGAATTCAGCTAGCTCATCTTGAGTTGGGACCTCCATCAATTTGTCAGTAGGGATCCCCAAAGCCACATTCACATCATTTTCAGAAAAACTCCACATGCTGGCCTTGAATGGAGCAGTTAACCACCATGGACATAGCTTGGTTCTCATGCACCACAGTCCTTATCACAGCTATGTTCCAGAAATCCCTAAGAACATCAAAGTATAGTACTGGATTTGCAGTTAGAGCACCTGCCAAGTATGTTTCAGCAAGAAATTTCACAAAGCTCTTGAAGCTATTAGGAGCTTGGTTTGCATCTGTAAATGCAAGATAGTTGGTGCCCTCCTTTAGGATAAAAGGTGTAATTGTGTTTGATGCCATTTGAAGTGTTTGAATTTGAGTGGGTAAGAAAAATTAAAGAGAAAGAGTTTGAAATGAGAGAAAATGGTTTGGATTTGGAGAAGTTACGTCACTTAGAGATCTCGAAGGTGTAAAGAGGTGTATGTCGAGATGATTGGGTATTTATACAAAAAGGTAAATGACTTATCGAGAACTCAAAGATAAACGTTTGGAATTTGCTTATCGAGAAGTCATATTGTGAGAATAGATACATATCGATATGTCATTTTCCTGACGTTTATCGAGAACTAGAAAATGACTTATCGAGATGTCAAATAAATACCCAGTTTGTCTTGAATGGACTGAATTTTTCCAATTTTTATTTGAATAAATCAAAATAAAATCAGAATGATTTTATCAAAAGTATTTTGCCAAGATAATTTATTAAATTAATTTATCTCAGTTCTAAGTAGTTGATATTTCTAAAATTTATACTTGTAGAGAACTCTGTGAATTACCACTTATCGAGATCTCTACAATGACTTATCGAGAAGTCATAATAATGCTTGTCGAGAAGTCCTTCGAAAAGTCAGAAAATGGCTTATGAGAACTCACTCGAGAAGCCTCAAAATGACTTGTCGAGAAGTCAATTAGACTTATCGAGAACTCAGTTTTCTATATACTTTTGTTCTTTTTGAATCTGTCTTATGCTAATTTCACTTACTGAAAATGTAAATTAACATTTAGACAGTTTTCTCAGAATTGAAAAATTCCAAGCTAAATTTTAAATTTTGAAAAATAAATATACAGAGATTTCTGAAATATTTATAACTCATATTCCAGTTAAATTCCAATTAAATCAAATTAATTTTGATTTATTAGAAATTAATTTGTTGCAACACATTAGCTGAGTTCTTGCCTTTATGATGAAGAATTAGCATTCCAATTTCACCTACAAGTCTGGTGAAAGTAGCTTCATCCAAAAATTTAGTAAAAATTTTAGCTAATTGTTTTATTGTTGGAACAAAAATGAGCTCAATGGTACCATTTGCAGCATGTTCTCTAATAAAATGCTACCTTACATCAATGTGTTTTGTTCTAGAATGATTAACTGGGTTAGCCACAATAGATATAACACTAGTATTGTCACACATAATTGAAATTTTGTGTAACACTAGACCATAATTCATTAGCTGATTTCTAATCCAAAGCACTTAAGCACAGTAACTTCCAGCAGCTATGTATTCAGCCTCAGCTATGGAAGTTGATACAGATTATTGTTTCTTACTGTACCAGGATACAAGTCTTTGTCCAAGAAATTGATAGCTTCCGCTAGTACTTTTTTGTCAACCCTGCATCCAACAAATCTGCATCTGTGTATCCAACAGCTTCAAATCTTGTTCCCTTAGGATACCATAATCCCAAGTTTGAAGTCCCTTTTAAGTATCTGAAAATTCTCTTCACAGCCATCAAATATGATTCTTTTGGATTGGCTTGAAATCTTGCATATAGACATGTTGCAAATATAATGTCTGGTCTACTAGCAGTCAGGTACAACAAAGATCCAATCATTCCTATATAACCTGAAATGTCTACACTTTTTTCTTTCTTATCTTCATCTAACTTTGTAGTTGTAGACATAGGTGTTGATGCAGTGAACAATCAACCATACTAAAAATTTTCAATATATCTTTTACTTGGTTTGGCTAATGAAGATTTCATCACTTCTTTGACTGACTTGAAGTCCAAGAAAGTAACTTAACCCTCCCATCATACTCATTTTATATTCACTATGCATGAGTTTTGAGAAACTTTGACATAGCTTTTCATTAGTAGAGCCAAAAATGATATCATCCACATAGAACTAAACTAGGATCATATCACCACCATGTTACTTGTAGAAGATAGTCTTATAAATAGTTTTTCTAGTGAATCCATGTTTAATCAAAAATACTGACAGTGTATCCTGCCATACTCTATGTGCTTGCTTTAGTCCATAGAGAGTTTTTAGAAGTTGGTAGACAAAATCTGGAAATTTAGGATTTTCAAAGCCATGTGGCTGTTATACATAAGCTTCTTCTTCTAACTAACCATTTAGGAATGTATTCTTTACATCCATTTGATACACCTTAAAGTTTGAGTGTGCAGCAAATGCACAAAAGATTCTTATTTATTTAAGTCTTGCAACTGGAGCAAAAGTTTCATCATAATCAATTCCCTCTTCTTATGCATAGCCTTTTGCAACCAACCTTGCTTTATTTATTATTACAATCCCATTTTCATCCATTTTTTTCCTGAACACCCACTTGGTTCCAATTACACTTCTGTTCTTTGGTGTAGGAACCAACTTTCAAACTTTGTTTCTTTCAAACTGTTTTAGCTCCTCTTGCATAACAGATATCCAATCAGGATCAAGTAGACCTTTCTCGATTTTCTTAGGTTCGACTTGTGAAAGAAAGCATGCATGCAGACATTCATTAGCAGTTGCACTTCTAGTCCTCACTCCAGCATTTGGGTCACCAATAATTGCTTCTCTTGTGTGACTCCTGTCCCATTTCCTTGTGTGAGTTTATTGACTTGAAATTTCTGCATCTTCTTCATCATTGGTATAACTTGCAGAACTTTCTCCTCTTTCTCCCCCTGAGTTTGTGCTATCAAATTTAGGTATTTGAGATGATCTTCTATTCTCATAATTCACTTGTTCAGTTGACTCTTCATCTATTATGTCGCTTGTGTTGATTTCAACTTCATCTGCAGAATCACTATCAATGTTGAGATTTTCAAATTTAAGGGCCTCAACTTCATTATCATCAAGGTATTCCAAGCTTGGACACTTGTCATCATCAAAAGTCATATATGTGCTTTCCATGATTTTCTTTTGTTCAAGTACATAGATTTTGTAGGCAGTTCTCTCCAATGAATATCCCAGAAAAATTACTTCAAAAACATTAGAGTCAAATTTTCCCACATATTTAGAGTTGTCTTTTAAAACATAACATTTGCTTCCAAACACATGAAGATGCTTTACTGTAGACTTCCTTTTAGATAAGATTAAGTAGGGTGATTTTCTAAGATTCTTGTTCATGAGATATCTATTTTGAGTATAGCATGCAGTGTTGACAACTTCTTCCCAAAAACTTGTTGGCAGTTTGGCATCTTGCATCATTGTTCTAGCAGCCTCTACTACTGTTCTATTCTTTTTCTCAACTACCCCATTTTGCTGAGGTTTTCTTGTAGCTGAGAATTCTTGAACAATGCCCTTATTTTTGCAGAATTTAGTCAAAGTTGCATTTCAGAATTATGTGTCATTGTCACTCCTTAATCTCTTCACACAATTCTGATCTTCAGCATGCTTCTCGATTTTCTTGATGCGTTCAATTATGATGTGTGGAATTTCATCCTTAGAATGCATAAATTCTACTCATATGTATCTTGAGTAGTCATCCACCATCACAAGTGCATATTTCTTCCTTGAAATTGATAAGACATTAACTGGTCTAAATTAATCCATGTGAATAAGTTGCAAAGGTGCACTTATGGAGTTCAAAGTTTACTCTTGTGACTTGAATTTTTCATTTTGCCTTTTTGACAAGCCTCACAAACTTCATTTTGAGCAAACTCCAGATTTCGCATATCTCTCACTAACTCCTTTTTTACCAGGGTGTTGATTGCCTTGTAATTTAGGTGAGAGAGCTTTTTGTGCCATAGTTTGTTTTGCTCAACAGATGCCTTGGTGTAGAAGCAGCATATTCCATCCTCATTTACTGAGTTTAAATCTGCAATAAAGAAACTTCCCTTTCTTGCTCCTTTTAAAGCAATTTCACTAGCCTTTTTGCTGATGATTAAGCATTCTCTTTTGTCAAATGAAACCTTGAATCCTTTATTTGTAAATTGACTGAAACTCAGGAGATTTAGTTCTAAACCAGCCACCACTTCTAAATCTTCAATGACAATATTTTCAGAAACTAAATTTCCATATCCCATTGTAAATACTTTGCTATTGTCTCCAAAAGTCACTAATAGGCCAGCCATCTCCTCAAATTGTGATAGCAGGGCCTTATGACCTGTCATATGTCTTGAGCATCCAATGTCTATGATCCATATGACCTTCTTTTCTTTTCCCTGCACACAATGAGGATTAAGTGTGTTTAGCTACCCAAGTAGTGTTGGGTACTTTCTTCTTGTTAATAAAATTTGCAGAATTAGGATGTGTTGATTCAGAAGGAACGATATGAACAAATTGTTTTGCATTTTCCTTTTTGTTTGTAGATTCACAATTGACATATTTCAAATCTACTCTCAATTTATGACAACTTGTTATCACTTTCATGTTGCAAGATAAGCAGTCAAATTTGTCACAAAAGGAGTAAGGGTCTTCTGCATTTTCTTCATTGTACTTGTAGGCTCCCACTTTTGGCTTGCTATTATCCTTTTTACAAAGGTGAGTTAGATGATTTATTGAGCCACATTTTTGACACTGCTTTCTGGGGGCATCTGCAATAAATGCAAAGTTGTTGCTTTTGTTTACTCTTATCTTACCATTCATGTTCTTTTTCTTTCTTCCTGTATTCTCAGTCTTGCATTCCTTGACATGTGTCTTAGGGAGTTGGTTAACCATTGGCTTCTTCTTTCTTTCAGTAGCAGAAGTTGTTTCTTCATTTTTCATTTTTTTATCTTCATCTGCAATTTCTTGCTTGATGACCAACTCCTTTTTACTGAAATTGACTTCACATGCCTTGAATAAAGGTGAATCAACTTTTCTCAGTATAGCTGAAACATCTTCATTTACAGTTGCTTTGCTCTTGTCACATTTATTCTTCTTATTGTTGTTCAAGGCATCATAATCAAGACCGATGGCTATATTAGCACATGACTTATTCTTCTCATGGTATTGACCAACTAACCGAGAAGCATTCCCGAAAGACTTCAATACAACTTCTATTTCACTAGCACACTTCAACTTATTCTTTAGATATTCATTCTCCTGCTTGACAGTTTCAAGCTCTACAAGCTGCAGTTCTAAATTTTATTTCTCAATCTCAAGTTTCTCATTAGCTTTTGACAGCCTACTAACCTTCTCAGTAACTGCCACCATGCTAGTATGGATGTGGAACATCTCTATGATTATCTTTTCAACAGTCTCTTTACATTGACTTATATTTAAATCAATAGTATTAAGAGTTTGTACCTATGTTTTTGAAGTGGATGATTCTCCATGCTCAATAGCCATTAGTTCATAGTTTCCAACTTTTTCATCCTCATCATCATTATCAGAATCATCCCAACTTTTTCCTTCTACAATATAAGCTTTTCCAGACTATTTCTCACTACGCCATAGATTGGATTCCGCAACCCCAAAAAACCGTAACTAAAGGCCAAAAAAGCGTTGCTAAAGGCCAAAAAAAGACTATGGCGACTCTTTTTCGAGGTTGCAATTTTAGGTGTTGCCATAGAGTATTTTGCAACCCCGGTGATACCCTATTGCAACCCTTGTTTATCCGTTACAAAAACGTGCTATTACAACACCAATGGGGTTGCAATAGGTCTTGAAAAGTGTTACAGTAGGGTTTGGGCTATCAGTACAATATTTGTGGGCCCCACAATGGGGCCCACATGTGGGGTATCGATGCAACCTTTTTTGCAAAGCTTTTTAGTGTTTTTTGCAACACTTTTTAGTGTTTTTTACAACGCTTTTTAGTGTTTTTTACAATGTTTTTTAGTGATTATTAGCAACACTATAAAGACCTGTTGCAACGCTTTAATAAAAAAAATGCTAGGAACTGTTTGTAAATTAACATGCCCATAAATAAGACCATTGTCTTAAACCAACACAATCCACAATCCACAAACCATAAACATCAGTCCACCAACCATCACCATATTACCACTACCTTCACCATACTACCATCAGTTTCCCCATACTACCACGCCTTCACCATCACCATACTACCATCCTTATACCACTAATTGTCTACCAACCATAAAATAAAAGCGGAAGTTTAAACAAGTTAAAGTTACAATTTAAAATCTAAACATAGTAGTAATGAGAAAAACAAAGTAGAACGAGAATGGTGCTAGAATGCTTCTGACTAGGTAGAAGCACCTCTAGTAATATAAGTGACCATGGTAACATGAGTGTCATCATCATGGTCACTTGAAATTGTGGCGCATAGCTCTGCCATATTGACATTGAGGCTAGGGTTTGCTTCACCTAGTTTTCTCAACGCCCAGTTAAAGTTGTCCTGCATCTTGTTCATCTTTGCGTCAACTTCTTCTTTTTGCTGCTTCATCTTTTCTTCCATTTCTGCAGTAACTTCTTCCCGAATCTTTTCTTTCAAGTCATTGATTTGCGACTTCGTCGGGTTAGAACCTTTGACAGGCTTGATAGATCTCCCTACAAGCCAAGAAAGACCATGTCCTTTTACATCCAACAAAATCTCATTCATACCATCAGTTGTTCCTGATAAATCACTTCCCAAGACATTTTCAATTTTTTCCTACCAAATAAATCCAGAAACAAGTCAATCCAAATATTTGTAATCCATAATTAAGAATAGCAGGTGATGAACAAAATTAAGAATACTTACAATTATGAAGTTAGTTACTCTGCCATCAGTTTTATACTTGCGACCGACTTTTCTTTTTCGAATCTTAACAAAAACTGTTGCGTCTGAATCGTGGACCTAGATGCAAATTTAAATCCTTTAAAATTACTCAAACCAATATTGACTTTTTAAAGAAAGAAATGAAATAAAAAACATTTATCTAAAAACCCTTTATCTAAATTTCTTTAGATAAAGAAATTTAGATATGAAAATTGTAGACTAAAATTTCAACACTGTCTTTTTCATTACATAATGATCCAATATATGCCATTAAATCAAATATCTCTTGTCAGAACTGTAAAGAAGGCAAGTAAAAATAATTCAAATTTTCCTTTGAGAACGGTCAAGAACATACCATCTTATGTCGAAGTTGTGAAAATAATTTAGTACCAGCAGTGTGTGTGTCCACATATATATGCCGATTCTTAGCATTTTTCTGGGCCATGATCTACAGAAAAATGATGAAAATATTTCAGTGTAACTAAATACACAGAAGAGACAATATTGGGATATATTAAGGTATACCTGAATTTCTTGATCTCCCCAATACTGCAACAATATTTTGAATTCCTCGAGGGGAATTTCAGCAGGCCTGTTTGCTAACCTCTCCTCATCGGTGTCATATGCAATAAAATGTTTCTTCTTGGTACGACTTTTGTACCCCTTCCAATCAGCATTAATTAACTTCAACACCCATGCTTCCAACTCATCAGGAAATATATATCGTTGCTTACATACAAATCATAAATTAATTATTTAAATTTCAGTTCAGAAGCAAGGAAATTGAGAAAAACCAATTAAATACAATTTTCCTACTATGACCAACGTTTTATACTTGCAAATTCCTACTATGATCAACATTTTAATATAAGCAAGGAAATTGAAAAAATTACAGTTTAGAATACCTTGACATAATTCAACAAAGTGGTCTTTAAATTTTCAGGAACATCTTTCTAAGATTTATAGGTAAGTGGCACACACTTCTTCAATGTCCCAAGAAATTGACCAAATTCAGACACAACTTTGTCACTGTCAGATATAGGTTGAAATTCCTTATTCATGCTGAGGACAATTCTTTTGCCAAAGGGCCTTGTATGAACTTTATTCATAATTGTTGGCCCTCTTTTCTTTTTAGGAACTTCAACTATAATTGTCAAGTATACGTATGAAAGATAGACAATTAATACCAAATCATTTCATACATAATTCAAGTACACACTAGAAAGAACCCTAATTGCAAAACTCAAGATGCTAACCTTGTTCGGATTCTTCTCCAAGATCAAGAAATGCATCATTTGAATCAACTCGCTCATTTGCGGTTCCACTTCCACTACCAATTTCTATAGTTTTCTCAGTATTTTGTTTCTCTTGACGCTTCCGCATAGCTACATAAGCCGTCATTGTTCCTACCCCCTCAATTTGTGGAAACTGGATTTGTGTAGCAAGCTCCACCGAAACTGAAGCATGTGGTGCCTCGGTTGATGCATCTTTCTCTGTGGCAGTTGTACCATTCACCCGTGAACGGGTTGTTGGTCTACCACCAAGAGGATTCCTATTCAGCTCTTTTTTACTTCTCTGTAGTGTAAAAATAAATAATGCAATAAAATTAAATTTGCAAGCATAATTAATATCCAATTAAAATGAACCAGTAGTAGACATGACACATCTTTCTTTTTTTTCTCTCCATTTTCAGCGTCTTTACTTTCCTCTGCTCCAGGATCCCCAGGATCATATTCAGAGCCTTCCTCTTGAATAACGTCTTTTCCTGAACCTTTTCCTTTCGTCTCAGCTCTAACACCTTCCACTAGTTTAGGCAAGCCTAACTGCTTCAACCTCATATTATTTTTCGTGATATTAATGGCTCGCGCTTTTTCATACTCTGTAAGGGGGGTGGTGGAGGTAGGTCCTGCAGATAAAACATGATTCAAATTTTAGAATTGCATGACAATATACTCTACTTTAGCAAAAAAAAACTGAACATAATTAAGTCTTACTTCAATTTCATTTTCCCCCATTTTTTCATCTTTATTCTGTGGATTTTTTAAATCCAATTTCCTCGTCACACTTGTAATTTTGGCAGTTGCATCATGAACCTCTTGACCAGCTGATTTTGGATGACTGTTAACCTCTTGATTATTCAACCGTGTTGACTTTTTCGGGCTTTTCATTAGCCGTGTAGACCTACGAGGACTGTTGACATCTTGTGGATTGTTAAGCCGTGCTGACTTCCGAGGACTGTTGCGCACATCAGCTTGTTTCTTTTTTTGTTGCAGTTGGAGTTGGTGAGTGGTCATAAACATCCGTTTCCCTGTATTTTTAGCTGTAATAAAGTAGTCATCAAAACTAAAAGCAAGTGATATCTATGGTGGATTCGAGCAGTGAAAATTGAGCAAATGGAAATTACAATACCTGCAAATAGATTTGGCCTAAGAGTAGAAAAATGCAACTAATTAACTGAAATTAAAATTCAACAAAATACCCATTTTTGTCTAAAATACAACTTAAACAACCACTAATTAACTAATGGAAAAATGCAACTAATTAACTGAAATTAAAATTTGACAAAAATACCCATTTTTATCTAAAATGCAACTTACACAGGCACTAATTAACTAATGGAAAATTGCAACTTAAACAGGAACTTATAAGAAAACAACCACTTAAATCAAAAACATCGAAGCATAAGTACTGTGATTACAATTTAAGCATAAAACAAAGGTTCAAAGATCAAATCATGACGTTACAAAGAAATAAGCTAAATACTAGCATGATAATTAAATATTATGGATTCTAATTCTAAGAAGCATTTTCTTCCTCTTCGGTAACTGGGATCTCTATTATTGGGGCATCATCTTTGCACCAATGAACATCACTAACTTCAACGCCCGCACGAACAGTCTCTGGGCTTTCATTTGCATTTGGGCTTTCAACCTTAGACCAGTCTCTTGGAAATTTCTTGATGACATTGTGGTATGATTTATCAACAGGATCTTGTAAGTAGTAGAATTGCTGTACTTGTGATGCCAAAGCATATGAATCAGATTTTTGGCATAATTTACTAAAATTAACACGAATAAGGCCATACAAGTCTGTATCTTCTTGGTACCAATAACATTTAAACAAAACCACTGAAATTTCTCCCCAATAATCAATTTCCAGTATTTCTTGAATTCTTCCATAGTAATTGACTTCACTAACCAGTGGACTCTCATCTTTCGAACTCGCAAAGCTGGTTGTCAAGGCACTTAGGAATACACCACCGTTTTATGTTGTATACCTAGCATTTCTAAACTTAGTATGAAATCTGAATCCATTAATGACATATCCACTAAACTTTTTAGCTACTCGATTAGGGCCCATTGAAAGAACTTGTAATTATGGCGAAACAACTTCCTTTTTTCCAACTTGTTCTTGCAGCCACTTATAAAAATCATCAGTATCAACTCTCTCCCTTTTAAATCTTTTAGGTATAGCTTGGCCTTCAATTAAAGCTCGATGTTCCCTACAATAATGACTAGTTAATAAAATCATAACAGAAAGATCCTAATTCTTTAATACTAATTGGAAAAAAAGAACTTAAAAAACTTACTCAAGTAAGCTTTCTACTTCCTTGTTAGCACAGTTGAAAAGAACATAGCGATGACATTCCATCCATTGCGAATATTTTAGAGTAATTGCTTTCC
This sequence comes from Apium graveolens, assembly GCF_009905375.1. Taxonomy (NCBI): domain Eukaryota; kingdom Viridiplantae; phylum Streptophyta; class Magnoliopsida; order Apiales; family Apiaceae; genus Apium; species Apium graveolens. The sequence goes on along the minus strand of NC_133651.1, from coordinate 115,817,105 downwards.
CATCTTTATTCCTTCTTGAACCGATTGGATATTCCACATTTTGTGGACATATTTCAGATTTAGCAGAATACTTGCCTATTTTCCCAGCTCCATCATTATTTAAGAATCTTGAACAGAAAATTATGCATTCTTCTGCGAGATAACCTTCAGCAATGGAAGCCTCTGGTCTACTCCTGTTTCGCACATACATTTTAACTTACCTAGATATCGCACAATGGACCACATGCACCGGAGATGCGCTGGTCCATCATACTCAATTTCCTTGCATAAATGTACGGGTAGGTGCACCATTATGTCGAAGAAAGCTTGTATAAATATCATCTCAAAACTACACAGGATTTCTACAATTTCCTGTTGCAGTCTCTTTAAGTCGGCCAAATTGATAACTTTGGCCCAAAGGCTTCTTAAAAATGCACTTAATCTTATCATAGGCAACGCAACTTCAGGTTTTAGTGTTCTCTTTACAGCAAATTGCAATAAGTAGTGAAGAATGAAATATGTGTCATGGCTTTTATACCCCGTGATTTTTCTCTCCTTTGTATGTACATACCTTATACTATTAGATGCAGAACCATACATCAATTTAGCATTCTCCAACACTGCACAAAAAGTTTCTTTTTCCTTATTCGTCATATCAAATATAGCAGCCCTTATCTCGTACGCTTTCTCATCATTTGTTAAAACTGGAAGTAGGTCCTTCCTGATTCCCATTTCTTGAAGGTCAAACCGAGCATTTAAATGGTCTTTCGATTTCCCACCAATATTTACAAAGTACTAAGTATGCTATCACATAGGTTTTTTTATATGTGCATAACATCAAGGTTATGTCGATGCAAGTTCTGACTCCAATATGGTAAATCAAATAAAATTGATTTTTTTAAAGGAGAATCAGTTTTTTCCCCTTTCTTCTTCCTGCCCTTTTTCTTGTGTTTAGCAGCCCCGAACTGGTTCTGAAAATCGGTTAATAATTCGTCAACCTCTAGCCTCGATAAAATTGACGAACTCATTCCCATTTCAATTTCACCATTGAACCTCTTTTTATCAAACCTCCACTGGTGGTTCGGCTCTAAAAATTTCCTATGGTTCATGTAGCATACTTTCTTACTATGTTTTAAATACGAAGAAGAAGTCTCGTAGTGGCATACCGGACAACCCAAATAACCCTTTGTGCTCCAACCGGATAGCATTGTGTACCCCGGAAAATCACTAATGGTCCATAAAATACTTGCACGTAGATTAAAATTTTCTCCAGCTAAAGCATCATAAGTTTCTATGCCTTTATCCCATAAATCTTTCAACTCAGCGATAAGGGCCTGCATAAAAACATCAATACTGTTTTTTGGAGATTCTAGACCGGAGATAATCATTGAGAGTATCAAGTTTTCCGGCTTCATGCATAACCAAGGTGGGAGATTATAATTTACTAACACAATCGGACACGTACTATGAGCTGTACTCATTGTACGATATGGAGTGAACCCATCAGATGTTAGACCTAATCTGACATTTCTATCGTCTTCCGCAAAATAAGGGAATTTGGCATCCATCGTCTTCCAGGCCTCGGCATCTGCCGGATGCCTCAGTTTGCCATCTTTTTTCTGTCGCGAGGAATGCCAAGTCATAAGTTCTGCATATTCCTTGCATATAAACAGCCTTTGGAGGCTCGGCTTAAGTGGAAAGTAACGTATTACTTTTGCCGGAACTTTGTGCATCAAATGCTCCGGAATGTCGTCACTTGTATCTTTATTTTCCACTATAATCCACCTAGAGGCATTGCAAGCTTTGCAGACTTCTTCCTTCTCATTTTCTCCCCAAAATAACATGCAATTATTGGGACACGTGTGTATTTTTTGGTAATCTAGGCCTAAGTCTTTAATGACATTTTTCGCGGCCTTAAATGAAAGAGGGATGTGTGCTTCCGGAAAGGCCTCTTTAATCAACTCTAATAAATCAGTGAATGCAGACTCGGTAATCCCGTGTACACATTTCAAGGTATAAAGCCTAATGATAAAACCTAGTCGTGAGAATTTTGTGCAACCTTGATACAGAGGCTGCTTTCCATCTTCAATAAGGCGATAAAAATTCCTAGCTGTTTCATTTGGTTTACCAGAACCCCTACCCTTGTCTTGACAGTTGTGCGTACGGTGCAACATTTCACCTAAATTATCTCCGAAATATACGCCCTCATCAAACTCCATATTTACATTTTCTGTATTGAAAATCTCACAAATCCATTTCACTAATAGTGGACATGGACCACTGTAGATGAGATGATCAAAAATCACATCCTCACGATGCCACCTGTGATTATCACAGTTTTTGTAGGGGCATGTGATTTCATCACCTACAGAGTATCTAGAAAATACATTCCGTAAAAAAGACCTTATCCCTCTGATATATCCTTCGTTGAACTTTGGAAGTTCAATCCATCCTTCCATCACTACAGTTTTTTTATATCGATATTCAATAACGTGCATCAATAACGATAAAATGTGATTGTGTGATTATTACAAGAGTATTTACTAAAAATGTAGCCTCGGAGCTTACTAATATAAATAATATTCATACACGCAAACTAATATAAATGCATACATTTATAAGAGTATTTACAAGAGTATTTATTATTTATACACGCAAACTAATATAAATGCAGACATTTATACAAAGAGGGGGGAAGGAGAGACACAGAGAGAGACAGAGAGAGAGAGACAGAGAGAGAGAGGGGGAGAGAGAGGGGGAGAGAGAGAGGGAGAGAGAGAAAGAGAGAGAGAGAGAGAGAGAGAGAGAGAGAGAGAGAGGAGCATGCATACTTCAATACACATAACATACACATAAACATACTTGAATACACACACTTCTGATTCAATAAACACAACTCGAAACCCTAATTTGAAATAAAAAAAAAGCCCGATTTATGAATAATACCTGATGAAATAAGAATGCAGTAGTCCAAATCAATCGAAACCCCCAAACTTCAACTCCAATTGTAGAATCCCCAAACTGGAACCCTAGTAATCAAACCCCGACAAAGCCCGAATCCACGCCTTAATATCGAACTCCAATTGAAGCCAGAGATGAACTCCATTTTTAAGATTTTTGAGATTTCTGAGAGAGTGCGAGATTTGTGAGAGAGTGTGATTTATGAGAGAGTGCGATTTTGCTGAGTGAAATTTGTGAAATTTATGTTTCTGTTTTGTGAAATGTATCTGAAAACCGCCTATAACCAATTTCAACTCCCTGTTTGTCCAGAAATTGAACTCCCGCCCATAATTTTAATCACAGCCCAACCCATTTCACTATCAGCCCAGCCTCATTTCACTATCAGCCCAGCCTCATTTCAAATTTAAATTATTAATTGATCTTTTTTTAATAAATATTATTTCAAATATTTAATTACGAGATTATTAAAAATAATATATAAATATTTTAAAATGATATATAATATACATATATTGATAGGGATAAATAAATTATGATAGAATAATTAAATACTGCAAGGTGTGGGCTGCTAGGCCCAATAAAAAGATATATGATACTCAGACCGGAAAGGTTAAGCCTGATGGACCAGATCAGGCCTGATGGAATAAAGAAGGCCCAAAAGCCCTGATTATTAATTAATTTCGTAATTAATTAATAAGGGAAAAATCAGCTATTGAGAAAAGTCCCGATAAGGATATAAATCCTTATAGATTAGCCTCAAGGCCACCTAAAAGGATAAGGAATCAGTTTCCTACTATCTAGGACTCCAAAGTCCATTCTAATTATGAGACTTGCCCACCAAGTCTCCTATACCAAGTCCAATTCAAGGACTCCCAACATCTATATAAGGGGCCTCACCCCACAGATCAGAACTACGTTTTTTGGCTTGATTCTCTAATTCACAGAGATACGTAGGCATCTCGTAAAGGCAGATCGAGCCACGAAACACGATAGCAGCCATTAAAGGCCTTGAGCTCCCGAATCTTAGTTATAAATACAGCAAATAATAACCTTAGTTTTTTATCCATAACATTTGGCGCCGTCTGTGGGAAAACGGAACAACCACCATGGCGAGAACACGGAGAACGACCAGCACTCTGGAGGAGGGAACACCATCAGGGACAACTCAGGTGATTTCGTCAACCGTGGAGATTCCTCCCCACTCAACTTATGCATCTACTCAAGCGGAGACCCAGATAAGGGCAACTCAACCTCAGCCACAAGGAACGACTCCCCCGACTATTCAAGGTATGAATCCTCGAGTTCAACAAGTACATATACCTGTGAATTCTCGACCCGTCGGGTATGAATATTCAACTGTTCTTACCACTAACCCCCCTTATGGGATGCCCCTTCACCCTGAGGTTGGAGGAAGCGGATATGCTGGGCGAAGCGAAGCACGAGGGCATTCGCCCCCCTATATACGAGGTCTGGGTCCTCTCCCTGAGGATCGGGAATTTTCTGGTCCTTACACTGAGAGAGACTCCGAATCTTCGGATGATGAAGTGGCCCCAAGAAGGAGGCGTCCTGGAAAAGAGCCAATGGCCGATGGAAGGCAACGCCCCCAAAGCACCCCAGGGGCGAATCCCCAAGAAGTACAGGAAAGGATCAGAGCTCATGAGGCTGAAATCCAAAGGCTGAGGCATGATTTGGAGGCTCACCAGGCCACCAGACCCCAGATACCTCCTAGGGGAGAAATCCTCCTCCTGTCATAGACCTGGATGGTCCGGTAAGAAGGGCTGCTGTCCCAAGAACTGATCCAAGCAATCTCCTTCCCCTTGGAGATCCTGATGATCCAACTCCACCCTTCATAGAAGAGATAATGAATGCCCATATCTCAAGGAAATTCAAGATGCCCACTATCAAAGCCTATGATGGCACGGGAGACCCCGCTAATCATGTTAGGACATTCTCTAATGCACTGTTGCTGCAACCCGTGAATGATGCTATAAAGTGTCGGGCTTTCCCTCAAACCTTGTCGGGTATGGCTCAAAGATGGTACAGTCGCCTGCCCCCAAATTCTATTGGATCGTTCAGAGAATTAAGCCAGGCTTTTATTAAGCAATTCATCAGTGGAAGAGTCCATGAGAAAAGTTCAGCATCTCTTATGAGTCTTGTACATGGAGCTAAGGAATCCTTGAGAGATTACCTGAATTGTTTTACAAAGGAGGCTTTAAAAGTCCCAGACCTTGATGATAAGGTAGCCATGATAGCACTGCAACAAGGAACCAGGGGTGAGTTTTTCAAGATGTCCTTGGCCAAACGTCCCCCTGAAAACATGTTGCAACTCCAAGAGAGGGCAGGCAAGTATATCAAGTTTGAAGAAAGCATGAGGAAGACCGTAGTAAGTAATGAGCCCACTGGAGGCAAGAAGCAAAAAACTGATCTGGAGTATATCGCTAAGGACAAATATCCTAGAACCGAACAAAACCCTGATTCAACCCCCAAGAAGGGAGGACCTGGGCAAAAGTTCACTGAATACGCTAAGCTGAGTGCTCCTAGAAGTCAGATTTTGATGGAGATTGAGAAAGATAGAGATATTCGCTGGCCTAAGCCCTTGAAGGCTGATCCCGCCAAGCTAGATAAGAGCAAGTATTGCAGGTTTCACAAGGATGTTGGCCATGACACCGATGAGTGTAGGCAATTGAAAGATGAAATTGAGTTTTTGATTCGAAAAGGAAGATTGAACAAGTATACTGGAGATGGAGGGGACAGAGACAATAATGGAAGGAAGAACTTTGAAGATCGTAGGAGGGACCAAGACGATCAGGGGCGGAATCCCCAACCTAGAGGGCCGGTTATAAATGCAATTTTTGGAGGACCACGACGCCCTCGAGGGCCTATGATAAACACGATCTTTGGAGGTCCAACTGCTGCTGGATTGTCCAAAAATTCCAGAAAGGCATATACGAGGGAGGTTATGCATATTGTTGGAGAAGCCCCGAAGAGGGCCAGGACAGAAGTAACATTGGCTTTTGATGATTCTGACCTAGAGGGCGTGAAGTTTCCCCATGACGACCCGCTGGTCATAACACCGATAATAGGAAATAACCCGGTTAAGAGGGTCCTTGTGGATAATGGTGCTTCTGTGGATATCTTGCTCCATGACACCTTTCTAAGGATGGGGTATAACGACTCCCAATTGACACCCACCGACATGCCGATATATGGATTTACTGGAGTAGAATGTCCTGTGGAAGGGATAATCAAATTGCCAACCACCATAGGTACGGAGCCAAGGCAAGCAACGCAGATGCTGGATTTCGTGGTGGTAAAGGCTAGTTCAACTTATAATGCTATCATGGGGAGAACAGGGATACATGCCTTCAAGGCAGTCCCCTCTTCCTATCATTCAGTCATGAAGTTTCCCACCCGAAACGGGATTGGAGAAGAAAGAGGAGATCAAAAAATGGCTAGAAGCTGTTATGTGGCCTCTTTGAGGGCAGATGGAGTCGGGGGGCAGGTTCTTCCTATTGAAGATATGGATGTTCGAGAAAATGATGAGAATAGAGGAAGGCCAGCAGAAGAATTGGTTTCGGTTCCTTTAGACCCCGAGAACCCTGAGAGGATGACTTTCATTGGAGCCACATTGGAGGAGCCTCTTAGAAGGAAGTTAGTGAAATTTTTGCAAGAAAATAGTGATGTGTTTGCATGGTCAGCAGCTGATATGCCAGGCATAGACCCGGAGTTAATTACTCACAAGCTAAACGTAGATCCAAGCCGGAAGACAGTGAAACAAAAGAAAAGAAATTTTGCCCCGGAAAGATAAGAGGCTATAAAACAGGAAGTAGAAAAGCTCTTAGAGGCTGGTTTCATTGAGGAGATTCAATTTTTGGAGTGGTTAGCAAACCCTGTAATGGTGAAGAAGGCTAATGGAAAGTGGATGATGTGTATAGACTTCACTGATCTGAATGATGCATGCCCCAAAGACTGTTTCCCGCTGCCTAGAATTGATACTTTGATTGATGCCACTGCTGGACATGAGATGCTGAGTTTCATGGATGGATTTAGCGGATACAATCAGATCAAAATGCATAAGGATGACATTCCAAAGGTATCATTTATCACTGACTTTGGTGTTTATTGTTATCTTGTTATGGCGTTTGGTCTCAAGAATGCAGGAGCCACCTATCAGAGGTTGGTGAATAAAATTTTTAAGGATCTTATTGGGAAGACTATGGAAGTCTATGTTGATGACATGCTAGTCAAGAGTCTAGTAAAGACTGATCATATAACCCATTTGAGGGAAGCTTTTGAGGTCCTAAGGTACCACAAGATGATGTTGAATCCAACGAAGTGTGCTTTCGGAGTAGGATCTGGAAAATTCTTGTGATTGATGGTCTCAAAGAGGGGAATTGAGGCCAACCCCGATAAAATAAAGGCAATCCTGGATATGGAACCACCAAAAACTGTCAAGGATGTACAGAAGCTCACAGGAAGGGTTGCGGCGCTAGGACGATTCATCTTCAAGTCAGGAGATAAGTGCTTGTCATTCTTCAAGTCATTAAAGAACATTAAAGACTTTGTATGGAGTGAGGAAAATCAGAAGGCATTTGAAGAGTTAAAGAAGTATATGGGCCAGGCCTCGTTGTTGGCCAAGCCAGTTCTGAGTGAAGTTTTATCCTTGTACTTGGCTGTTTCAGAGAGCGCCTTGAGCGCGGTATTGGTTAAGGAGGAACTGAAAGTCCAGAAACCCGTATACTATGTCAGCAAAATCTTGCATGGTGCAGAGTTGAATTATTCAACTATTGAGAAATTCGTTTTAGCCTTGGTAATGGCTTCAAGAAAGTTGCGTCCTTATTTTCAAGCTCACCAGATTGAAGTGCTAACAAATCAGCCACTGAGAAACATCATTCACAGTCCCAAGGCAAGTGGGAGACTGATTAAGTGGGCAATAAAGTTGGGAGAGTTCGATCTCAAGTATAAGCCACGTACGGCCATAAAAGCCCAGGCACTAGCTGACTTCGTGGTGGAATGTACCATACCCAACCAGGAAGTCGGGGGGCAGGAAGATACCATACCTCAAGATACCATACCTCAAGACAAGGGAGTCGATAATGGGGACAAGGAGAAAGAATATTGGGTTCTCTATTTTGATGGAGCATCAAAAACAAATTCCAGTGGAGCAGGGTTGGTTTTGCAAAGCCCTGATGGATTCTTAATTGAGTATGCTATGAAGCTAGACTTCCCAACCACAAACAATGAGGCAGAGTATGAAGCCCTGATTGCTGGCCTTGGTCTAGCTGGGACACTTAGAGTCAAAAACTTAAAGGTCCGTGGAGACTCGAAGCTGATCATATCCCAGGTAAAGGGAGAATTTGAGGCAAGAGATGATACGATGGCTAAGTATGTTCGCCTAGTAAGGGCTGTGATGACCCAATTTAATGAATGCCATGTTGAACACATTCCAAGGGAAGAAAATGCTAAAGCAGATGCACTATCAAAGTTTGCTTCATCTGAGATTGAAGAGAGTTCAGGAAGTGTGTACTTCCGTGTTTTGAAGACACGAAGCATAGATGTTAAGCTTGTGGCTCCCATAGGCTTGGAGATGTCATGGATTGATCCCATCAAGGCTCACATTCAGACCGGTTGGTTGCCAAGTTAACTATTCGAGCACTAAGGTACTCCTTGATAGATGGAATTCTGTATAAGAGATCTTTCGTGGTTCCTTACTTGAGGTGTCTCAGGCCCGACGAGGCACGCTTGGCTCTTGAGGAAGTGCATGAAGGTATTTGTGGGCAACACTTGGGGGGCAGGGCCTTGGCTCATAAGATAACCCGTTTAGGCTTCTATTGGCCAGAAATAATGGCTGATGCCAAAGAATATGTGAAGAAGTGTGATCGCTGTCAGAAGCATGCACCAGTTGTTAGACAACCCCCCGAGATGCTGACCTCTATCAACTCGCCTATTCCCTTTGCCATGTGGGGGATGGATATTCTAGGGCCTTTTCCTATGGCCACGGCACAAAGCAAATTTCTGATTGTAGCCATTGATTATTTCACCAAGTGGATCGAAGCCAAACCCTTGGCCAAAATCACAACTAAGCAGGTTGCACAATTCCTGTGGGAAAACATTATGTGCCGATATGGAATTCCCCGTATCCTCATCACTGACAATGGAGCACAATTCAACAATGAGGAATTCAAGAAGTATTGTGAAGAAAATGAAATTGAGTTACGATTCACCTCTGTGGCTCACCCGCAAGCCAATGGGCAAGCAGAGGTAGCAAATCGAATAATCCTGGATGGACTAAAGAAGAGGATTGAGAAGTCAAGAAATAATTGGGTGGATGAAATACTTCCAATATTATGGGCCTACAGGACTACCTGTAGAGTCACGACAGGAGTAACCCCCTTCATGTTGGCATATGGGGCAGAAGCAGTAGTTCCAGTAGAGATATCACATTCCTCTCCAAGGATTCAAGCTTTCAATTCAGAAGAAAATGAGGAAGGGCAGAGGTTAGCCCTGGATTTAATCGATGAAGTGCGAGATAAAGCACATGCAAAGATAGTAGAATATCAGAAAAAGGCTTCATTCTACTACAACCTAAGGGTTAAAGAGAGGTTTTTCAAACAAGGTGACCTAGTCTTGAGAAAAATAGAGGCTTCTGGTGTCAGACAGAGAGGAAAGCTTGCCCCAAATTGGGAAGGGCCGTATAGAGTCAAGAGCGTTCAGGGTAGAGGAACCTACAAGCTGGAGACTATGGATGGTTTTGAAGTCCCAAGAACCTGGCACGCACAAAACCTGAAGGTTTACTATGTGTAAGATGGTCGAAGTACGATTCTCACTTGTCATTTTGACAAGTAGGTTTAAAAGCACCTTGAAGCTTTGTTTGCATAGGATTTTTATTTTTTAGCTATTATAGATCAGGGTCGAACCCATATTATGTAAGGTTTTGGAAAACCAGACTTGAAATTGAAGAGTTCGAAATTATTTCAACCTATGGATGTTTGAGTTGTGATAATACTTGTGTGGCCCATTAAGCCAAGTTTGAATATTAAAGTATCGGAAAAATGAAGGAGAGAATGCAAATAAGGAAAGTAGCATAGCCCCGGAGGGTAACAAGTTTTAATACAAACAAAAGTCCAGACATAAGTTAAGGATAAAATTACAGAATAGAAAAACTACTCCTCCATGCGGGAGCCTTCATTCTCTTTCTCCTTATCAGCGCCTTCAGCATCCTTCGCAGGAGAAGCGGGAGGAGAAGCAGTGTTAGGATCCAAGATGCGATCATCTGGCTGAGGGGAGTTGAAGAGGGCGTCTATGCTGTCCTCTGACTCAGCCTGCTCGGGACTTATAAAGTCCTTAGGGTCGACTAAGCCCGGGTGCTTCTCAGAAACCGCCTTTACGGCCGCATCCCATCCCTGAGTAAACTATAGGGAATAAAGACCATCATCATGAATCTCCATGAGATTCTTAAACTTGTCAGAATCCATGTAGTCATCAATGAGCTTATCCTTATCGCTCCTAAGTTTCACCAGCTCGGAATGAGCCTTAGCCAGCTCCTCTTTCTTCGTGTCCAGCTTCTTCTCCAGGACCTTGGCTCTCTCCTCCCACTTCTTCATCTCCTTCTCAAAATCATCAGAGTTACCCTTCTAGGACCTAGCCTGATGTAGGGCCGCCTGGAAATAGGTATTACTCTGCAAAGAAATATGTATGAGTTAGCACAAATTCATTGGGATACAAGAAAAGTTGAAATTCACAAAAGGAAGAAAAGAAAAAAGAAAATTACCGCAGCTTGGGCTTGAGGGCCCATAAGCTCAATAGTCTCGATATCACTCCCCGTAACAATGTCAGTGAAATCGTGGGGAGTGATGGAATGGTACGACCAATCCTTGGCATGTTTGGTGGATCCGACCACCGTATCGCTCCTCCTGAAGCCCCAGTTAGGCCTGAAGGAATGTGCCTTAAGTGGAGGATCCACATCGTCCCCCAGCTCGACCACCGGGACGTGGGGCTTAAGGAAAGAAGGACCGTCAGGTTTTCTCCTGGGGTCCCCGTTTAACTTGGCCCTCTTCTGGCGGCCAGATTCCCCCTCCTTGGGCCTATTGACATTATTAATAGCCTCACAAGCTGAAAGGAAAAGTAGAAGGAATATTAAAATCCAGAAAAAAGAAAAAGTGCGATTAAAGAGAAGGAAAAATAATTACGCAGGTATAAATTTACCCTTATCACTGGCCTGGGAGAGACCAACTTTCTTCAAGGAAAACTCCTCTAAAAGGGTCCAGGTGTCTGTTTTCCCATCATCTGAAATTAAGGCTTGGTAGGCCACCTCCTCCTCATCAGTTAATCTGATGCTACCAGGACTACCATCTGATACTTTGCAAAATGGCCTACGGAAGAGTGTGGCCCAATCACCCCCAGCCCAGGTCAGCCTGATAAACTCATCCCTCCATTTAGGGTTGTTCTTGACTGTAGAGTTACTATCAAAGATATGGGGAATTTTGGGCCGTTGGCGAATTAAAACCCAGCCCGGCTGACTCATGGAACTATTATAGAATTGGAAAACTTTCCTAAAGACAGCTACGGAAATAGGGAAGCTATTCCTGAGACAAAGGACCATAAAACAGATAATGTTCCTCCAGGCGTTAGGAGGGAGTTGACAAGGGTTGATTCGTACATCGGCTAGTAAACGAGGAATAAATTCGTGGAATGGGAACCTAAGACCTGCGGTCAGGGCTCCTCGATAAATGAATAGGGTATCCCCCTCCCAATTACACGTCCTATCCCCAGGGGCGGCTGGATGATCCTAAGGTGGGGTGGAAGTCTGTACAGGGTGTTCATAGACTCTATCCTACCATCTAACTCATGAAAAGTGTTACCATGATTATACGAATCTAACTCAGATAGAGAAGGATATTCATCACCTCTCGAGTTAATCATATCAATGAGGGAAGTATATGGAGATTGAATTTGAATGTTTGTACCTCTTTTAGAGCCATTCATCTTCTGCAAACGAGCCAGGTCACGGTCCGCCATTGATATGCTTCGGTTGAAGGCTTGAAACCCAGAAATACTTGAGAATGGTGGAGCTGCGGTGGCTTTGGTCGACGGAAATCGCCTTCTCAAAGGGAGAACTCTAGAGAAAATTGTGAGAGAAAATGAGAAGTGGGAAGTGAAGTGAGGATTCTCACTCCACACTACACTTATATAGGCGAAAAGCTCGGAATACGAGGCGTTTTTAGGCCCATTTAGCCATGCCCAACCTAGAGGCCCATCTACAAGAAGTATCAGGAACAATCTAGAAGCTCCTGTGGAATTTAAAAAGTCAAAAATCGACCAGAATCTTAATATGGTTCGATCACAGTCCTGATCGATGCAAAAGAGGATCCTAATCAATATCTTATTCGAACAGGAGGGAAGAAATCCCCTAAGATCGATCAGAGTCCTGATCGACACAGAAGAGAGTCCTGATCGATATCTTATTCGAACAGGAGGAAAGAAATCCCCTAAGATCGATCAGAGTCCTGATCGACACAGAAGAGAGTCCTGATCGATATCTTATTCGAACAGGAGGGAAGAAATCCCCTAAGATCGATCAGAGTCCTGATCGACACAGAAGAGAGTCCTGATCGATATTCCATTCGATCAGAATGGTCGAGAGCCACTTAATTCGATCAGAGTCCTGATCGAAATTGATCAGGAATCCTGGTCGATTAAGCCCGTGTAACAATCGACTAGGGTGTCACTTTGAAGGCCAATTCGGTCAGAATCCTGATCGAAATCGATCAGAAATCCTGTCGACCAGAGTGTAAGATCCTGAGCTAATTCGATCAGGATCCTGATCGATTTTGACTGCATCCTAATCGATTTTGTCTGCATCCTGATCGATTTTGAATGCATTCTGATCAATTTTAAGCCAGAAAATTAAGGATAAGTCCCGAGAAATTAGGGAAAAATCCAGAAAATTAAGGATAAGTCCCGGGAAATTAGGGAAAAATCCAGAAATTAAAGGAAAAATCCCAGAAAATTAGGGAAAAATCCATAAATTAAAGGAAAAATCCCAGAAAATTAGGGAAAATCCCGGAAATAAGGGAAAAATTCCTGGAATTTAGATAATTCCTGAATAAAAGGAAGATTCATTGTAAATGTGTAGGTCGCTCCACACTTTACGCAAAAACGAAACCCTGTAAGGGAATAAACAGACTTAACTTCTGCGAAACCTAATCAATGTTTCCCAAAAGTTGGGGGGCAAATGATAGGGATAAATAAATTATGATAGAATAATTAAATACTACAAGGTGTGGGCTGCTAGGCCCAATAAAAAGATATATGATACTCAGACCGGAAATGTTAAGCCTGATGGACCAGATCAGGCCTGATGGAATAAAGAAGGCCCAAAAGCCCTGATTATTAATTAATTTCGTAATTAATTAATAAGAGAAAAATCAGCTATTGAGAAAAGTCCCGATAAGGATATAAATCCTTATAGATTAGCCTCAAGGCCACCTAAAAGGATAAGGAATCAGTTTCCTACTATCTAGGACTCCAAAGTCCATTCTAATTATGAGACTTGCCCACCAAGTCTCCTATACCAAGTCCAATTCAAGGACTCCCAACATCTATATAAGGGGCCTCACCCCATAGATCAGAACTACATTTTTTGGCTTGATTCTCTAATTCACAGAGATACGTAGGCATCTCGTAAAGGCAGATCGAGCCACGAAACACGAGAGCAGCCATTAAAGGCCTTGAGCTCCCGAATCTTAGTAATAAATACAGCAAATAATAACCTTAGTTTTTTATCCATAACATATATATATATATAATGATTTGTTAAGTTTTATAAATCACGTAACTAATATTATTAACTTCTAAAAATAAATTAAAAATATATTTCAATTATTATATCATTTCTATGTTAATTAATAATTAGTTAAATTAAAAAATCATCTTTAATCATCTATGTCATTTTGGTAACACATTTTGACTATACCGCAACATCAAAAAATAGGGGTTGCGATAGACATGGGTTTAAAAGGCTATTATTACACTTTTGTTTGCAACCCTAGTGTGAACGGTTGCGGAATCCAATCTATAGTGTAGTGTCTTCAAAAGAGCTTCATACTTTACCTCCAACTCCAAATATGCCTTTTCCTTTTTCACCTTCTTGGGCTTCTTGCACTCAGTAGCAAAGTGACCCAACTCATCACAATTGAAGCATCTTCTCTTTGATCTATCCATAGATCCAGTTTTGTAGTCACCTTTGCTAGCTGAGTTATACTGAGCTTTTGGTTTCCAATTGTTGTTGTTGGAAGACTGTCCCTTATTCTTGAAAAACCTTGGCTTCTTGAATCTTATGTTGGAAAATTTCCTAGCCAAGTAAGCCATTGATTGGTCCATTTCATGTAGCTCATCCAAGGTGTAGTATTCATCTTCCTCTAGTTCCAAAATAACTTGCTTCTGAGGTCCTTTGTTCTTTTGTTCCACAACTTGAATAACTGGAACTTGATTATCTTGCTCATCTTCACTTTCTTCATTATCATGTACAACCAAGGAACTAGAACCATTAACCACATGTCCATGGTTTGTCTTTAATGACTTTCTTTAAAGCATCTCAAGTTCATAAGTTTCCAAGATTCCATACAAAACTTCCAATGTCATTCTGCTTAGATCTCTTCCTTTTCTAATGGCTGATATCTTTTGTTCAAGATGTTCAGGAAGAGATAGCAGGAACTTCATGTTATCCTCCTCATCTTTATAATATTTATCATGTAGCTGCAAGTCATTTATTAATTTATTGAACCTCTCAAAAACTTCAGTAATTCCTTCTTTGGGCTTTGCCATGAATCCCTCATAATGAGACACCAATATTCTTCTTTGGTTGGATCTGACTTCCTCTGTACCTTCACACAAAATCTCTATTTTTACCGGATGCCTAGCTCTAGAGATATCCTGATGTCATAGTTGATAATGTTGTTGTACATGACATTATCAAGTGACTCTATCAGAATTAATTGCAGGACACTATCTAGAGAGACTTTCTCCTTATCAGATTCAGTGTATTTTAAAGGGTCCCTAGGTACAAAATGAGTTGGGATGACCATGACTCCATCTGTAGATTCATCTACCTTTTCTATGGGAGTGAAAGGATCATTCTTGAGAATATGGATATATAATGGATTGGCCATCCTTATGAACAACATCATTTTCTTTTTCCAGAGTGTATAGTTGATTCTGTCAAAGGCTGGTATCTTAATACTGCTTATCTTCTGTGCACTCATACTTCCAAGATCTTTATCTGTTTTATTTCAGATTTTACTCTGATACCAATTGTTAGAATTTGAGTACAACACAGGGGGTGAAGGTGTTTTCTTGATTTTTAGGCTATTTCAACTATTTGGATATGGTGAACAATGCAATCCAGTTTGTAGAGATATTGTGTTTAACAGAATTAATAAAGCATGCATAAAAAATTAAGTATTTTCAAAACTCACTTAACTTTTTATTAAAATTAAGTATGTCTTGCTACAAATTTATGGGTTCTTTGTAGATAAAGAACTTAACTTCTTTCTTGAGAGAGTACAATAAAAATCTAGATTTTTTTTTCAATACTTAAAACAAAGGAACAGTGTTTACTTTATAGATTAGTAAACACAGGTTTACATAGCATGTAATAAGATGTACTAAACTCTACTTTAAGTTATCTCTAAAGCTTTCCAATTATGGCTTAGTGAACCCTTACAAATCTTGTAGGTCCATGACCTTCCTTTTTCAGTTAAGCTTGGCCCTTGATCTTGCACTCTTCAAGCTACTTTTGTAGACTTTTCAATCCTAGTGATTAGATCGTTTATTGATTGATAATCTTGAATCTTTAACTTATCTGCATTCTGTACTTGAGGTTCATATCGAAATCTCTAGTTAGTTGTATAGAGAACTGGCAAATTCCAAAATTTGGCAAATTTTGACAAATATTACTAGTGTTAACTAAAATATGCAGGAATTCCAAAATTTGGCAAATTTTGAGTTCCCGGGCTCGTCGCAATAATACCCCAAATCCCTAATTTCAGTCTTATATAAATTTGTATAATATATTAGATTAAGAACTAAGGACACGGCCGTGTCAACTTTAGTTAATAAATTAAGACATTAGTAATGACATAAAATCAACATAAACGTTAAATCAAAAAAAATTCCATACAAATAAACCTACTTTGTTCAATATTACGATGGCAGGTATTGACAACTTTAGTTATGCATTACTAAACCTTTTAAATTAAGCAAGGTAGTTGTAAATTAATAATGACTTAAGTAATAAAATAGCTCATCACTCAGGATTTATTTATGCAAAACTCAAATATTTTACTCGACTCTGCATTTAACATATGTGTTAATTTTTAGTTTACCTTTTTGTATGAATATCTGACAACATTCTATGGATTAACTTCAAATCTTTTCTTTTAACCGTACAGTGAATATCATGCTTGTATTCATTCAGAAAGTTCAAATTATATGACACAAATAAAAATATATGTATGTTGATTAATGAGATATATTAGAAATATTGTGTACGTTGTTAATGTCTTACACTCTTATATGAAAATCATACACATTGATAAATACTAAACTTGTATTTGATATATTTTAGACGTTATACATTATTTACCAATAAGAAAATTTACTAATATAATTGTGTGGTAAAAAATCTAGAAAATAACCCTAGAAAATGACCCGTGACTCGCATAGTTCATGTAATAATAACGGAATTTTATTGAAATAAATGAAAGAAAAGATCTTGCACATAGCTTCACTATAATTCCTTTTCAGAAGAGTTTCACATAATAATAGGAATTGTTATTCCCAAACAATCTAAAAACTAGAATTACAAAGGGGGGGGGGTGTCGAATGTAATTCTTGGGTTCTTTTCGATTTTAAGAACTTCTAACAAATATAAATATATGATAGTGTTTGAATATGAAAAGTGCGGAATGAAAGTATAGATGTATTCAAACATAAAGTAATTTAAACACAACGATTAAAACTTTCTGGTGGATTTAACTTACCTACCATATATATATATATATATTGATGAGAACTCTGTGATACAAAAATGCACACAGCTGCTTACAAGTATGATACACTTATAACAGAGAAATTCTTAATAGATACAACTTTTTCTATTTCTCAGTTCTTGCTTATTTAATATTAAACTTGCTACTCTTGTTTTATATATCATCAAGTTACATGATAAAAAGTCAAACTAATAAGATAAAAGTGTCTTTGTCTAACTACATGATGCTCCATTTCTCCATCCAGCATCTTTGAATATCTTTAAGTTAGCATGAAAGTGGAAATGCTTCTTTGTTCTCTAAAACCTGTTAATAGGTTGCCACATTCCATTTGCATACAATCAACCCATTTGATTGTCAAGTCACTATCAACTGTTTTTTGAACTTGATCATCCGTTAAAATGCTGTTGGATCATCCGTTGAGACTTTATTGGATCATCCGTTGAGAGTCTAGTTGATCATCCGTTGAAACCTTGTGGAACATTCGCTGAGAGCATCTTCATAGAAGTTAACTCTATTTCACTTATGCAAGATTACAAGGCCTCTAATATCTGTAATTAGCCGACCTATCTTGCATATCAGTCTCGTAGTCAACATGACTTAGAATATCCTACAACTTCTAGTTCTCTAAGGAATTACAATATGCAGAATTGTGCTACCAAAACTTATTTAAATATAAGCTACTCTTTCAATGTATGACAGAGTACATTATCCGTTGAAAGCTATAATTACACTTAAGCGAATCTACTAAGGTATTTTTGTAGCATATCATCAAGTCTACAACATATTCCTAACAATCTCCCCCAATTTATGTCTACTAGAATTGTAGGAATAAATTTAGTGGGATTTGATGATAACAAAACATCTTTTTACATAGATATTATTCAATAGTAGATAAACTGATAAGTGCTGCACTTTATTGAAAATTGTACAAAAGAAAGTTCATAGAAATCTCACAAGACATTTTTCAAGATGCTCCTCTAGTTTGAGCAAATTAATATTTTCTCCTTGAATGTCTAGTCTTCTTTCCCAGCCTTTCATTGTTCTCTTCAATCTGGTGTTGGAGTTGTCTGTAGAAATCAGATTCATCTTCATTTGATTGATCCAGCATCTCATGCATTCCCTTGAGAGTTTCATTGGTTGATATCTTTAGCTAATTGTTGTGAATATGTTGTGTACTTGATGATTACCTAAACAAAACATCTAAGTAGATTTTACTTAGTGAAATAAAGTAGCACTCGACGGATAAGAATTATAGTCCCGACGGATAACTCATTATAGTCCCGACGGATGATTAACTTATTATCCATCGAGTGAGTAGCTTATGTAATAATAAGTTTGTAGCACAGTGTTGTATGCACCTTTGTATAGAATCTGAAGTAGCATATAAGTCATGTTGACTTTAACTAGATATGCAGAATAGGTTGATTAACTGTACATAAGCAATGTCTTGTAATTCTGTATAACTGAAATGAAGTCAAGTGCCAAAATAGCTACCAACGGATGATTAACAAAGCTTCGACGGATGATCAAATGACTATCAACGGATGTTTAACATAGCAGTTGACAGATGATCAATCAAGTCATCAACGGATGATCTGAAAGTCGACGGATGATCATATCAAGAATTCAAACATCAGTTGAACAGTGAAAGCTGAGACACAGCCGTTGAGTTGGATACAAACACACTGTGGAAGCCCATTAACTGGGTAATAGAGGACGAAAAGCAGTAAAGATCAAGACTGTTAGATTTTATATTTGTTCAATCTTTTTAACTTGTAATCTTGGTAATATATAAACCAAGAGAGTAGCAAATAGAAAAACAACTGAGATAGCTAAGAAACAACAACAGAGAAATCTTTGTAAGCACTATCTTTAGCATTTCCTGTGTTCTTAGTAGTTCTATTTTGTGTAAGCAGCTGTGAGCATTTCTGCACACAGAGTCCTCTCGATATATTAAATATATCTCTGGTGGAATTGTTTAAATCCACCAGAAAGTTTTTAAAGACTCTTGTTTTTAATTACTTATGTTTTAATTCATTTAAGTTTACATTCCGCATTGTGCTAATCAAAACAAATATATCCATAATCGAGTTGAACATTTTTATTTCAAGAAAAAGGTTCAAGAATTCCATTCAACCCCCATTCTGTAATTCTTGCTATATTGTTAAGGGACTAACAATTGGTATCAGAGCAAGCTTTTAATCTACAAAGAGTTTAAAGATCAAAACAATTTAGCAAGATGAAAAAGAAAGATGTTGGAGTCAAGATTCCTTTTCTTGATAAAGATAATTACCATCATTGGAAGGTAAAGATGCATCTTCATATGCTTTCTCAAGATGAGGCCTATGTGGACTGCATATAAAGAGGCCCTCATGTTCCAATGAAAGCTGCAACAGGAAATGAACCATCTGTTCCAAAGCCAAGGCATGAATGGTCTGAACCTGATATGGAACAAGTCAGGAAAGATAAAAAGGCCATGAACATTCTGTTCAATGGTGTTGATGCAGACATGTTTGATAACATCATCAACTACAAGACTGCCAAGGAAGTTTGGGACACAATACATATAATCTGTGATGGTACTGAGCAAGTAAGAGAAAATAAAATGCAGCTCCTGATTCAGCAATATGAGCATTTTCACAATGAAGAAAATGAGTCACTCACTGATATTTTTAGTAGATACCAAAAGCTACTAAATGCTCTTAAATTGCATGGAAGAGTCTATCAGACTAAAGACTCCAATCTGAAATTTCTCAGATCTGTTCCAAAGGAATGGAAACCAATGACAGTCTCATTGAGAAACTCACAAGATTATAAGGAGTTTACTTTGGAGAGACTATATGGCATTCTGAAGACCTATGAGCTTGAGATAGAGCAGGATGAAAGAATGGAGAGAGGAAAGAAGAAAGGTGGATCCATTGTACTAGTGGCTGAACTGGAAAAGGAGAAGGAAGTGAAGATGGAAGCTGTGGAATCAACTTCAAAGGCCTGTGAAAGTAAGGGTAAAGGGCTAGCTGCAGAAAGTGAAGATTCATTGAGTCAAGATGACATGGAGGACATTGATGAGCACCTAGCATTCCTTTCAAGAAGATTTGCCAAGCTCAAGTTCAAGAAGAACTTTGGAGCTGCCAAGCCAAATAGAAACATGGTGGATAAATCAAAATTCAAGTGTTTCAAATGTGGCTTGGCAGGGCATTTTGCAAATGAGTGTAGAAAGTCAGATTCCAGTAAGAAAAGATTTGAGTCTGTGGATTATAAGAAAAAATACTTTGATCTACTCAAACAGAAGGAAAGGGCTTTTATTACATAAGAGAATGACTGGGTAGCTGATGGTTTGGATGAAGATGAGGATGTCAGCTATGTCAATCTAGCCCTTATGGCCAAGTCTGATGAAACAGAGACAAGTTCCTCAAGCAATCAGGTAATCACTACAAACCTTGCACATTTATCTAAAGCTGAGTGTAATGATGCAATAAATGACATGTCTACAGAATTGTATCATTTGCATATTACACTTAAGTCCCTCACTAAAGAAAATGCTAAAATCAAAGAAAACAACTTGTTTTTGAGTGAGAGGAATAATGTGCTTGAGTCTCAGTTTGTTGAGTTTAAGAAACTAAAAATTGAGTGTAGAATTGCCAAGGAGGAATTAACTGAGTCCTTTAAAAAGGAAGAAATTTTAAAGAAGCAGCTCGATCGTGAACAAGAGGTGATTAAAGCATTGGAAAACATCCAGAGATGTTCATGCTCAAATCACCAAGGTTCAAGGAATTGAGTCTTTTTGTGATGAAGCCTGGAAAAAGAATAAGGAGAAACTAGAACCTATTTTGGTAGATGGATTGCTGACAGATGTAGACTCGATGGATGATGAGGACTATCCATCGGATAACAAAAAGTGTTATCCGTCGAATGATAAAAATCCTCATCCGTCGGCTGTGAGCAAACCCATTAGCAAAGCCAAATTAACCAAGCTAAATGAAAAGTATGGGTCTGTCTCCAAGAACTTTGTTTCAGGAGAGTCAAGTCAAGCCAAGAAAGGGAAGAAGGCTAATGTTGGTCACATGACTGTCAAACAGTTAAGTGACAGACTTGAAAAGATAGAG
Organism: Apium graveolens; assembly: GCF_009905375.1. Lineage (NCBI taxonomy): Eukaryota > Viridiplantae > Streptophyta > Magnoliopsida > Apiales > Apiaceae > Apium > Apium graveolens. The sequence goes on along the minus strand of NC_133651.1, from coordinate 115,796,011 downwards.
GTAAAAACAGAGACTAAAAGGAAAAACAATAGGAATGATAAAGTAGGGATTAACAAACATAATAACTACACACCTGACAAATATGCTCCTAGAAAAATCTGTGTCAAGTGTGGTAGTGTAAATCATTTGTCTGTTAATTGCAAATCTGTCATGCCTACTCCCATGTCTGTTCAGCCTCAATTCTCTAACATGAATGCCATGCCTCCCATGCCTGTAAATGTTATGCCTATACAGAACATGAATGCACAGTTTGCTAATATGCCATTTGCACCTAATCCATATTATGCTGCATACAATATGCCTCAAATGCCATTTAGCATGCCTTACTGGAATAACATGTTTGCACCAAGCATGCCATTTCCTGTTAGCCATAACATGTATAATAATTCTGTTGCATCTAGTGGTTTCAAAGGCCCAACCCAAATGACTAAGGAAGAATCTGAAATTCCTAAGTCAAATGAGTTAAGACCTAAGAAACAGAAGAAGAAAGCTAACAAGGCAGGACCCAAGGAAACTTGGGTACCAAAATCAACTTGATTTGATTTTGATGTGTGCAGGGAAACAGAAGGAATCTTTGGTACTTGGATAGTGGTTGTTCAAGACACATGACTGGTGATTCTACCCTGCTCACAGAGTTTGAAGAGAGAGCTGGTCCAAGTATCACTTTTGGAGAGGACAACAAAGGTTATACTGTGGGATATGGCTTGATTTCAAAGGACAATGTCATCATTGAAGAGGTTGCCTTAGTGGATGGTCTCAAACACAATCTGTTGAGTATCAGCCAGCTTTGTGATAAAGGCAACTCAATAACCTTCAACAAAGAAACCTGTGTTGTGATTAATAATCAAAACAACAAAGTGGTTCTCACTGGTGTGAGAAGAGGAAATGTGTATCTAGCTGACTTCAACTCAACTAAAGCAGAATATGTAACTTGTCTTCTCAGTAAAGCAAGTCAAGATGAAAGTTGGCTATGGCACAAGAAGCTATCCCATTTGAACTTCAAGACCATGAATGAGCTGGTAAAGAAAGAGCTAGTTAGAGGCATTCCTATGGTGGAATTTACAAAGGATGGACTGTGTGATGCCTGCCAAAAAGGGAAGCAAATTAAAGCATCATTCAGTAAGAAACTTGATTCAACAATTGAAGAGCCTCTACAACTGCTTCACATGGATTTGTTTGGACCAGTCAATATATTGTCAATCTCAAAGAAAAGATTTTGCCTAGTAATTGTTGATGATTTCTCAAAGTTCTCTTGGACCTATTTCCTAAAGTCCAAGGATGAAGCTAGTGAAATCATCATCAATCACATAAGGCAAGTTAACAATCATCCTGATTTCAAAGTTAGAAGAATCAGGAGTGATAATGGAACTGAGTTCAAGAACTATGTCATTAGAGCATTTTGTGAGGAAAATGGAATCTTGCATGAGTTCTCAGCAGCAAGGACTCCACAACAGAATGGAGTAGTGGAAAGAAAGAATAGATCTCTTATTGAAGCTGCAAGGAAAATGCTTGAAGAATCAAAACTACCAACATCATGCTACACTCAGAACATCTCTTTGATTAATCAAGCAAGATGCATGACACCTTATCAATTGTTCAAGAACAAGAAGCCAACTCTGAACTTTCTTCATGTCTTTGGCTGTAAATGCTATATTCTGAGAAATCAAACTGATCAAAATGGGAAGTTTGATGCCAAAGCAGATGAAGGAATTTTTGTTGGATATGCTGTTGGTAAAGTATATAGAGTCTACAATCTAAGAACCAACATTGTTGTTGAATCTATACATGTTGTGTTTGATGATAAAAAGATTGAAGGACTAAAAGATGGAGATTACCATGAGAGCCTCAAATTCGACAATGTTGAGATGGTCAGTGATGAAAGTGATGATGAGAGTGATCAAGAAAAAGTGTCTAAGGATAATGCAGACAAATCTACTACAAATGAAGCACAAAACTCAACATCCGTCGAGTTACATAATGCTTCATCCGTCGGAAGGCAATCTGTATTATCCGTCGGAAGACAACCTGCCTCATCCGTCGGTACTCAAAATTCACCATCCGTCGGGTTATCAAAAGGAGCAGGAAGTCAAGGCAGATCACCCATAGAAAGCACCCCAATCTCAAATCAAAGATCCACAAACTCAGGGGGAGTTTCTAGCAATCAAAACTCAATCACACATCAAGACAACATTGAGGTCTCTTCATCTAGGGCTAATCTACCTCAACCAAGAAAATGGACAAAAGATCACCCCTTTGAACTGATCATTGGTGATGTTTCTTCCAGAGTTCAAACCAGGAGAGCAACTCAAGAAGAATGTCTATACAGCAGCTTCCTGTCTAAGGAAGAACCAAAGAAGGTAGAAGAAGCCTTGTTAGATCCTGATTGGATTTTAGCTATGCAGGAGGAGCTAAACCAATTTGAAAGGAATAAAGTATGAAAGCTGGTACCCAAGCCTACAGGAAAGAATCCAATAGAAACCAAATGGGTATTCAGAAACAAGATGGATGAAAATGGCATAGTAGTAAGGAACAAAGCAAGATTGGTTGCTAAAGGCTATTGTCAGCAAGAAGAAATAGATTTTGATGAAACATTTGCTCCTGTTGCAAGACTTGAAGCCATCAGAATCTTCTTAGCCTATACAGCCCATGCCAATTTCAAGGTCTATCAAATGGATATCAAAAGTGCCTTTCTGAATGGAGATTTGGAGGAAGAAGTGTATGTAAGTCAACCTCCTGGCTTTGAAGATCCAAATTTCCCAGAGTATGTCTATTATCTACTGAAAGCACTTTATGGACTGAAGCAAGCACCTAGAGCCTGGTATGACACTTTATTAAAGTTCCTTTTGGAAAATCACTTCACAAGAGGTACTGTAGATAAAACTTTATTTTTCAGAAATGTGAATGGCTCTAGCATACTTGTTCAAATTTATGTAGATGATATTATTTTTGGCTCTACAGATGAGAAACTTTGTAAAAAGTTTGCCAAACTGATGCAAAGCAAGTATGAAATGAATATGATGGGAGAACTAACTTACTTTCTTGGTTTACAAGTTAAGCAAGTTAGTGATGGAATATTCATTAGTCAAACTAAATATATTTTTGATCTTTTAAAGAAGTTTGATCTAATGGATTGCACATCTGCAAAAACTCCCATGGCCACTGCAACTAAGCTTGAACTAAACACTACTGAAAAGTCTGTGGATATTTCAAGTTATAGAGGCATGGTTGGCTCACTTCTGTACTTAACAGCTAGTAGGCCAGATATAATGTTTGCTACATGTTTGTGTGCTAGATTTCAGGCTGATCCTAGAGAGTCTCATTTAATAGCTATTAAGAGAATCTTCAGATATCTCAAAGGAACACCAAACCTTGGCATTTGGTATCCTAGAGATTCTGGCTTTGATCTAACTGGTTATTCAGATGCAGATTATGCAGGTTGCAGAATTGATAGAAAAAGCACAACAGGAACCTGTCAATTTTTAGGAGACAAGCTTGTGTCCTGGTTCAGTAAAAAGCAAAATTCAGTTTCTACTTCTACAGCTGAAGCTGAATATATTGCTGCTGGCAGTTGCTGTGCACAGATTTTATGGATGAAAAATCAATTGCTAGACTATGGTTTGTAAGTTGAGAGAATTCTTATTTTCTGTGACAACACAAGTGCAATTGCCATCACTGAAAATCCTGTGCAACATTCAAGGACAAAGCATATAGACATCAAGTACCATTTCATAAGGGAACATGTAATGAATGGTACTGTAGAGTTACATTTTGTTCCAAGTGAGAAGCAACTTGCAGATATTCTTACCAAACCACTGGATGAATCCACCTTTTCTAGGTTGGTAAGTGAGTTAGGTATGCTTAATTACTCTTGAACTTATCTGAATTATTTTGCAAGTTGAAAAGTAGCCAGAAATTTAACTGATTTTTAGTCCTGGATGAAAATTTTGGCTAAGTCAAAATTTGCATCTCGACGGATGATCATTATCCATCGAGTTGGGTCATCCGTCGATATACAAATTGTAAATAAAAATCAATTACTTTTCTGGAGTACTTTAAAGCTCGACGGATATCAACTTATCCTCATCCATCGAAGTGTCTAAATCTTAACCGTTAATTCCCTGAACATTATCCATCGAGTATACTTACAGTTTGTAAGCATTACACGACGGATAATGGGTGGAATTTTTACATTTTATTTTAAAACGGCTATTTTAGACAATTTCTATTGGGTAATTTACTTCTCTTTATTATTTTTATCAGTTGATTTTGAGTAAAGTATAAAAGCTTATTTCTTTCTAATCATTTTCTTTTATCATTCTCAAATTCAACTGTGTTATTTCATTCTCTCTCAAGCAAAAATCCTCTTTCTTTTCAAGCTTTTCTTCTCTAACAATGGCACCCGTAGTTAAGATCATGTCACAGACTGGGTTCATCTATGAGAAGAACAACTTCACCGCCTTGGTCAATAAGGGGATTCAGCAATCTGAAGACTATCATAAGATGATGGACTTCGTGAACAACTGCAAGCTAAGTTTTGCCATGCTGGAATAACCCACAATTTATTGTGAAGTTGTTGAGGAGATGTGGACAACAGCAATCTATAACTCTACTGATAAAACCATCACTCTAACCATCAAAGGTAATGATTTCTGTATCAATAGTGATGTCATAAAAGCATGTTTCAAGATTCCTGATGATAATGTAACTGCACCACACACTGACACTGATATTGTCAATATGCTCAATTCCATTCATTATGCACTTCCTACTGCAAAACTAAGTGAAATTAGAAGACTAGGTCTTAGGAAGGAATGGAGTTACTTGTGTGATGTAGTAACTAAAATCTTTTCTGGAAAAATCAGTAATTTTGATTCTGTGAACATTTCCATGTTTAACATGCTATACATGCTAGTTACAGACAAATATTATAATTTCAGTGACCTTGTTGTGTATGAGTTAGGTTTTAAACTAGGTGACTTAGCCAAAAGAGGAAAGAATATTTACTATGCTAGATTTTTTATGCTTTTGGCTAACCATCTTTGTCAAGAGATTGAACTTGAGAACCCAAACAACAAATTAGCTTGTTGGGTTCAAGAGAGAAGAATCATTGCAGACTTGAACAGAGCCAACCATCACAAGGATGTGCCAATGTTCTACTTTCCTGTAATGCTGACACCTCAGGTAAGTGAGGTAAGTTCATCTAGACCCTCAACTATTCCAATCTCTTCTATTTCTTTGACTTCAGGCATAGCTATGGCAACTGTGACAATGACCAAACAGTTGCCTACCAAAGCTGCCAAAACAACTACAATTTCTAAATCCAAATCAAAGAAAACCCCCGCTGGTATCTCTCAAAAGGTACCAGTTTAAAAATCTACCAAAACCAAAGAGGGGAGTGTGAGGGTAAGATAGGTGAGGGAAGGGGTGAACATCAAAGAAACCCCAAGGATAAGGTTGGAGAGTTGAGTGAATCTCAGCCTAGCCACACTGCAGTTTCCCAACAAACTGTAGTGCTTAAAAAGGACAAAAGCTCACTTCTAGCTGCATCCTCCCAAAAGGATGTGGCTATTGAAAAAAGCTCTCATCCAAGAGCACAGGCCAAGAGGGTTAGGGACACAAGCTCACACCAAACTTACACTAGAAAGAAGAAATCCAAAACAACTGGGGATGCACAGGGCACACACTTAGTGCAAACTGGTGCTAAAGACACAGTCCCTGCACCTTCTCAAATTCAGATTGATGTGGCTCCAATAAATATGGAGTCACAGCCAAAATCTCTCATTATAGAAGCCACTGAAACACAATACTCACCAACTAACTCACTGGAAGTGGACATGATAAACACTTCAATTCCTGATTCCCCTTCTTTAACTCTGCTGGGGAAGCCAAAATCCAGTGCAAGTGAGCATCATCTTTTAGATGATTTGTTGGCTCACTTGCCAATTCTTTCTGATTCTATTGTGACATCTGTGCCTCAAATAACTTCAATCAACACAGAGTCAACAATAGTTTCTCTTCCCACCTCATTCATTTCCACTCTCTCGATGGATATTGCTCATCCGTCGAGTAGTGATTGTATCCCGACGGATAAGCTTAACAGCAGTTATCCGTCGGATAGCTTTACCACTCACCTGACGGATATCACTTATCCATCGAGTGTCTCTGCACAACTTCAAACTTCAATAATTTCAAGTGCAGAAGATTTGGTGGTAATACAATCACTCTTAGGACTGAGAGAGGAGAGTGCATTGAGTGAGAGGCTGGGTTGCTCCCAGGCAAAAGGAGAGGAAAAGAGTGAATCTCAGCAATCCATTCATTCAGGATTGGCAAAAGTGAGTGAGAGGAGTCCCACCTTAGTAGGTGAAGGTGAGGGTGTGAGGGTGGGGAGCCAGGGTGAGACCCTGATGCAACAAAAGAGAGAATATGAGAGAAAGGCAGGTACTGGAGAAATAAGGATGGAACCAGCCATTGCTAGTGAGTCAATGATTGTGGATGATGCTGAAAAGGAAAGACAATTTCAGCAACATTACAAAGCTGTAATTGATAACATTTCCTTGGATGCTGACACTTTTACTCACCCTGTTTCAGCCTATCAACTGTTGGCTGCTCAGGGCAATGTGGAGGCAGAGCAGACTTTGAATTTAGTGCACACCACAGAATTTCTTCAAAGAGATAAAGCTGCTGTGAACATAATGCCTTCTCAAGCTGGAGAGCCATCTGAAGAATTTGGAGTAAATTCTGATGATGATGACTCTGGTTCTTTGGATGGAAGCATGAACGTAGGGGGAGCTGAAGACCCAAGTTCTGCTTTCAGTTTACCTAAATGGGCATGGGTAAAGGAATTTTCACCAGGGCAATTTGAGGTGTCTTTGGTAAAACAAGTAATAGTTATTCAGCAGGCCCTTCAGGAAGCTTCAGATGCTGGTACCAAGGCTGTTCTTCAAGCTTACCTAGACTCTTTGCACTTAATGAAGATCCAGCACTCAAGACAGAATCTCAGTGTGGATGAATTGAAAAAGGAGATAGCTGACTTAAAGACATATAACTCTGAGAAGCTGGATTCAATAATGCCATATGGTACCATGCATGATCTATTACTAAGGTTGAGAAGAGAATCAGATTCTGATAAGAAGATAGCCAAGCTGGAGAACAGAGTTCAAGTTATTGAGAATTCAGTGGCTCTACTTCTTCAAAATCAACAGACTCAGACAAATCTTCTTATGCAACTGGCTAAAGCACAAGGCCTAACTCCTCCACTTGATGATAACAAAAAGGGGGAGAGAGAATCAAGTAAGGGGGAGAAAGGACCAACTGAGGGGGAGAAACTTCAAGTTCAAATCAGCAAAGTAATTGTACCTTCAATTACTATCTCCAAGCCACCAGTTGCAGATGGTATAGATCTTATAAATGCTGCAGCAGCAAATTTGAAAGATGCTGATAAAGAAGAGTTGACTCTGATCAACTGGAAAAAGATTGATGAGGAAATACAGAAAAAGTTTCAATTAGTCAAGGAACCAGATCAGTCAGCCATCCATCACTCTCATGTCAAGCCAATCAATATGAATGAGATGAGCATGAACTATCTGGAGAAAGGACAATCTTCCTGAATCAAGACTACAAAGGCTGAGATAATTCTTAAACCAAGGGCAAACTATCCAAAGTTATCTTTGAAGAACCCTATGGATTCTATGTATGAGACACCCAAGCTGATGAAAAGAAGCTTCTGTCAAGATCTATTCTCCTCTACAAAGATCCAGCTGATTCAGCCTCAAGAAAGAGAATTGCAAAGATATTCAGAAATGGGAAGGAAATTTGTGTGGTAGCTGGACATCCACAATTTGCTCATGCAAAGGAAGAAGAAAAAGCCAGATTGAAGCAGGAAAAGAGGCAAGCTGCTCTAGATGCAAAGAAGTCTAAACAAAAGAAAGAACAGCTTGCTATCTTGGCCAAGCTACAGGCTGTGAATTCTTCTCAACAAATTCCCTCTCAACCATCTCAAGCTGCTGAATCAGAGAAGAAGATTGAAAAATAGAAGAAATCCCCAAGAAAGAAAGAACTGGCTAAAAGAACAAAAAGAAAGTTGGATGTTGTTGACAAGGAATTGGAAGATCAATTTCCAAAGGAATCCACTCAAGCTGAAACTCAAGCATCAAAGCCCTCTGTGGTGTTTGAAGACATAAGGGTGGTGGACCCCTACAGGAACATACATGGAGAGCCTATTGTGCCAAAGGATGAGCCAATAGAGTGGGATAAATTACCAATTCCTGACTTCAACTTTCCAATTCCTACTAAGCCAAGAAGGACAAAATCAAGGGCAGTCAAGAAAGTGAAGCTGTCACCTCTCAAATCCAAGTCAGTAGTCAAAGCTCAACCCAAGGTCAACAGGGGAGACTACTTGTACTTGTGTGACATCAAAGAATTCTCAGATCTAAACCTCTATCTGGAGGAGCTGGATGAGGTAAGGGCAATTGATGCATACAGAAACCTACCTGAAAGGTTGGTGTTCAAGTACAAAGGGGGAAGGGAGATTCAGTGGCCTCTTCACGAGATACTTCAAGAAAGCCAAGCTGTGTTGATCAAAGTCTACTCATCCTTCAAGAAAAAATTTGGGTTCAATGTAACTGCAAGAAGATTAGTATTGAAGAAGATTGAAGAGCTAAGGAGTGTTAGAGCCAAAGATGCACTACCCAAAACTCTTATCATCCCATACACAGGGAGAAGAGTGCATCTAAGGCCCTACTGGTTGATGGAATTCATGGATGACAAGGGTGTGAGAAGATTCTTCAGATTAGAAGACCAATTGAGTATCTCTAGCAATGAGACTCTCTTGGAAATGCAAGAAATGTTAGATCTCTCAGAATCTGATGAATTAGAATTCCACAGACAGCTCCAGAATCAAATTGAAGAAAACAACAGAAAGCTTGAAAGAAGATCCAGACCTTCAAGAATCTAGAAAAATCTGTTCAGACTAGAGGAGCATCTTGAACTGACTGTGAGCCAAACCTTGTACATTTTTGTTTAAATTGAAGCACTTTCAGTTTTATCTACTTATCTTTAAAGGTATATGTTTAGGATGTTTTGTTATCATCAAGTATCTCTTAATTTATGGCTACAATTCCAGTAGACATAAATTGGGGGAGATTGTTGTGAATATGTTGTGTACTTGATGATTACCTAAACAAAACATCTAAGTAGATTTTACTTAGTGAAATAAAGTAGCACTCGACGGATAAGAATTATAGTCCCGACGGATAACTCATTATAGTCCCGACGGATGATTAACTTATTATCCATCGAGTGAGTAGCTTATGTAATAATAAGTTTGTAGCACAGTGTTGTATGCACCTTTGTATAGAATCTGAAGTAGCATATAAGTCATGTTGACTTTAACTAGATATGCAGAATAGGCTGATTAACTGTACATAAGCAATGTCTTGTAATTCTGTAAAAGTGAAATGAAGTCAAGTGCCAAAATAGCTACCAACGGATGATTAACAAAGCTTCGACGGATGATCAAATTACTATCAACGGATGTTTAACATAGCAGTCGACGGATGATCAATCAAGTCATCGACGGATGATCTGAAAGTTGACGGATGATCATATCAAGAATTCAAACATCAGTTGAATAGTAAAAGCTGACACACAGCCGTTGAGTTGGATACAAACACACTGTGGAAGCCCATTAACTGGGTAATAGAGGATGAAAAGCAGCAAAGATCAAGACTGTTAGATTTTATATTTGTTCAGTCTTTTTGACTTTGTAATCTTGGTAATATATAAACCAAGAGAGTAGCAAATAGAAAAACAACTGAGATAGCTAAGAAACAACAACAGATAAATCTTTGTAAGCACTATCTTTAGCATTTCCTGTGTTCTTAGCAGTTCTATTTTGTGTAAGCAGCTGTGAGCATTTCTGCACACAGAGTCCTTTCGATATATTAAATATATCTCTGGTGGAATTGTTTAAATCCACCAGAAAGTTTTTAAGGACTCTTGTTTTTAATTACTTATATTTTGATTCATTCAAGTTTACATTCCGCATTGTGCTAATCAAAACAAATATATCCATAATCGAGTTGAACATTTTTATTTCAAGAAAAAGGTTCAAGAATTCCATTCAACCCCCCTTCTGTAATTATTGCTATATTGTTAAGGGACTAACACTAATCATCTAATCTGAAGAATCTTCTTATGTTCTTTTCATCCTTGAACTCCATTAGCCAATATGACCTTAAGTGTACTTTATCCCCAATGTAAGGAATAGTTAAGAGTCTCTCCAGCTTTGTCTTATTCTTTCAATCTGGTTGAGTATCTGCTTCTTGGCATTAATATTAAAGCCAAAGTTTTTCTTGATTGAGGAGAAAATCTTCACTAAGACAGAGAAGCCTTCATTGAGAATCCTATGAAGATGCCAAATGATTTCCCTTCTGCCCTTGTTCTTGAACACCAATCTTTTGGATAGTCTTTTATAAGCATCAATAGCCCTTACTTCATCTAGCTTATCCAAGTAAAGATTGATGTCAGAGAATTCTTTTATGTCACAAATAAAGAGTTGATCTCCTTTGTTAACAGTAGGTGTGGGTTTGGGTAAGGTTTTGGATTTGAATGGTATGGACTTTACTGGTTTGCTTGGCTTGTTCTTTCTTCTTTTATAGGAGGTTGGAATTGGGAGATTAAGATCAGGGATAGGTAGGCTTTCCCAGTCTATTGGTTCATTCTTTGGAATAATTGGTTCACCATGAAAATTCACTTCAGGAATGACCTTAAATTCAGCTTGCTTCATTGTGGGCAAAGTTGATTGATTTGTAGTAGTAGACTGGGTAGGCTCAGGTTCATATTCTTTCTCTTCTTCTTCCTCAAAATTCAGCTTCCTTTTGGCTCTTTCCTTTCTCATTCTTTTTCCAGTCTTCTGCTCTAGCTCTTCACTCTTCTCAGTTTCAGTTATTATGGCAGGCTTCTGAATTTCTGATTTGGTAGCAACCTTTTCAGCTTAATTCTTAGCTTCTAAGGCAGCCTACCTTTTTAATGCTTGAGTCTCAGTTTCTCTTCTTTCTTGGCTTCTGCAAATTATGGATGTCCAGCCATCACACAAATTTCTTTTCCATGTCTGTATACTTTTGCTATCCTTTTCTTTAAAACTGATTCTTTGGGATCCTTGATGTTTGCAATAGAGTGACCAAGCAATTTCTTTTCACCAGGCTGAGAAGTTACATAGACTAGGTCTAGAGGATTCTTGGTAGAATGTTTTGATGAATGTTTCTTAGGCTTCAAGATCACATTGGCCTTTGACTGTCTTCTAGTAGAGGTTTTGCTTCTCTTAATATTTCTCGAGCTCATTTCACTGATAGGAATTTGTCTTAATTGTGTGAAGTGTTTCACAGATTTATCTTGCTTTACAATTGGACCAAAAACCTTTTCAATCCTTTCATCAATTTGCTTCATTTGTTCATTCAGCCTGAGCTCAGCTGCTGTAATATTGATCAAGTCAATTCAATCTAGAACTGGTGGCTTAGAGAAAGTAATTGCTGGAACAATCACTTTGCTGACTTGAATATGCACCTCCTTCTTCCCCTCACTAGCTTGGCCAATTGCATTTTTCTCCCTCTTTTTGTTATAATCAAGTAAGGCACGGGTTGAAGTTTGAGCATCCACCAATTTCTGAAGAAGGAGTGTTTGATGAACTTGGTTGACATGAATGTTGGTGATTGGATTTTCCATTGCTGTCAGCCTAGTGTTCAAAGAATCAATTTTTCTACTCAAGTCATAATCCTTCTTGAGTTTTTGTTGAATGTCCTTCATAGTTGATTCTGGAAGTTTATACCCCATTCTTTCATTGATATCTTTCTTGACTTTCTCAATATTGGTCTTGATGTCATCCACATCTTGACTCTGTTTGAGAGATTGAATCTTGTACAGTTGTAGAGATTCAAGATGGGCTTGAAGAATACTATTAGAATCTAACTCAAAGTTATCACCAGCTGTAAGTGGAAGAGAGTTGATTGCATCCTTGGCCCTTAGCATAGAAGTTGTTGTGTGCACCAAGTTTAATGCTCTCTCAGCAATCTCATTGCCTTGTTCAGCTAGAATTTGATAAGATGGAACAGGATGAGTAAATGCCTCAGCTTCAAAAGAAACAGAGTCTAAAAAAGCTTGATATTCTTGCTGAAATAGCTGATTCTTTTATGCCTCATTGACATCCCTTAACTCACTAACAATGGACTCTTCCCCTTCTTCTATGGTACATGCATTTCTCTCATTATCTCTCTTTTTTGCATCTAGGGCTCCCCTTGGCTTCCCACCCTCACACCCTCACCTTCACCATCTAAGGTGGGACTCCTCTCACTCATTTTTGCCATGCTGGAAGAAATAACATGCATTTGATCACTCATTTCCTCTCCTTTTTCCTGAGAGCAACTCATCCTCTCACTCAGTTCACTCTTTTCCCTCAATCTTAATATTAATTGAACAACCACTAAGTCATCTACACTTGTTAAAATTATGGAAATTTTAAGTGGTGCAGAGACATTCTACGGATGAGAGACATCCATCGAAATAGTAGTTGTGAATATCGACGGATAATTGCTGTGAAGCTTATCCATCGAGAGACAATCACTAGTCGAAGGTTGATGAATATCCGTCGAGAGAGTAGAAATGATAGAATTAGTAGTTGAAACTACTGTAGAATATATGGTGATTTATTTGAGATTAGGCACAACTTTCTCAGTAGTATCAGAAAGAAATGGCAAGTGAGCCAATAAATCATCTAAAAGATGATGCTCACTTGCATTGGATTTTGGCTCCTCCATGAGTTTCATAGAAGGAGAATCGGGAATTGATGTGTTTATCATGTCCCCATCCAGTGAGTTTGTGGGAGAATTGTGTGTGTGAGGTGTTTCAATTATGAGAGATTTTGGCAGTGACTCCACATTTATTGGAGCCACATCAGCCTGACTTTGTGATGGTGCAGTAACTAAGTCTTTGACTGAAGTTGGCACTGTGTGTGCACCCTGAGACTTTTCCATAGGTTTATACTTTTTCTTTCTAATGTAAGTTTGAGGTTGGTCTGTGTCCCTTCCCCTTTTGGCCTGTGCTCTTGGTTGAGAGCTTATTTCAATAGTCACATCCTTTTGGGAGGATGCAACTAGCAATGAGCTAGAATCCTTATTAAGCACTACAGTTTGTTGGGAAACTGCAGTGTGGCTAGGCTAGGTTACACATGCCTCACTCTCCTTATTTTTAGGGTTTCTTTGATGTTCACCCTGTCTCTCACTAATCTTACTTCCCTTCACACTCCCCTCTTTGGATTTAGTAGTTTTTGAAACTAGTTCTTTTTGAGAGGAACTAGAGTGGGGTTTCTTAGACTTGGACTTTGAAATTTTTGATTGTGTGACTTGGGTAGGCATTTATTTGGTCATTGTCACAGATGCCATTGCCACAGAAGTTTACAAAGAAACTGGTGGTTGGAAATTAGCAGAGACAGAAGTGTTTACCTCACTTACCTGAGGTTCCTCCATGATTGGCAAATAGATGAGGGGAACCTCACTGTGGTAATTTGCCTTGTTTAAATCAGCAATAACTCTCTTCTCTTGGTGTTGAGTGGCATTTATGACACTTTATAATGCTCCATAAAGCTTTGAATTGATGTTTTGTACTCAAGTTGTTAGTGTTTTTAACGTGTTTTGTAGAGTTTTTGCATTTAAGGCATTTATCAGGAATACAGGTGAATTAGCATTGTTTTGATGCTAATATGGTGTTAGGATGATGTCCAGAATAAAAACTCATAAAAAGACCAACTCAAATCAGCAAGAAAAGAAGAAGTCGGAAAATTCTTCAGAGAGTCAGCGTGCCTGCGCTGTGATAGCGTGCGGTCGCGCCCAAAGAATGGAAACTCAGCGCGCCCATGCTAGTCAAGCGCGCGACTGCACCAGGTCGAGATAAAAGAATCCTGATTCTCTTGTGATTCTGATTGATGGACTTCTACTCTGCATGGGTTGTTATATATTCATAACTTAAGGTCTTTTTTTAAAACGAGACGTACCAGAGCTTAAGGAGAAGGCGTAAGAAGACCGTAGAGCACAATTCAACCAAGGCGAAGAGGATCTAGTTTATACTTGTGATTCTTTGTTTTAAGTTATAACTTTGAATGCTAGTTTTCTTATTCGTGAACCTACACTCTTGTTTTGTACTTGGTTTATTATTTATTCAGTATAAAGACTACGTTTATTATAACATGCTTTCATCGGAATCCACGTTGATGATGAGTCCGATTATAGGCTAATCGTTATCCTGGGGTTCTAATGGATTTATTTATAGATTTCTTTAGTTAATTTGTTTCGATGCCTTAATGTGTGGTGATTGTATGATAACCTAGTATTGGTTGTGCTTATTTGTCTTATGAGCGTCGCGAACTTATAAGATAGTGGATTAATCTTTAATGAAGCGAGAGTGAATTTAAGGGTTTAGAACTTGCCATGCTAGCATAGGTTCATGTATTTGATATGCATGATTTATAGGTAATTTTAACCATCTTACTTGCCCTATGTAATCACGATAGATAACTTGTTCATTAAACCGTTATGTTGTCAAATTCTATAGACATATAGGGTCTCAGTATAATTGGTGTCTATTCAGCTTCTATCTCTTTTGTGGATGTCTGGTAGTATGGTAATCGTACAACGAAAGTTGGATTTTATCAGTCTCATGTTATCTGATTAGTGTCGTCACCATTACATGCTAAGGTTAAGAACGAAAAGGCTATTGAATGAAGTATTTAATGAAGTTAGAATCCCATATTTGTGTCATATAGTCTTCAACTCTCTATACTCTCGTAGTTAATGTTCTTTAGTATTATCTCTTAGTTAATCTTAGTCATAAACAACCTCAATTTGTTATTCGTCTTAGCATTAGATAATAGTCATACCATTGTTGCATAAATGTAACAACCCAAATCCGGGGTCAAGATTTGGTGTCACTAAACAATCTGTATATAAAATAAAGAAATAAATAAATAACCCTTTAAATCTGGATCGTTTACAGGTTATGGTATGAAACAAGAATCTAACCTTCTACAATTCACAACAACTGCAATACGAGTGTAAATACCTTTATGCTAATGCCCTTGTCTTATTTTTCTAACATCTTCGTCCTCCCGCAGCGGAGATTTCTCTAACTTCTGCTATCTAACAAAAGCTATTCACTTTTATCCTTATTTGCTTCTGGAAGAAATAAGAATTTACAAAGCAAGAGTGAGCCAAAAATGCCCAGCAAGTATATAATTTGAGTTTCAAGCATTAATATCAAAAGAAAATTTTCAGACAAATCTTTAAACAATTTTAAACAATTCTATTTATTTGAGGGAGTTGAGCGAATAAACATTGGTTGTTATCAGCCTTTAATTATAAATCCAAAAGTGACAAGCGATTCCCAGATTCATCTCCTAAATAAGGGTTTTGTCCGGTTTTGGAATCACAAAACTTTTCGAGAGAGAATGCCGTTAATGGAGATCAACAATAAATTAGACTGGACACTAGTTCTCACCTATATCCTGCTGATCAGCCAGGATACAGTGCAGATCTATATCTCACTGTATAGATCCATTCGGGTACCACAAGCACTATCGCCCAAGGGTCCGGTCCATCCCCGGCCCATAGGGTACAGCTTATCGCTGGCCCTCACAATAACCATCCCAAAGGGTACAACTCATGACTGGCCCTCACAATAACCATCCAGCCCGTAGAGTATTTTGATGTCAAATCATTTTGATTTCAAAACATCCCAACTTAGGGTTCGCAAATAACCCGCAAGAATGGGTATTTACTCAAGAGAGCAATCGATAATATAGGAACATTAATGAAAGGAACTTGCATAATAAGAGTAATTGCAGTGAAATATAAAATAGTTAACAATTCTGAACTTAGAATAGGAATGAAGAGATATTAGCAGTATTTTACGAGAAAAGTAAGGAATACTTTCCTTGATAAGCTTTAACCATTATTATCGGTTGACTTTTGGATTGCCTTGAATGTTTGTCTTTATCGTCAAACCACTATCCTATTCTGGCTACGATCTTAACACTCAGGTCCTTCGATTGGAACTTTACTAAGCTCAACGACTAACCACTATATCATTCTTAGTCTGACGTCACTCCACAGGTCTTCCGATTAGGACCTACAAGGTTGAAATACCCTAATTTAGATCATCGTCTCGCTTAACATAACACCATTACCACTTATACCCATACGATTTCATAACTCAACTCATATTTATACGTATTATTGAAATACACATACCAATTATGGTTCACATCTTTGAAACTCGGTTCAGTGTTTGTTTTCGGAATGTATGTATACTCGTTGGTTGGAAAATAATAAGATAATTGATTATTTATGAAATATTGTGCTACAACACTTAATTAGGTTCATATAATATAATTATGTATTCTAATTCGACGTCTTCGATAATTATAAGGTACATTCCCGTATTTTCGGAATTAATTTCCGGAAAATCGGGCAGAGTTTCCTTTGTTTATCGGCCTACCTGTCGAATCAATTCGACGTCAATTATAATTAACAACAATCACAATCATCCAATTCATAACCAAATTCACCAATCCCAATCACCGATACGAATTCAATTATTAATTATTGTTATCCGTACTTTTTTTTTCGTTCCGAAATTAATTTTACAAACTAATTTTATTTATTTATAACTTAGAACTCAGAACTAATCATCATCGTCCACCGTCGGCGGTAAAATTCGCGGGTTCCCGTTTATAACGGACGTCCGACACGAATTTCACCGATTAATTATTATAATCCCGCACGAATTTACTTAAATTACGAAACATTAATCAATTAAATCCTGCATAAATAAAATAATAAAATTTAATCAATTCGAACAATACCGTATCAAGCAACATCATCGAAGCCAAACAAGACTCAGGCAGGGTCGCCGGAAAATACACCGGTGGCCGGAAAATTGCAACAACAACAGCCATAAACACACGCACACACAGGATTCACAAACACACACACGACTCACACACGCGCAACACGCGCACACAAACGAATCACACACACAAAACGTGCACACATGAACACTGTAAACACATACACACATATAGATATAGGTGTATATATATACAAGGATCAGAGCTACCAGCCCAAAGAGGCGGCAACTCACCGAAAAAGTAAGGCGGCGGCCGGAAACCAGAGAACAGCGGCGGCAGAACACCGAAACGGAAGTCGGGAAAGAAAGAAAAAAAACGGCGAGAGATCGAGAGAGAAACAGAGTGAGAGAAGAGATAGAGAGAGATTGGAGAGAAAGAGAGTAGAGCGAGATTACCCGAGAGAGAAAAAGAAATCAGGAGAGAAGATTGAGGGGAGAGAGGCGGGGGGTGCAAGGTGTGTTTTTATTTTCTTTTCTGATTTATTCCATATTTAACGATATCACGATATAATTTGCGAGTAGCAATAAATTAAAATATCGTTTAAAATAGTTTTAAATTTTACAAATACTCCGAATCAAATAAAACATCAATTTCATAATTTTTTAAAATATTTTTGGGATGCGTAATATGTCCGCAATTACGGATTAACGAATGGGCTTGCGAGTGCATAAAAGCCAGAAAATTTCCAGAATAATTTTAAAATTCCTGAAATATTCCAAACATAATAAAATAAAATTTTCATAATTTTTGAAGCATTCTGGAATTAAATACTGGTTTTTACAATTAAATGAAATCAGAAAATTATTTAGAGATAAATAATCAATAAAATATTGATTCCTAAATTTTATAAATCCCAAAAATAATAAATAAAATTATAAAGCAACAAAAATAATTTTAGAAATAATTTTAGCATTTATAAGAATAAATATTCAATAAAATCATTTTTAAGAACAAAATAATGCCATACAGTTCAATAATTAATTATAAAAATAAGGTTTGTATCCAACAATTACCCAAAATTAACAATTAAGTAACTCGCAGCTAATAGAACCATCACATATTTCATTTATTTAATAATTTGGTAATTATATTTACATATCGGATCTGAAAATAGTTTACTTAGCCGCTAAGTAACTATAAAACGATCAAATTTTAATACCAGATTTGGATAATTATCAAAACAGGGCCTCTTATAAAATACTTTATTATCCCGTCTTTCGAGAATACGGGTTTTATCGATCTATAAAAATGATTAGTTTATCGAAAATTTCACGCCGGGACTCGTACGGATCAAACCGTACCACGGATCGAAAAAGTCAAAACATGAAAAGTGTTCAGAATTATCAGATTAGGTTAGGAATGAGTTTTCGGAAGAGTTTCGGGTTGTAAAAACCCAAAAACGGTTGAAGTGGGACGATTTCTGATTCTAAAAAGTAATTTTATAATTACGTAAAAATAATCATTATTAATTCTATAAATCCTTATAAAATCACATAACAATCCAAAAATTCCCAGAAAAATACCAAAATTATCTATATTTTATTCTGGATAATTAGAAATTAAAACATCCTAATTTTATAAGATATCAACATCCAAATATTAATATCAAACATCAAATAATTCACCAAAATTCACATAATGATCACATAACAATTATTTATTGATAAAAATAATTACATAATATTTCTCGGACGTTACATCCTTCCCCCCTTAAAAGGATTCTGTCCTCAGAATCATGCCAAGGAACAGAGCATGATATTTTTCGAGTATCTTACTTAAAATTTCTCAGAACTCGTCAGTTTAAGCACCACTCAACGTTTTCCTATCGATATCAATTCTATCAGTTGTCCATGCAACTTGACTCAAACCTCCATTTTATACATATGGAGCTAAATTAATTTTCTCGGTTATATACATATAAACGTCTTACGAACTCGTTATATCTGGGACAACAAGGCTAACTCATTCGCAATCGTTCTATCTATCTTCTTATCTCAAAAGACTAACCCAATTTATACTAATCTTCTTTTCTTTCTAATTCTAATAATTCGTACTCATGAATGCCTCCCATTTTAACTGGTTGTTCTACTTTACTTTCTATGTCCCTTTCTGTTCGGTTAGCCTGACCTATGATCGTTTTCAATTGTATTCGAGAATCTTTAATCGGTCTCTTATACTTTCCATCCATCTGCGCCTGATATACTGAGCTCATGGCGTCTGATGCTTCGAAATGTTCTACATCTATTCAAAAGTTTAGACTTAAAAGAAAAATTTCAACAATTGCATTTAACTTACCACTTAACAGTATATCCTAATTTCTTTTCAATCACTATCAAATATATTCACCGTAAGAATCTTTTACTATCTGAAAGAAAATATATTAATTTGGAATGGGATAAATCATAACTTTATTCAAAACCGAATTCTTGGTAATAATACTCATTTTGTTGTCATATCAAATTAGATATCAATATGAACTTTGATGCTCACGACATTCCATACTGAAGTCAACATCAATCATCTATATTAATACCACCTTTGATATCTAACAACAAAGTAAGTATAAACCAGAAACTGAGTCAAAACCTGATCTTCAATTTCTAACTTTTTAAATTCCTTTACTCATTCCCCTATAATCCTAATGATATTCACTCTTTCTTTTCTACTCAAGACATCTGTCCTTAAGTGGACCTTTCTTGGTTGGTAGTTGACCAAATAATGGTAGCTCATAATCAATTATGACCAAAAATTTATACCTTTGAAGTTCAGAGTGCAGCTGCTACTTTCAACCCTTCGCGGGCATATCTTCAGGCGTTCAACTCGGTCTTCCTTAGTCCTTAAATAGGCAAGGATGTTATCAATAAACACAATTAAACTATCCAAATACTATGTTCATTCAATCCTGAGGTTTACAACTTCTGATAATCAATGCGTAACTCCATACCTCCATTCTCCTTTTTTCGGGACCCCATTTGTGCACAACGTGAGACACTCCTTATTTTATTATTCCTCCATCCCAAAATCCTGGAGTTTCCTTAACCCGTTACTTAATCCCTACTAGCCATACGATACTGAGCTTTTGACACCAGCTCGGTTCTGTGCAGTAATAAATGAGAAATTTTACATTATGCCTCGAGGTAACCCTGGTAACTCATCTGTTAGAACCTTCAGGACTTCATTTTAATTATGGAGAATTCCGATATGAGATTCATTGTAACATTCTTCTCTAACAGTTTTCCACTAATACCTTTGTTTAATCTTCCCTATTTACATGCATTCTTGGAACGAATTCCCATCTCCAATTATCGACGTTTCACTTTATTTCCCTATCAGTTCTGGCACAACTGGCGTTCACAATTTGCATATATCCTGGACTATTTTATAAAATTTCTTTATCATCCTTTTGATTCCACTTCTTGTCTTAATTAGTTCTTCATTCTCATTATTCATTAACTCTTTTAACATAAGGAATGTCTTTTTCTTGATATTATTAATATGTTCATCATTAGATAAGCCATTTTTGAAGTTAACACTGGAATAAAGGCTTTTATTTATAATATTCAAATTCTTACTAACATAATTATTAAAATTTATCGGTAGCTATTTTCTTAGCCTTGCTTAAATCATCACGGATCACATATTTGGCTTTCCTCTAATTGATCAATACTTCTTTTTCCTGAGTTCACATGCAGACTTTGTCAGCTTCTGTCTTACATCAGATACTTGTATTTTTGAGCTTTCCAATAATTTACAGTAGCTTCTATTAAATCGTCATTCGATATGGGTATCCCTTCAAGTCCTTCCCGGAATGCTATTACAAATGATAAAATCTCTTTATTTTGTCTTAAACATTCAGTTCTAGAAAACGCTCTTCTTGTTTATCGCAAAGGCCTATTCATCTAGATAAAACTTCGCACATGTCTGTAGTAACATCACGCTAATTCTACTAAACTTTCAATTTCTTTTAATACCATTACTTCCTCCAAATTACTAATCGCTTTGATTTCGGATCTGAAAATCATGTTAGAGCTTGACTCAATCTAATTAGAATCGATCTCCATTTAACTAACCATTAGTTGGTAAAGTTGGTCAATTAACTCTTTTAACTGATCACTTAAACCAAGTGCTGACTAGTTAACTGGAATCAAAGACCAATTATATAAAGTCAGTTTGGTCATAATAACATTTTTCCCCAAGAACCGAGATCGCAATCATTTGGAGTACCAATGAGAATGAAAATATACTTCTTTATCCTTAAAAGTAGGGTAATTTCTGAAAATTTGGGCATCACTTCCCCTATATCATCGACTACCAGTCGGACTCAAGCCGACACCATCAATCAATCAAAGCATCCACAATCATACCCATCCACTTCCATTAACCAAATTCATCAATTCAACATATCAGAATACACCACGCTGATCATCAGATGTATTATTAACATACCATATATCTTCTAATTGGAATAGGGTCTTCAACTAACAATGATTAATATAACCATACCTTTCTCAGTTCTTTTAGAAGATTACAGAATATTATTAATGAACTTAAAATTATCCTATTGTTTTTCAATGACTTTATTTCGCGATTTTCTTTAACTTATTTCTTGCCATTACTAATTGTATATGGTTACTTTTAAGAATGATGCCGCATCCTTCAACCAATCACACCAATCCTCTATCTTTGGAGATACACACTCAATTTCATTAATTAATATGTTCATCTTTTAATAACCATGCATGGTTTCCATTGTTATCATCACAATCTGGTGGAAACTCAATTGTTAGATCATTATTTCTTAAAAGGTTTCACAGTCGAGTCAACATTGCTTCATCTCCACTTATGTTCTCGTATCGAACTTTCGTCATTGGTCCGGTTATGGGTATTAAATTCACCATAACTTATTTACTCAAGTTAGAGAACCTCACAATTTCTTGAAGAACACGTTCAAAATTTGGTTGCAATTAAGATTTCTTCTATCTGGAATTTTCTCGATAAATATCTTCCGGCGACGAAGGGATGCTTCACGTATTAATTTCCTGTCTGAATCATTATTCAGAATTCCCTTGATCTTCGATTGTCGTCCCGACACTCATTTGCTTTGTCTGACACACACAGCTTTACTTCCTTATTTTATAATTAATTTATTTATTACGGTTCACTAAAGATTCATTTCTCGTCGAAATCTTATAATTTGCAGTGCATCGCGTTAACGCAATCTACCGTACTTATGAGATTCTCGTAACAAGAGCAACTGTCTGACTTGATGTCTTTGCCACGACCACGTTATCGATGTATCCATTTTTCCTTGTTTGCAGATGTCCATCATTTATCGGCTTGCAATCATATCTATATTCGACATGTAATTCTACCTGTTACACGGGACTATTCCATTCCTTTTGTAATCGGCCAAAGAACAGATTCTACGCGAGAGGAGAGTTTGTGAATATGATTTTGATTGAAGAACTGGATAAGGAATAACAATGCAACAAATGATTGGGAGAATATGTAAATCAGTAAATTGAAGGAAGAATGAGTGAAGAATGAGACAACCATATTCGTACTCAAGATGGCCAGTCTTTCATACTATATGGCATATAGCACATGATTAGGTGGCGTCCCACCCGACTCTTCGTCATTTCGACAAAGCGTCACGCCACAACACTGTTTGTCTCAATCAGGAATCAATAATCTGAGAAGAGAAATAATTCAGAAAGAATATAATAAATTTTCTTTCACTTTTGCCTCATATGATTTATTAATAGAAGAAGCTCATATGTATTCAAGAATCAAGAAGAACACATGCTATCGTATTAGAGGAAAGAATTCCAGTGTTGATCACCATCCCCGCTTCACTTACGTATGCCTTCAGGAATCATTCGAATAAGAGATTCACAATTTAGGTCACATTATAGCTTCGGAATGTCGTCTAGAAATGCATCCACATTAAATACCTTTATGATTCAATCATAACTGCGTCTTTACAAAATTCATAATTATTACTTCCAACTTCGTCTACGCCGCGTAAGATAGCCATCGATCACGCAACGCCTCAACTTCGTCGATCAGGATATTATTCTTCGCCAATCCTCTGGAAGAGTCTTCTATTTCCTTCAATCATCCTCTAACCGCTCGAATCACGAATCTTGTTAAATTTTAATAATTTCATAAATTAGGAAAATAATATTTTAACATGTTGATTCAATTATTGATATTACTAAACAAAATTTACTTTTGTCTTTCATGGAAAACTTTAAACTTTCTCCCTGCTGGTGGGTCTACTTGGTTCTTCAAACTAACAACGTTGAGTCGAGATCCATTATCCTTTTAAGTCATTTTCTGCTTATAATAACAAGAACTTAAGTAGTAATTTGACAACCAAATTATGAAACTCATTTTATGAAAAAATCTTCTAAAAGTTGATTAAGAAAATCTTTTTCGAAATCTCATTTTAAAATTTTGAAAATCAATTATATGGTCGTCATTACTATATAAGTTACTTGTTATTCCCATGATCTGCTAAGGAAGTATCTAACAAAAAGAATGCCCATATAAGGGTCCCTCAACTTTGGTACATCTTTTATTTTTCCTTGGATTTTGTTCGCATTTATTAGTTGATAACACTTCATTTACCGTTGTATACCATTTTATTTGTAACTCTAACTCAATGCTGACGTCTACCACCGTCTTTGATATTCTCGACATCGTCCTTGACACTATACTACAACCAACTAATGTAATTCCATGTTCTGTCTGTAAATAAGATCGCACCTTCTTGCTAGTCCTACCTGTATCTAACAAGGTAAATATCATTCATTGCGCAACTCCCAATACGGCATAAGAACTGTCTTGCAACGGTGGTGCCTTTGCAACTTGCAACTTTGGCTCTTCATCAGCTTCCATCAACTCGTTGCCTCGGCGTGGAACTCGTCCTAATACCTAATTTTAGGTTAAATCATACTAATACTCACCTAGCTTCCCTTACACAAGTTCTCACAAGAATCAATCGCATTTTCTTCAAAACCACATGAAAACTAAGGTAATATACCCAATCTCCGTCGATCTGTCGATTCGACATTACTGTAGGATCTGAGAACTCAATATACCTATAGCTCTGCAATATTCGCCTTACACTTTTCTCCACAATCCTATCTTATTATTTTCATATCGGATCTACTATCCCTAATTCGCCCTCAACTCAACTTAACATGAGCCTGCCTAAATCTTTCCTATCTTATAAGACCTATCATTCCTATCTTACTCTCACCTATTCTTATTTCAATGACCAATAACCTTTGGCCCCGATGCCAACTTGTAACAACCAAAATCCGGGGTCAAGATTTGGTGTCACTAAACAATCTTTACATAAAATAAAGAAATAAATAAATAACCCCTTAAATCTGGATCGTTTACAGGTTATGGTATGAAACAAGAATCTAACCTTCTAAGATTCACAACAACTACAATACGAGTATAAATACCTTTATGCTAATGCCCTTGTCTTATTTTTCTAACATCTTCATCCTCCCGCAGCGGAGATTTCCCTAACTTCTGCTGTTAATAAAAGCTATTCACTTTTATCCTTATCTGCTTCTGGAAAAAATAAGAATTTATAAAGCAAGAGTGAGCCAAAAATGCCCAGCAAGTATATAATTTGAGTTTCAAACATTAATATCAAAAGAAAATTTCCGGACAAATTTTTAAACAATTTTAAACAATTCTATTTATTTGAGGGAGTTGAGCGAATAAACATTGGCTGTTATCAGCCTTTAATTATAAATCCAAAAGTGACAAGCAATTCCCAGATTCATATCCTGAATCAAGGTTTTATCCAGTTTTGGAATCACAAAACTTTTCGAGAGAGAATGCCGTTAATGGAGATCAACAATAAATTAGACTGGACACTAGTTCGTACCTATATCCTGCTGATCAGCCAGGATACAGTGCAGATCTATATCTCACTATATAGATCCATTCGGGTACCACAGGCACTATGGCCAAGGGTCCGATCCATCCCTGGCCCATAGAGTACAGCTCATCGATGGCCCTCACAATAACCATCCCATAGGGTACAGCTCATGGTTGGCCCTCACAATAACCATCTATCTGGTAGAGTATTTTGATGTCAAATTATTTTGATTTCTAAACATCCCAACTCAGGGTTCACAAATAACCCGAAAGAATGGGTATTTGCTCAAGAGAGCAATCGATAATATAGGAACAATAATGAAAGGAACTTGCATAATAAGAGTAATTGCAGTGAAATATAAAACAGTTAACTATTCCGAACTTAGAATAGGAAAGAAGAGATGTTTGCAGTATTTTACGAGAAAAGTAAGGAATACTTGCCTCGATAAGCTTTAACCATTATTATCGGTTGACTTTGGATTACCTGGAATGTTTGTCTTTATCGTCAAACCACTATCCTATTCTGGCTACGATCTTAACACTCATGTCCTTCGATTGGAACTTTACCGAGCTCAATGACTAACCACTATATCATTCTTAGTCCGATGCCACTCCTCGGGTCTTCTGATTAGGACCTACAGGGTTGAAATACCCTAATTTAGATCATCATCTCGCTTAACATAACACCATTACCGCTTCTACCCATACGATTTCAAAACCTAACTCATATTTATATGTATTATTGAAATACACATAGCAATTATGGTTCAGATCTTTGAAACTCGGTTCGGTGTTTGTTTTCAAAAAGTACGTATACTCGTTGGTTGGAAAATAATAAGATAATTGATTATTTATGAAATATCGTGCTACAACACATAATTAGGTTCATATAATATAATTATGTATTCTCGTTCGACGTCTTCGATAATTATAAGGTACGTTCCCTTATTTTCGGAATTAATTTCCCAAAAATCGGGCAGCGTTTCCTTTGTTTATCGGCCTACCCGTCGAATCAGTTCGACGTCAATCACAATTAACAACAATCACAATCATCCAATTCATAACCAAATTCACCAATCCTAATCACCGATACGAATTCAATTATTAATTATTGTTATCCGTACTTCATTTTTTTCTTT
Organism: Apium graveolens; assembly: GCF_009905375.1. NCBI lineage: Eukaryota > Viridiplantae > Streptophyta > Magnoliopsida > Apiales > Apiaceae > Apium > Apium graveolens. The sequence goes on along the minus strand of NC_133651.1, from coordinate 115,770,013 downwards.
TCATTCTGAAATTAATTTTACAAACTAATTTTATTTATTTATAACTTAGGACTCATAATTAATCATCATTGTCCACCGTCGGCTCGCCGAGACTCATCACCGACGGCGGTAAAATTCGTGGGTTCCCGTTTATAACACACATCCAACATGAATTTCACCGATTAATTATTATAATACCGCATGAATTTACTTAAATCACGAAACATTAATCAATTAAATCATGCCGAAATAAAATAATAAAATTTAATCAATCCGAACAACACCGTATCAAGCAACATCATCGAAGCCAAACAGGACTCAGGCAGGATCACCGGAAAATACACCGGTGGCCGGAATATTGCAACAACAGCAGCCATAAACACACGCACACACACAGGATTCATACACACACACACACGACTCACACACGTGCAACACACGCACACACACAAATCACACACACAAAACGCACACACATGAACACTGTAAACATATACACACATATAGATATAAGTGTATATATATACAAGGATCGGAGCTACCAGCCCAAAGAGGCGGCTGTTGTGAATATGTTGTGAACTTGATCATTTCATTAACAAAACACCTTAGTAGATTTTACTTAGTGAAAAATGTAGCACTCGACGGATAAGGATTATAGTCCCAACGGATAACTCAATATAGTCCCGACGGATGATGATTTATTATCCATCGAGTGAGTAGCTTGTGTAACAATAAGTCTGTAGCACATTTTTGCATACACGTTGTTTAGATTCTGTAAGTAGTACTCAAGTCATGTTGACTTTAACTAGATATGCAGAATAGGTTGATTAATTGTACTCATAGATGATGTCTTGTAATTCTGCATAAATGAAATGAAGTCAAGTGCCAGATTGCTACCCGACGGATAAACAACAATGCCATTCGACAGATGATCAACAAGACAACCCGACGGATGATCATGAACTTGATGGATGATCATGAACCCGATGGATAAAGAATTCAAACATCTGTTGACAGTGACAACACAGTCATATGCGTCGAGTGTATGCAAATGGAATGTGGAAGCCTATTCAACTGGGTTTTAGAGAACAAAGAAGCATTTTCATTTCCATGCTATTATGAAGATATTCAAAGATGCTGGAAAAGAGTAATGAAATAACAGTATTAGACTTGATATTTTTTGTTTTATTATCTTGTCTTATTACTTTGTAATCTCGGTGATATATAAACCAAGAAGTAGCAAATAGAACAACAAGAACACTAAGCAAGAAAATTCTCAGAGAAACATTTGTAAGTTGTATCTTTAGTATTTCTCTGCAAACTTAGTTGTTCATATTTGTAAGCACTTGTGAGAAAATCTTGCTACACAGAGTTCTCTTGATATATTATATATCTCTGGTGGATACATTCAAATCCACCAGAAAATTTTTTAAAGACTGGTGTTTTTAATTACTTGTGTTTTGATTCATTTCAAGTTATTAGTCCGCACTCTGCAAATCAATTCACACTGATATATATATTTAAGTTAGAACACTCTTAATTTTTGAAAAAGATTCAAGAATTCCATTCAACCCCCCTTCTGTAATTCTTGTTGCATTGTTAAGGGACTAACAATTGGTATCAGAGCAAGCTCTTGAAGAACAAAGAGTTTAAAGATCACAACAAAGCAGCAAGATAAACAAGAAGGATGTTGGAGTCAAGATTCCTTTTTTGGATAAAGATAATTACCATCACTGGAAGGTAAAGATGCATCTTCATTTACTTTCTCAAGATGAGGCCTATGTAGATTGTATAGAGAGAGGCCCTCATATACCAATGAGAGCTGCAACTGGAAATGAGCCATCTATCCCCAAGCCAAGGCCTGAATGGTCTGATCCTGATATTGAACAAGTCAGGAAAAATAAGAAGGCCATAAATATCTTGTTCAATGGAGTTGATGGTGACATGTTTGACAACATCATCAATTGCAAAACTGCCAAGGAAGTTTGGGATACAATATAGATTACCTGTGATGGCACTGAGCAAGTTAGAGAAAACAAGATGCAGCTACTGATTCAGCAATATTAGCATTTTCATAGTGAAGAAAGTGAGTCTCTCACTGAAATTTTTAGTAGGTTTCAAAAACTACTAAATGCTTTGAAGTTGCATGGAAGGGTCTATCAGACAAAAGACTCCAATCTGAAGTTCCTTAGATCTCTTCCAAAGGAATGGAAACCAATGACAGTCTCATTGAGAAACTCTCAAGATTATAAGGAGTTTACTTTGGAGAGACCGTATGGCATCCTGAAGACTTATGAGCTTGAAATAGAGCAAGATGAGAGGATGGAGAGAGGAAAGAAGAAAGGAGGGTCCATTGCACTACTTGCTGAGTTAGAGAAAGAGAAGGAGATGAAGATGGAAGCTGTTGAATCAACTTCAAAGGTTTGTAAAAACAAGGGCAAGGGGCTGGTAGCAGAAAATGAAGATTCTTTTAGCCAAGATGACATGGAAGATATTGATGAACATCTAGCATTTCTTTCCAGAAGATTTTCCAAGCTCAAGTTCAAGAAGAACTTTGAAGCAGCCAAGCCAAATAGAAACATGGTGGATAAATCTAAATTCAAATGTTTCAAATGTGGCTTGGCAGGGCACTTTGTCGGTGAGTGTAGAAAGTCAGATTCCAACAAAAAGAAGTTTGAGCCTGTGGATTATAAACAGAAATACTTTGAGTTTCTCAAACAAAAGGAAAGGGATTTCATTACACAAGAGAATGACTGGGCAGCAGATGGTCTGGATGAGGATGAAGATGTCAGCTATGTCAATCTAGCCCTAATGGCCAAGTCTGATGAAACAGAGACAAGTTCTTCAAGCAATCAGGTAATCACCACTAACCTTGCATATTTATCTAAAGTTGAGTTTAATGATGCAATAAATGACATGTCTACAGAATTATATCATTTGCGTGTTACACTTAAGTCTCTTACTAAAGAAAATGCTAAAATCAAAGAAAACAATTTGTTTTTAAGTGAGAGGAATAATGTGCTAGAGTCTCAGTTCATTGATTTTGAAAAATTAAGAATTGAGTGTAAGATTGCCAAGGAGGAATTAACTGAGTCCTTGAAGAAAGAAGATATTTTGAAGAAGCAGCTTGAACGAGAACAGGAGGTGATTAAGGCATGGAAAACATCTAGAGATGTTCATGCTCAAATCACCAAAGTTCAAGGTATTGAGTCCTTTTGTGATGCAGCCTGGAAGAAGGATAAGGAGAAGCTGGAATCCAATTTAGTTGAAGGATTGCTAACAGATGTAGACTCGACAAATGATGAGGGTCATCCGTTGGATAACAAAAAGGGTTATCCGTCGAGTGACATAAATCCTCATCCGTCGACTGTGAGCAAGCCTGTGAGTAAAGCCAAGCTTGTCAAGTTAAATGAAAAATATGAATCAGTTTCCAAGAATTTTGTTCCAGGAGAATCTAGTCAAGTGAAGAAGGAGAAGAAGGCTAATGTTGGTCATATGACTGTCAAGCAATTGAGTGACAGACTTGAAAATATTGAGGTTAAAACAGAGGCTAAAAAGAAAAATAATAGAAATGGTAAAGTAGGGAATAACAAACACAATAACTACACACCTGATAAATATGCTTCTAGAAAAATCTGTGTCAAGTGTGGTAGTGTAAATTATTTTTCTGTTAATTGCAAATCTGCCATGCCTACTTCCATATCTATGTCACCTCACTTTCCCAACATGAATACCATGCCTTTGATGCCTGTGAATGCTATGTCTACACAGAATATGAATGCACAGTTTGCTAATATGCCATTTGCACCTAATCCTTATTATGCTGCGCTTAGTATGCCATAAATGCCATTTAGCATGCCTAACTAGAATAACATGTTTACTAATAGCATGCCATTCCCTGTTAATCAAAATATGCGTGATAATTCTGCTGTAATGAATGGTTTCAAAGGTTCAACTCAAATGACTAAGGATGAATCTGATATCCCCAAGTCAAATGAGATCAAACCTAAGAAACAGAAAAAGAAAGCTAACAAGGCAGGACCCAAGGAAACTTGGGTACTAAAATCAACTTGATTTGATTTTGATATGTGCAGGGAAACAGAAAGAATCTATGGTACTTGGATAGTGGTTGTTTAAGACACATGACTGGTGATTCTACCCTGCTCACAGAGTTCAAGGTGAGAGTTGGCCCTAGTATTACTTTTGGAGATGACAACAAGGGTTATACTGTGGGATATGACTTGATTTCAAAAGACATTGTCATCATTGAGGAGGTTGTCTTAGTGGATGGTCTCAAGCATAATTTGCTGAGTATCAGCCAGCTTTGTGATAAAGGCAATTCAGTAACCTTCAATTCACAAGCCTGTGTTATGACTAACAAGAGGAGCAACAAAGTGGTTCTCACTGGTGTGAGAAAAGGAAATGTGTACCTAGCTGACTTCAACTCATAAAATGTAGAATCTGTTACTTGTCTTCTCAGCAAAGCAAGTCAGGATGAAAGTTGGTTATGGCACAAGAAACTATCCCATCTAAACTTCAAGACCATGAATGAACTAGTAAAGAAAGAACTAGTTAGAGGCATTCCTCAAGTGAAGTTTTCTAAGGATGGATTGTGTGATGCCTTCCAAAAAGGAAAGCAGATCAAAGCATCATTCAGGAAGAAGCTTGATTCAATAATTGAAGAACCTTTGCAACTGCTACACATGGATTTGTTTAGACCAGTCAATGTGTTGTCCATCTCAAGGAAAAGATTTTGCCTAGTAATTTTAGATGATTTCTCAAAGTTCTCTTGGACATATTTCCTAAAATCTAAAGATGAGGCGAGTGAAATCATCATCAATCACATAAGGCAAGTCAATAATCATCCTGATTTCAAAGTTAGAAGAATCAGGAGTGACAATGGAACTGAGTTCAAGAATTCGGTCATGAGAGCATTCTGTGAAGAAAATGGGATTTTGCATGAGTTTTCAGCAACAAGAACTCCACAACAAAATGGAGTAGTAGAAAGGAAAAATAGATCACTTATTGAAGCTGCAAGGACAATGCTTGAAGAGTCTAAGTTACCAACATATTTCTGGGCTGAAGCTGTAAATACTGCATGCTACACTCAGAATATTTCTCTGGTTAATCAAGAAAAATGCATAACTCCCTATCAATTGTTCAAGAACAAGAAGCCAACTCTAAATTTTCTTCATGTCTTTCGCTGCAAATGCTATATCTTGAGAAATCAGACTGATCAGAATGGGAAGTTTGATGCTAAAGCAGATGAAGGATTTTTTGTTGGATATGCTGTTGGTAAAGCATATAGAGTCTACAATCTAAGAACCAACATTATTGTGGAATCAATACATGTTTTGTTTGATGATAAAAAGATTGAAGGACTGCAAGATGGAGATTACCATGAGAGCCTCAAATTTGATAATATGGAGATGGTTAGTGATGACAGTGATGATGAAAGTGATCAAGAAACAGTATCAAAGGATAATGCAGAAAAATCTCCTACCAATGAAGCACAAAATTCAACATCTGTCGAGTTACAAAATGCTTCATCCGTTGAGAGACAATCTGCTTTATCCGTTGGGAGACAACCAGCTTCATCCATCGGTACTCAAGATTCTCCATCCGTCGGGTCATGAAAAGAAGCTGGAAATCAGAATAGATCACTTACAGAAAGTTCCCATTTCTCAAATCAAAGATCCATTAACTCAGGGGAGGTTTCAAATAATCAAAACTCAATCACACATCAAGACAACAATGAGGCCTCTTCATCTAGAGCTAATCTACCTCAACAAAGGAAATGGACAAAGGATCATCCTTTTGAGCTTATCATAGGTGATGTATCTTCTAGAGTTCAAACAAGGAGAGCAACTCAAGAAGAGTGTCTATACAGCAAGTATCTTTCCAAGGAAGAACCAAAGAAGGTAGAAAAAGCTTTGTTGGATCCTGATTGGATTTTAGCTATGCAGGAGGAGCTAAACCAATTTGAGAGGAATACGGTATGGAAGCTGGTGCCCAAGCCTAGAGGAAAGAATCCAATTGACACCAAATGGGTATTCAGAAACAAGATGGATGAAAATGGCATAGGAGTCAGGAACAAAGCCAGATTGGTTGCTAAGGGCTATTGTCAACAAGAAGGAATAGATTTTGATGAAACATTTGCTCCTGTTGCAAGACTTGAAGCCATCAGAATCTTCTTAACATATGCAGCCCATGCCAATTTCAAGGTCTATCAAATGGATGTCAAAAGTGCCTTTCTGAATGGAGACTTGGAGGAGGAAGTCTATGTCAGTCAGCCCCCTGGTTTTGAAGATCCAAATTTTCCAGAATATGTCTTCTATCATTTGAAAGCACTTTATGGACTGAAGTAAGCACCTAGAGCCTGGTATGACACTTTATCAAAGTTCCTTTTGGAAAATCACTTCACAAGAGGTACTGTAGATAAAACTTTATTCTTTAGAAATGTTAATGGCTCTAGTATACTTGTTCAAATTTATGTAGATGAAATTATTTTTGGCTCTACAGATAAAAATGTTTGCAAAAAGTTTGCCAAATTAATGCAGAGTAAGTATGAAATGAGTATGATGGGAGAACTAACTTACTTTCCTGGTTTGAAAGTTAAGCATGTTAGTGATGGAATATTCATTAGTCAAACTAAATACATTTATGATCTTTTAAAGAAGTTTGATCTAATGGATTGCACATCTGCAAAAACTCTCATGGCCACTGTAACTAAGCTTGAATTAAAAACTACTGAAAAGTCTGTGGATATTTCGAGTTATAGGGGCATGGTTGGCTCACTTCTGTACTTAACAGCTAGTAGGCCAGATATAATGTTTGCTACATGTTTGTGTGCTAGATTTCAGGCTGATCCTAGAGAATCTCACTTAGTAGCTATTAAGAGAATTTTCAGATATCTCAAGGGAACACCAAAACTTGACATTTGGTACCCTAGAGATTCTGGTTTTGATCTAACTGGTTATTCAGATGCAGATTATGCAGGTTGTAGAATTGATAGAAAATGTACAACAGGAACCTGTCAATTTCTAGGAAACAAGCTTGTGTCCTGGTTCAGTAAAAAGCAAAATTCAGTTTCTACTTCTACAGCTGAAGCTGAATATATTGTTGCTGGCAGTTGTTGTGCACAGATTTTGTGGATGAAAAATCAATTGCTCGACTATGGTTTGCAAGTTGAAAGGATTCCTATTTTCTGTGATAACACAAGTGCAATTGCCATCACTGAAAATCCAGTATAACATTCAAGGACAAAACACATAGACATCAAGTACCACTTCATAAGGGAACATATAATGAATGGTACTGTAGAACTACATTTTGTTCCAAGTGAGAAGCAGCTTGCAGATATTTTTACTAAGCCACTGGATGAATCCACCTTTTCAAGGTTGGTAAGTGAGTTAGGTATGCTCAATTTTTCTTAAATCTTTTTAGATAATTTGCAAGTTGTAATGCAGCCAGAAATTTAATTGGTTTACAGTCTTGGATGAAATTTTGGATAAGTCAAAATTTACATCTCGACGGATGATCATTATCCATCGAGTTTGATCATCCGTCAGTATATGTTTTATTAATAAAATCAATTACTTTTCTGGTATATTTTATGACTCGACGGATAACTGATTTATCCTCATCCGTCGAATTGTCTGAATCTTGGACGTTAATTCTCTGAACATTATCCATCGAGTATACTTACAGTTTATAAGTATAACACGACGGATAATTGAAGGAATTTTTACAGTTTATTTTTTAAATGGCTATTTTGGGCAATTCTTATTGGTTACTTTATTTGACTTTATTATTTTTGACAGTTATTTTTGAGATAGTATAAAAGCTTAATTCATTTCCATTACTTTTCTTTTATCAGTCTAAAATTATCTGCTCTAAATTCTCTCTCTCAAAAGCAACTATCATATCTATCTCTGCAATTTCCACTCTCTAACAATGGCACCATTAGTCAAGATCATGTCACAAACTGGATACATCTATGAGAAGAACAACTTCACGGCTCTAGTAAACAAGGGGATTCAACATTCAAGCGACTACCACAAAATGATGGTTTTTGTGAAGAACTGCAAACTCATCTATGTAATGCTAGAATCACCCACCATCTTCTATGAGGTTGTTAAAGAGATGTGGACTACTGTTTCATACAACTCGATAGATAAGACCATCACATTCACCATTAAAGGTAAGGAATTCTGTATTAATAGTGATGTTATCAAAGCATGTTTCAAGATTCCTGATAATACTGTGACTTCACCACACACAGACACTGATATAATTAATATGCTTAATTCCATGAACTATGCACTCTCTACTTCTAAGTTAAGTGACATTAGGAGATTGGGTCTTAGGAAGGAATGGAGTTTCATGTGTGATGTAGTGACCAAGGACTTTTCTGGTAAAATCAGTAATTTTGATTATGTCAATATTTCCATGCTTAACATGCTTCACATGCTAGTTACAGATAAGTTCTTTAATTTTAGTGATCTTGTTTTGTTTGAGTTGGGGTTTAAATTAGGGGAGTTAAATAAGAGGGGTAAAAATGTTTATTATGCTAGATTTTTCATGATGTTAGCTAACCACCTCTCTGAGAAATTGTGCTTGAGAACCCAACCAACAAATTAGATTGTTGGGTTCAAGAGAGAAAAATTATTGCAGATTTGAACAGGGCAAATCATCACCAAGAGAGGCCACTCTTCTATTTCCCTGTAATGGAAGCACCTCAGGTAAGTGAGGTAAGTTCATCTGTTCCTACTATTCCAACCTCACAGATTTCTTTGAATTCTAGTGTAGCTATGGCAACTGTGTCAATGACCCAACAGTTGCCTACCCAAGCTACCAAACCATCAAAAGTTTCAAAATCCAAATCAAAGAAAGCCCCCTCTGGTATCTCTCAAAAGATGCCAGTTGTAAAATCCACCAAAACCAAATAGGGGAGTGTGAAGGTGGGAAAGGTAGGTGAGGGACAAGGTGAACATAAAAGAAACCCTAAGGATAAGGATGGAGAGTTGAGTGGTTCCCAGCCTAGCCACACTGCAGTTTCCCAACAAACTACAGTGATTAATAAAGATAAAAGCTCACTTCTAGTTGCATCCTTCCAAAAGGATGTGACTATTGAACAAAGCTCTCAACCAAGAACACAGGTCAAAAGGGTTAGGGACACCAGCTCACCTCACACACTGTGCAAACTGGTGCTAAAGACACAGTCACTACACCTTCACAAATTCAGCTTGATGTGGCTCCAATAAATGTGGAGTCACAACCAAAATTATTAGTTATAGAAGCACCTCAAACACCAAATTCTCCCACAAACTCTCTAGATGTGGATATGATCAACACATCAATTCCTGATTCCACTTCTTTAACTTTGTTGGGAAAGCCAAAATCTAGTGCAAGTGAGCATCATCTTTTGGATGATTTGTTGGCTCACTTGTCAATTCTTTCAGGAACTATTGAAACATCTGTGCCCAAAATCTCATCAATCAGCACAGAGTCCACAATAGTTTCAATTCCAAATTCATTCATTTCTACTATCTCGATGGATATTACTCATCCGTCGAGTAGTGATTGTATCCCGACGGATAAGCTTAACAGCAGTTATCCGTCGGATAGTCAAACTGCTAACCCGGCGGATATCCCTTATCCGTCGAGTGTCTCTGTACAGCTTAAAATTTCATCAATTATCTCAAGTGCAGAAGACTTAGTGGTAGTACAGTCACTCTTAGGATTGAGGGAAGAGAGTGTTATGAGTGAGAGTCTGGGTTGCTCCCAGAAAAAAGGAGAGGAAAAAAGTGAAAATATGCAATCCATTTCTTCGGAATTGGAAAAAGAGAGTGAGAGGAGTCCCACCTTAGATGGTGAAGGTGAGGGTGTGAGGGTGGGGAGCCAGGGTGAGACCCTGATGCAACAAAAGAGAGAACAAGAGAGAAATGCAGGTACAAGAGCTATAAGGATGGATGTCATTGCTAGTGAGTTAATGAATGTCCAGGATGTAGACAGGGAGGGACTATCTCAGCAACCTCAAGCTGTTATAGATTTCACCTCCCTTGATGCTGAGGCATTTACTCACCCTGTTCCAGCTTATCAACTTCTAGCTGAACAGGGCAATGATAATGCAGAAAAGATGCTCAATTTGGTGCATACCACTCAGTCAATGCTAAGAGCTAAGGATGCCATCACAGCTTTTCCCTCTACAGCTGGTGATGTTGATTATGAGACTGGTGGTTCAGCAAATTTCTTTAAAGATGAAGGTGGAGATAGTGAAGAAGAGTCATTGTGCATAGGGGGAGAAGTAGGTTCCAGTTCAAGATCAGGCATGCCATCATGGGAATTTTCAAAACATTGTGATGAACACTACTTCAAGACAACCCTGATTCAACTCATAAATCAGACAAAATTTGCTCTTCAAACCACTACAAATTCCAACACCAAGAAGCTCCTTCAAGCACATCTTGCTTCTCTGCAACTACAACAGATTCAAGGCTTCCAACATGCTAGAGATGTCAACACCATCAAGGGTGATATTGATGAAATGAAAAAGGCTATTTCTGACAAGATGGACTCTAAGCTTCCAGAAGCTACAATGCTTGACATCAAGAGACAACTCAGGAAACATCTGATCTTACCACAAAGATAGATGCCATGGATACATGAATGTCAACTATGGAAGCATCTCTAACAGCCATTCATCTGCATTAAGCTCAATAGATAGACTTGCTTTAGAAACTGGTGGCTGCACAAACCTCCTCCTCTACTCAACTTAATGATAACAAAAAGGGGGAGAAAGGACCAAGTGAGGGGGAGAAGCTTCACATTCAAATCAGTAAAGTAATTGTGTCTATAATTGCTTTCACCAAGCCACCAGTAACAGACAGTATTGATCTGATCAATGAAGCAGCATCCAACATAAGAGCAGCTGAAAAGAAGAAGTTGAGTCCAATCAACTGGGAGAAAATTAAAGAGGACATACAAAAAAAGTTTGGGCTAGTAAAGAAGCCAGAAAAGTCAGCCATTCATCACTCTCAAGTCAAGCAGATTTCTGTGAATGAAATGAGCATGAACTATCTGGAAAGAGGATAGCCATCCTGCATCAAATCTCCAAAGGCTGAAATAATTCTGAAGCCAAGGGTGAACTATCCAAAATCATCATTAAAGAACCCTTTGGATACAGTGTATGAGACACCTAAGCCTGATGAGAAGAAGCTTCTGTCAAGATCAATTGCCTTCTACAAGGATCCAGGTGATTCAACTTTAAAAAGGAGAATTGCTAAAGTTTTCAGAAATGGTAAAGAAATCTGTGTGGTGGCTGGACATCCTCAATTTGCTCAAGCAAAGAGAGAAGAAAAGGCAAGACTAAAGCAAGAAAAGAAGCAAGCTGCTCTAGATGCAAAAAAGACTAAGCAAAAGAAAGAGCAAGCTGCTATCTTGGCCAAGCTACAAGCTGTAAAACCAGCACAACAAATTCCTGCTCAGCCATCTGAAATCACTGAATCTCAAGATCCAAAGAAGCAAGTTGAACCACAACTGAAGAAAGCTCCAAGATACAAGGAATTGGCCAAAAGAACCAAAAGGAAATTGGACTTTGTTGATAAGAAATTGGAGTATCAGTTTTCCAAGGAATCCACTCCAACTACAACTCAAGCATCAAAACCCTCTGTTGTATTTGAAGACATCAAGGTGGTGGATCCTTACAGGAACATTCATGGTGAACCTATTATGCCTAAGGATGAACCAATAGACTGGAAGATCCTACCAATTCCTGACTTCAATCTGCCAATCCTTAGCAAGCCAAAAAGAACAAAGTAAAGAGCAGTCAAGAAAGTGAAGTTGTCGCATCTCAAATCCAAATCTCTAACTAAAGCTCAATCCAAAGTCAACAAGGGAGATTACATGTACTTATGTGACATCAAGGAATTCTCTGATCTAAATCTCTATCTAGATGAACTAGAAGATGTGAGAGGAATTGATGCCTACAGGAATTTACCTGAAAGGTTGGTTTTCAAGTACAAGGGAGGAAAGGAGATTCAATGGCCACTTCACAGGATCCTTCAAGAAAGCCAAGCTGTGTTGATAAAGGTTTACTCATCCTTCAAGAAGAACTTTGGATTCAATGTAACTGCAAGAAGACTGGTTCTAAAGAAGATTGAAGAACTGAGGAGTATTAGAGCTAAAGATGCACTCCCAAAGACTCTAATCATTCCCTACACAGGGAGAAGAGTGCATCTAAGGCCCTACTGGCTGATGGAGTTCATGGATGACAAAGGAGTGAGAAGATTTTTCAGATTAGAAGACCAATTAAGCATCTCTAGCAATGAGACTCTTTTGGAAATGCAAGAAAAGCTAAATCTCTCAGAATCTGATGAACTAGAACTCCACAGACAGCTCCAAAATCAGATAGAAGAAAACAACAGAAAGCTTGGAAAGGCATCCAGATCTTCAAGGAAATAGATTAATATGCTCAGGCTAGAGGAGCACCTTGAAAATGACTGTGAGCAAATCTTTGTGCATTTTGTTAATTGAAGCACTTTACAGTATTATCTACTTTCTTTTGAAGCTGTATTTTTAGGGTATTTTGTTATCATCAAGTTTCTTCTTAATTTATGGCTACAATTCCAGTAGACATAAATTGGGGGAGATTGTTGTGAATATGTTGTGAACTTGATGATTTCATTAACAAAACACCTTAGTAGATTTTACTTAGTGAAAAATGTAGCACTCGACGGATAAGGATTATAGTCCTGACGGATAACTCAATATAGTCCCGACGGATGATGATTTATTATCCATCGAGTGAGTAGCTTGTGTAACAATAAGTCTGTAGCACATTTCTGCATACACATTGTTTAGATTCTGTAAGTAGTACTCAAGTCATGTTGACTTTAACTAGATATGCAGAATAGGTTGATTAATTATACATAGATGATATCTTGTAAATATGTATAAATGAAATGAAGTCAAGTTCCAGATTGCTACCCGACGGATAAACAACAATGCCATTCGACAGATAATCAACAGGACAATCCGACGGATGATCATGAACTCGACGGATGATCATGAACCCGACGGATAAAGAATTCAAACATCTGTTGACAGTGACAACACAGTCACATGCGTCGACTGTATGCAAATGGAATGTGGAAGCCTATTCAACTGGGTTTTGGAGAACAAATAAGCATTGCCATTTCCATGCTATTATGAAGATATTCAAAGATGCTGGAAAAGAGTAATGAAATAGCATAGTATTAGACGATAGTTTTTGTTTTATTATCTTGTCTTATTACTTTGTAATCTTGGTGATATATAAACCAAGAAGTAGCAAATAGAACAACAAGAACACTAAGCAAGAAAATTCTTAGAGATACATTTGTAAACTGTATCTTTAGTATTTCTCTGCAAACTTAGTTGTTCATATTTGTAAGCAGCTGTGAGCAAATCTTGCTTCACAGAGTTATCTTGATATATTATATATCTCTGGTGGATACATTCAAATCCACCAGAAAGTTTTTTAAAGACTGGTGTTTTTAATTACTTGTGTTTTGATTCATTTCAAGTTATTATTCCGCACTCTGCAAATTAATTCACACTAATATATATATATATATTTAGGTTAGAACACTCTTTATTTTTGAAAAGGTTTCAAGAATTCCATTCAACCCCCTTCTGTAATTCTTGTTGCATTGTTAAGGGACTAACAGCGGCAACTCACCGGAAAAGTAACGTGGCGGCCGGAAACCAGAGAATAGCGGCGGCGGAACACCGAAACGGAAGTCAGGAAAGAAAGAAAAAGAAGACGGGGAGAGATCGAGAGAGAAACAGAGTGAGAGAAGAGATAGAGAGAGATTGGAGAGAAAGAGAGTAGAGCGAGATTACCCAAGAGAGAAAAAGAAATCGGGAAAAAAGATTGAGGGGAGAGAGGCGGTGGGGGGTGCAAGGTGTGTTTTTATTTTTATTTTTTTCTTTTCTGATTTATTCCATATTTAACGATATCACGATATAATTTGCGAGTAGCAGTAACTCAAAATATCGTTTAAAACAGTTTTTAAATTTTACAAATACTCCGAATCAAATAAAACATCAATTTCATAATTTTTAAAATGTTTTTGGGATACGTGATATATCCGCAATTACGGATTAACGAATGGGCTTGTGAGTGCATAAATGCCAGAAAATTTCCAGAATAACTTTAAATTCCTGAAATATTCCAAACTTAATAAAATAAAATTTTCATGATTTTTGAAGCATTCTGGAATTAAATACTGATTTTTACAATTAAATGAAATCAAAAAATCATTTAGAGATAAATAATCGATAAAATATTGATTCCTAAATTTTATAAACCCCCAAAATAATAAATAAAATTATAAAGCAAAAAAAAAATAATTTAGAGATAATTTTAGCATTTATAAAAATAAATATTCAATAAAATCATTTTTAAAAACAAAATAATGCCATACAGTTCAATAATTAGTTATACAAATAAGGTCTGTATCCAACAATTACCCAAAATTAACAATAAAGTAACTCACAGCTAACAGAACCATCACATATTTCATTTATTTAATAATTCGGTAATTATATTTACATATCGGATCTGAAAATAGTTTACTTAGCCGCTAAGTAACTATAAAACGATAAAATTTTAATACCAGATTTGGATAATTATCAAAACATGACCTCTTATAAAATACTTCATACAAAAATAAAGTAAAATTATCCCGTCTTTCGAGAATACGGGTTTTATCGGTCTATAAAAATGATTGGCGTATCGAAAATTTCACGCCGGGACTCGTATGGATCAAACCGTACCCCGGATCGAAAAAGTCAAAACATAAAAAGTGTTCAGAATTATCAGATTAGGTTAGGAAGGAGTTTTCGGAAGAGTTTCGGGTTATAAAAACGCAAAACGGTTGAAGTGTGACGATTTCTTATTTTAAAAAGTAGTTTTGTAATTACGTAAAAATAATCATTATTAATTCTATAAATCCTTATAAAATCACATAACAATCCAAAAATTCTCAGAAAAATACTAAAATTATCTATATTTTATTCTGGATAATTAGAAATTAAAACATCCTAATTTTATAAGATATCAACATCCAAATATTAATATCAATCATCAAATAATTTACCAAAATTCACATAATAATCACATAATAATTATTTATTGATAAATATAATTACATAATATTTCTCGGACGTTACAATAAATACATAGATTGAAATTAATCTAAACCAGTCCCTGTGGGAACGAACTATAATTTATTCTATATTACTTGCAATCGCGTATAATTGCGTGAATATTAGCGCATGTTTCATCCCTAAGACTTGGACCCAACAATCAAGTTTGTTTGTCGGGTTCTCAATAGAGAGATCCTTAGAAACATGATTAGCTATCATCATAAAAAATCTAGCATAATAGATGTTCTTATTTATCTTCTTAATGTCTCCTAATTTGAAGCCTAACTCATACATGACAGACTCACTAAAGTTATAGTACTTATCACTAAGTAGCAAAATAGCATGTTAACAAGTGAGTATGTAACTGCATCAATATTGCTTATCTTACTAGAAAATGTCTTAATGAAGGAATCACAAAGAAAGCTCCATTCTTTTCTAAGGCCCATCATCCTAACCTCACCTAACTTGGCAGTGTTAAGAGCATAGCCCATAGAAACAAGCATGGCACTGACATATGTGTCTGCGTGTGGGGCAAGTGTATTGTTTTCAGGTAGTTTAAAGCATGCTTGAATTGCATCATAGTTAATACTATACTCATTACCTTTGAGAGTGTAGGCAATAGTTTTATCTTTGGAGTTATACACTGCTGTAGTCCATATCTCCTCCACAACCTCACAGTAGATTACTGGTGATGTCAACATTGCATAGCTCAGCTTGCAGCCTTGAATGAAGTCCATCATTTTGTGATATGCCTCAGAAGCAGCAATACCCTTGTTCACCAGTGCTACAAAGTTGTTCTTTTTATATACGAATCCAGATTGAGATATTATATTGACTACATGTGCCATTGTTGTGAAAGAAAACAATTACAGAAAAGAGGGGTTTTGTGTTAGAGACAAAGAGAGATTAGAAATTGCTTTGAGAAAGATAAAAGTAAAATAGAAAATAAAATGGGGCTTATATACTTTGTCAAAAATAAACAAGTAAAAATTAAAAAGTATAATAAAGTACCCAATGAAATTTTCTCAAAATAGCCATTTTAAAATTAAGCAGAATTGTAGAAATTCTAAAGGTTATCCATTGGGATATACTTATAGATTGTAAGTAAATTTGACAGATAAGGAATGGAATTAACGATTATGATTAAATCAATTAGACGGATGAAGATTAAACAGATATCCGTCAAGATAAAAAGTACCCAGAATAATATTTGATTTTTAAACAGATAATAAAATTCATCGGATATTCATTTTTGACGGATAATGAACATCCGTCGAGATGTAAATTTTGACTACGACAAAATTTCATCTTTTTAGGAAAAATTGAATTTGATTCTGACTGCATTTTAAATTTCTTAGACATCAAAACAATCTAGGAATAATTAAGCATACCTAACTCACTTACCAACCTAGTGAAGGTGGACTCATCAAGTGGCTTGGTAAATATGTCTGCAAGTTGCTTCTCACTTAGAACAAAATGAAGTTCCACAACACCATTCATGACATGTTCTCGAATAAAATGGTACTTAATGTCAATGTGCTTAGTCGTTGAATGCTGCACAGGATTTTCAGTAATAACAATGGCACTTGTGTTGTCACAGAAGATTGGGATCTTGTCTACATGTAGACCATAGTCCAATAGTTGATTCCTCATCCATAAAATCTATGCACAACAACTACCAGGAACAATATATCCAGCCTCAGCTGTAGAAGTAGAGACTGAATTTTGTTTCTTACTAAACCAGGACACTAGCTTGTTTCCTAGAAATTGAAAGGTTCATGTTGTACTTTTTCTATCAATCTTACAACCTGCATAATTTGCATCATACTAACCAATTAGATCAAAATCAGAATCTCTAGGATACCAAATGCCAAGTTTTGGTGTTCCTTTGAGATATCTGAAAATTCTCTTTATAGCTACTAAATGAGATTCTCTAGGATCATCTTTAAATCTAGCACAAATACATGTAGCAAATATTATATCAGGCCTACTAGTTGTTAAGTATAAAAGTGAGTCAACCATGCCTCTATAGCTTGAAATGTCCACAGAGTTTTCAGAAGTATTCAATTCAAGTTTAATAGCAGTTGCCATGGGAGTTTTTGCAAATGTGCAATCCATTAAGTCAAATTTCTTTAAGGGATCATAAATATAGTTAGTTTGACTAATGAATATTCTGTCACTAACTTGCTTAACTTGTAAACCAAGAAAGTGAGTTAGTTCTCCCATCATGCTTATTTCATACTTACTTTACATCAATTTGGCAAACTATTTGCAAAGTTTCTCATTTGTAAATCCAAATTTAATATCATCTACATAAATCTGACAAGTATGCTAGGGCCATTAAGATTTCTAAAGAAAAGAGTTTTATCAACAGTACCTCTTGTAAAGTGATTTTCTAAAAGGAACTTTGACAAAGTATCATACCAGGCTCTAGGTGCTTGCTTCAAACCATATAGTGCTTTCAAAAGATAGTAGACATAATCTGAAGAGTTGGGGTCTTCAAAACCACGAGGCTGACTGACACAGACTTTCTCATCCAAATCTCCATTCAGAAATGCACTTTTAACATCTATTTGATAGGCCTTGAAATTGGCATGGGTTGTATAGGCTAGAAAAATTCTGATGGCTTCAAGTCTTGTAATAGGAGCAAATGTTTCATTAAAATCTATTCCTTTTTGCTGACAATAGCCCTTAGTAACATATCTTGCTTTGTTCCTGACTACTATACCATTTTCATCCATCTTGTTTCTGAATACCCATTTGGTGTCAATAAGATTTTTACCTTTGGGTTTGGGTACCAGCTTTCATACCTTATTCCTTTCAGATTGGTTTAGCTCTTCCTATATAGCTAAAACCCAATCGGGATCTAACAAAGCTTCTTCTGCCTTTTTAGGCTCTTCCTAAGACATGATGCTACTGTATAGACATTCTTCTTGAGTTGTTTTCCTAGTTTGCACTCTTGAAGTTGCATTACCAATAATTAGTTCAATTGGGTGATTGCTAGTCCATTTTCTCTGTTGTGGTAGATTAGCTCTAGATGAAGAGGCCTCATTGTTGTCTTGATGTGTGACTGAGTTTTGATTAGTAGAAACCCCCCTGAGTTTGTGGATCTTTGACTTGAAGTTGGGGTCCTTTCTGTGTGTTATCTATATTGACTTTCAACTCCTATTGATGGCTCAACGGATGTTGATCTTTTCCTTTCAACGGATGATGCAGTTTGTCTCTCAACGGATGATGCACTTTGTCTCTCGATGGATGTTGAATTATGTGCTTCATTTGTTGTTGACTTTTCTACATTATCCTTAGAGATTAATTCTTGATCACTTTCATCTTCATTATCATCACAATTCATCTCAACATTGTCAAATTTGAGGCCTTTATGGAAACCTTCATCTTGCAGTCCTTCAATCTTCTTATTATCAAACACAACATGTACAGATTCCATAACAATGTTGGTTTTTAGATTGTAGACTCTGTATGCTTTTCCAACTACATACCCAACAAAAATACCTTCTTCATCCAAAGAATCTGTGCACAACAGCTTCCTACAGCAATGTATTCTGCTTCTGCAGTTGATGTGGAAATTGACTTATGTTTCTTGCTAAACCAAGAAACCAATCTGCCTCCAAGAAATTGACAGCTTCCACTTGTACTTTTCCTGTCAATTTTGCATCCTGCAAAATCTGCATATGAGTAACCTATTAGCTTAAAGTCTGATTCTCTAGGATACCACAATCCCAGATCAGCTGTACCCTTAAGGTACTTGAAAATACTTTTCACAACTGTTAAGTGAGGTTCTCTTGGATCTGCTTGAAATCTTGCACAAAGATAGGTAGCATACATGATATCAGGTCTACTTGCAGTTAGATAGAGTAGAGAGCCAATCATACCTCTGTAATCAGTAATATCTACTGATTTACCAGTATCTTTATCCAATTTTGTTGCAGTGGCCATAGGAGTGGATGCACTTGAACAATCTTACATTCCAAATTTCTTCAACAAATTTCTGGTGTACTTAGATTGACAAATAAAAGTTCCTTCTTCATTTTACTTGACTTGAAGGCCCGGAAAATATTTAAGTTCTCCCATCATACTCATTTGATATCTTGACTGCATCAGCTTGGCAAGCTTCTTACAAAATCTGTCATTTGTAGAACCAAAAATGATATCATCAACATATATTTGCACCAAAAGTAATTCCTTTCCATGGTTGAGGTAGAACAGTGTTTTGTCAATAGTTTCTCTGTTAAATCCACTTTCCAGAAGAAACTGAGCTAATGTCTCATACCATGCTCTTGGAGCTTGCTTAAAGCCATAAAGTGCTTTATCAAGCCTGTAGACATGATTGGAAAATTTGGGATCTACAAAGCCTGGAGGTTGTTCAACATATACCTCTTCTTCCAATTCTCCATTGAGAAAAGTACTTTTCACATCCATTTGAAAGACTTTAAACTTCTTGTGAGCATCATAAGCCAAAAATATCCTTATGGCTTCCAATCTAGCAATTGGTGCAAATGTTTCATCATAATCAATTCCCTCATGTTGAGAGTATCCTTTTGTAACCAGCCTTGCTTTGTTCCTTGTAATTATGTCATCACTGTCTATTTTGTTTTTGAACACCCATTTTGTACCAACAACAGACCTGTTCCTTGGTCTTGGCACTAGGGTCTAAACTTTATTTCTTTCAAATTCATTCAACTCTTCCTGCATTGCTTGCACCCAATCAGCATCTTGAAGAGCTTCTTCCACTTTCTTTGGTTCAGTCTGAGAAAGAGAAGAATGATAAAGACATTCATTTGATGTAGCTGTTCTAGTTCTGACACCTGCATCAGGATTTCCAATAATTAAGTCAGGTGTATGTGCTTTAGTTCACTTCCTTGCAGATGGAAGGTTTTCTCTAGAACTTGATGCTCCCCCATGATCCATGTTGTCTCCATCAACATTTTCTGATGCTCCCCCTGAAATTATGCTCTCTGAGTTGGATCCTTCATTATTTGAGTTTCAAGAAATATTAGAACATGAGTTTCCAGAATTATCAGAACTTGGCCCATCAGAACTTGAAGAGCCTGTTGTAGATTCTGATGCTTCTTGAGATGTGGTTGGATCTTCAATATGCTCCCCCTGCACAGGTGCATTTTCCTTAGGCGTAGTCACCACAGTTTCAATAACATCAGAGTTTAATCCATTAGAGTTTGCAGTATCAGGATTTAGATTGTCAGGATTTACAAAATCAGAATTAAAAACTTCATTTTCGAATCTCAGCTGATCATGATCATTGAAATCTTCAAGTCCAGTAATCTTCTTATCATCAAAAGAGAAATTGATAGATTCCATGACAACCCTTGTTCTT
Organism: Apium graveolens; assembly: GCF_009905375.1. Classification (NCBI taxonomy): domain Eukaryota; kingdom Viridiplantae; phylum Streptophyta; class Magnoliopsida; order Apiales; family Apiaceae; genus Apium; species Apium graveolens. The sequence continues at coordinate 115,749,489 of NC_133651.1, read as the reverse complement.
AAATTATAGACTCTGAAGGCTTTTGTAGAAAGTGGATATCCAACAAAAATTCCTTCATCGGCTTTTAGATCAAATTTGGATAGTTGTTCGGGATGAGTCTTAAGAACAAAACACTTGCATCCAAATACATGAAAATACTTCAGATTTGGCTTCTTTTTCTTCACCATCTCATATGGTGTTTTTCCATGCTTGTTGATAAGTGTTGCATTCTGAGTAAAACAAGCAATCTGCACAGCTTCAGCCCAAAATTAGGTTGGCAACTTTGCTTCATCAAGCATAGTTCGTGCAGCTTCAATAAGAGTTCTATTCTTTCTTTCAACAACTCCATTTTGCTGAGGAGTTCTAGGAGCAGAAAATTCCTGCTTGATTCCTTGGTCTTTGCAGAACTCTTTCATGATCAAATTCTTGAACTCAGTGCCATTATCACTTCTTATGATCTTCACAGAATCTTTGACCAATTTATCCAGTTGCTTGACATGATCAATCAAGATAGATGCAGTTTCACTTTTTGTGTGCAAGAAATACACCCATGTGTATCTGGTGAACTCATCCACTATGACCATAGCATATTTCTTCTTTGCAATAGACATGACATTAACTGGACCAAATAGATCAACATGTAGTAGGTGATAAGGCTCAAGAATTGATGATTCAGTCTTGCTCTTGAATGAAGATTTTCTTTGTTTTGCCTTCTGACATGAATCACAAAGGCCATCAGGAGCAAATACTGATTTTGGTAGTCCTCTCACAAGATCTTTCTTGACTAGTTCATTTATATTGTTAAAATTTAAATGAGAGAATTTCTTGTGCCAATCCCAGCTTTCTTCAATTGATGCTCTACTTAACAGACAGATTGCAGAACCATCAATACTTGTTGAAATCTTGGCTTCATAAATGTTACCATGCCTGTATCATTTCAGAACAACTTTGCCTGTAGATTTGCTTACAACTTCACAGTGTTCTTCAAAAAAATCCACATGATAACCTCTGTCACAGATTTGACTAACACTCAGCAGATTGTGTTTAAGTCCTGAGATCAGAGCTACTTTTTCAATAATGACATTCCCAAGATTGATATTGCCATATCCCAGAGTTTTTCCAATGTTGCCATCTCCATAAGAAACACATGGGCCAGCTTTCTCCACAAAGTCTGATAGCAGGGCTTTATTTCCAGTCATATGTCCTGAACATCCACTGTCCAGAACTAGGATGTTCTTCCTATTGCCCTGCAATCACAACGACCACTAATGATTAGTTTTAAGGACCCAGACTTGCTTGGATCCTTTGGCCTTTTTAAGTTTGTTAACATTTGCAGCGGATTTAGCATCAGAGTTTATGTTAATAGTTTTCTTATCAGAATTTGCAATATCAGACTTTGCATCAGAACTTATACTAGAAGGAATAATGCTAACTTTCTTTACAGAAGGTTTTATTTGATAATGATCATAGTACAAACTATGATATTCCTTACAAGTATAAATGGAATGCCATAAACTACCACAATGAAAACAAGGATTTTGTGGCTTATATCTAACAGACTGACTCTTAACTCCTGATTTTAAAGGTAAGGAGTTTATATTCTTATTCTTCCTGTAAAAAGAAGCCAGATGGTTAGAATTTCCACAGTTATGACATATTTTTCTAGGAGCATTAGAAACAGGCTTATAATTGTTACTTTTTTCACACCTTCCTTTCCATTCCTATTTTTCCTAGGTGGCTTTACCTTGTTTACATTCTTAACATCTTTCAGCTTATGCTTAAGCTGCTTCTTAGTTATTAAGCATATGTTAACTTCAGTTGGCTTATCCTGTTTAGGTTTGTCAGAAGTTACTTTCTCCTTAACTTCTGATTTCTCAATATCAGACTTTGCAGTGACAAACTTAACAGGATTTACCTTTGGTTTTTGTTTAACAACTATAGGCTCAGTTTCTACAGTTCCCTTACAGTACTTATCATCTCCATAACCTAAGCCCTCTTTCCAGTTTCCACTACTAAGAATATCCTGAGTTGCTTTACCAGAGTTAGTCCAAGTTCTGATAATCTCTCTTTCCTTTTCTAGCTCAGTTTTTAGAGATTCATTCATTTTTAACACTTCATCCCTAACATAAAAGGCATCATCTCTATCTTTCTGAGTTTGATGGAACATGACTAACTCTTTTTCTAAATAATCATTCCTCTTTTTATAAGCAAGATTTTTAGAAGTTAATCTTTTATATATTAAAGTTTGATCTTTTTAACTAATGAACATGGTTTTAAGATATCTTCTCAACTCAGTAATATCATCAGTATGAAAGGCATAAGTAGTTTGAGGTACCTTTAAGTCAGCAATATCAGAACCGCTATCAGCATTTGCCATCAAGGCATAATTTTCCTCATCTTCAAAATCTGAAGCATCTGACTAGCTTTTCTTCTTTGTGACAAGAGCCTTGCCTTTGTCACTTTTCCCTTTTCTGTAATCTGGAAATATGTGGCCTTTCTCACCATAGTTGTAGCATTTAACATTTGAGTAATCTCCTCTATCAGACTTTCCTCCTTTGCCTTCAGATTTTCTGAAACCTTTCTTTTCAGATCTTGCACCTTTCCTGGAAAACTTCTTTCCTGTATGTAATCTTTGTGATTCCTTTCACCATAAGATCACACAGCTTCATCATCTCTTCATCAGGGTCTATCTCAGATATACTTTCAGTTTCTGAGTCATCATCACTATCAGAACTTGATGACTCAGTATCAGACTTTGTGATGAGAGCCTTGCCCTTGCCTTTCTTTGAGGCAGCTTCTTTGGGAATTTCCTCCTCAGCCACAAAAGCAATTGTCCTTGACTTTCTTCCATTCTTCTTGCTTCTTTGTTCCATCTCAAGTTCATGAGTCTTGAGCATCCCATAAATTTCATCAAGAGTTGTTTCGTCAAGAGCATAGTTGTCTCTTATTAATGTGGCCTTCAAATCCCATCTTTCAGGAAGTGCTAACAGGAATTTAAGATTTGAATCTCTAGTATCATACTCTTTGTCCACTAGTGACAAATCATTCAAGAGTTTGAAAAATCTGTCATATAAATCAGTTAATGACTCATCAGGCTTTGAGTCAAAGTGCTCATATTCTTGAGTGAGTATCGTCTTCCTGTTCTTCTTGATTGAATCAGTTCCCTGACCCTTGTTTCCAAAGCATCCCATATCTCTTTTGCAGTATTGCATTGAATTATCCTGCTTGACATGACATTACCAATGGCACTATGTAGCAAGTGTCTTACCTTTGCATCCTTTGCAATCGATGAGATATCTTCAGCAGTGTAATCACTTTTCTCCTTTGGTACAGACTTTGCTGGCTGACCTGCAACTTCCACAGAGAGTTTGGTTGGCATATGTGGTCCTTCATAAATCCTGTCGAGATCTTCTGGATCTGTAGCTTCCAGAAACATAGCCATCTTCACTTTCCATATGGAATACTCAGAAGGTTTCAACATGGGAACTCTTATAGTCTCATATCGACTATGGGTTATGGTTTTTGGAGGTTCTTCAGTTTTGGTGGGCTTGGTTGGAGTTTCTTCTTCAAACATGATTGTTTTTGGATCTTAAATTGTTTATGTGTTAACAGATTGCTCTGATGCCACTTGTTAGGTCACACACACTGTAGAAGGGGGTTAAATACAGTGTTTAGCACAATCAAATCGATTATAAGAACTCAAGTAACAGAAGACAGATTTTATTCAACACAATAAATTCTGTTACAATATGGAACTATCCTCTCTCAGTGATGAACAAATTATCACGAGAGCTGCTAGAGTTACAAAGAATAATAACTTTGATAATCGTAACACTTATAGTGTAAACTCTATGCCTGTGTTTATATACTACACAGTTACAAGATAAATTCTAATTGATATGGAATATAATTCTGCTTCCTAAAATATATCAACCAGTTATCTTTTCTTCCAAGTATTCTATTCTTCATAGAATTCCTTCTTCATGCATATTTATTTCTGTCTTAGTCTCGATCTTCTTTTTTTCAATCAGCCACCTGCCTTATCTGAAAGTCATCTTAAGTCATGATATTATCTCCTGATAAATATCTTCCGATCACTTAAGTTCTGATAATTTAAGTTCTGATATCTTAAGTTATGTCTTCAGTATAAGTGCTGATTTCGAGTTAAGTACTGATTTGTCCTGTTAGGTAAGATTTGAAAACTAAACACAAATCATATTACATATGACATTATCAAATATATCTAACAAGTATATTTTCCTTCAGATTGACAACACATTGACTGGTCCAAACAAATCCATGTGCAATAGTTGTCGAGGTTCTTCAATTGTAGATTTAAACTTCTTTTTGAATGAAGCCTTGATCTGTTTTCCTTTCTGACAGGCATTACACAGTCCATCCTTTGAGAACTCAACTTGGGGAATACCTCTTACAAGATATTTCCTGACTAATTCATTCATAGTCTTAAAGTTCAGATAGGACAGTTTCTTGTGCCATAGCCAACTTTCATCTTGACTTGCTTTGCTGAAAAGACAAGTAATAGAATTTGCACTTGGTGAGTTGAAGTCAGCTAGATATACATTTCTTTCTCACTCCAGTGAGAACCACTTTGCTGTTCTTTTTGTCTGTAACAACACAGGCTTTAGAATTGAATGTTACTGAGTTGCCCTTATCACAAAGCTGACTGACACTCAAAGATTATGTTTGAGTCCATCCACTAGAGCAACTTCCTCAATGATGATATTGTCTTTAGAAATCAAGCCATATCCCACAATATACCCTTTGCTGTCATCTCCAAAAGTAATACTAGGGCTAGCTCTCTCCTTGAACTTAGTGAGCAGGGTAGAATCTTCAGGCATGTGCCTTGAGCAACCACTATCCAAATACCAAAGAATCTTTCTATTTCCTTGCACACATCAAAACCAAATAAAGTTGATTTTGGTACCCAAGTTTCCTTGGGTCCTGCCTTGTTATCCTTCTTTTTAGGTTTCTTAGGCTTGTCCTCATTTGATTTAGGTGAATGAGATTCAACCTTGGCCATTAGAGTAGGGCTTTGAAAACCATTCGTATTTGAAGAATTATCATGCACGGGTTGATTGACATGAAATGGCATATTATGTGCAAATATGTTATTCCAGTATGGCATGCTAAATGGCATTTGAGGCATACTAAATGCAGCATAGTAAGGATTTTGTGCAAATGGCATATTAGCAAATTGTGCATTCAGATTTTATGCAGGCATAACATTCATAGGCATTGTGGGCATGCTAGGAAATGAGGGAGGTGTAGATATAGGTACAGGCATAGCAGATTTGCAATTAACAGACAAATGATTAACACTACCACATTTAACACAAATTTTTCTAGGTGCATATTTATCAGGTGTGTAGTTGTTATGTTTGTTAATTCCTACTTTCCCATTCCTATTATTTTTCCTTTTTGATTCTTCCTTAACCTTAATTTTCTCTAGTTTGTCATTTTATTGCTTCATTGATAGATGCCCTTATTGACTATTCTGTTCTCCTTAATTTGATTTGATTCTCCTGTAATAAAGTTCTTGGAAACTGATCCATATTTCTCATTGAGCTTGGAAAATTTAGCTTTGCTAACTGGTTTTCTTTCACTCAACGGATGTGATTCCTTGTCTTTCGACGGATAATTTCTTTTATCATTTGACGGATAATCTTCATTATCTGTTGAATCTACATCCATTGAGAGTCCTTCTACAAAACTAGGATCCAGTTTTTCCTTGCTCTTTTTACAAGCTTCTTCACAGAAAGATTCTATGCCTTAAACTTTAGCAAATTGGGTATGAACATCTCTTGATGATTTCCAAGATTTGATTACCTCTTGCTCTCGTTCAAGCTGCTTTCTTAAAATCTCCAATTTCTTTAAAGATTCAGTCAGTTCTTCCTTAGCAATTCTACACTCAATTTTCAGTTTTTCAAACTCAATAAATTGAGTTTCTAATACAGTGTTTCTTTCACTTTAAAACAAATTATTCTCTTTATTTTTTGTGTTTTCTTTAGTGAGAGATTTCAGTGTAACACGCAAGTGATATAATTCTGTAGACATGTCATTTATAGCATCATTGCACTCATCTTTAGAAAGGTATTGTAACACCCCCAAATCCGGGGTCGGGAATCCGGGTTGTCACGAGTTCCATTTCCCTTAATAACACTTAATCTTAATAAACAACCAACTACTACATACTGTGACCCCACAATATACACACACACCACAAGTTATAGTCTCAGAGATGAATACCAAAAAAAATAATACAAGTCACTTTATTCCACAATTATATGCCATTACACCTTAAAAGGGTTTCTGAATAAATTTACATTTCCTTGCCATTATTACAATTCATAAATATACATAAGTCTGGTACATCAAAAGTTGAAAGCCTAGCCTATTGGTAGTTCCTACCTCAGCTAAAACGACATCAACGCCTATAGGAAACTGCGGAACGTTTCCTATCCGCTCACAAATTGGGAGCTTGGTCCTGTTCATCTTGTCTATCTGATGTTGTGTGATGAAAGAAGAAAGCAAGGGTGAGCAACAAGCCTACCAAAATAATATGTATACTGATTAACAATATATGAGCATACTCATAGTACTCATGAAAGTCTTGGTCAAAAGAAATAAACCAAGCTGATATCTTAACGCGACCAAGTCGCAAAATATTCAGTATATATATATACATATATATATATATACTTTTCACAATCTTTGAAATCCTCTGACATGTATAATATACACAGAGTTCCAGTTTATAACTGTATAAAAATATCGTTGCAAGGTGATCTCATATATCTAACCTTGTCTCAACGTTTTTCTAAAATCTTTGACATGCACAAGATAATCATTTACTAGATATAAGTTTAAAAGATGAAGTTACAAAATACTCCAATATACTTATCCGAATACTACTTGAACTACCACCGTTCAAGTTATAATCAGTTTCAAAAGTTCATCACCCAGATGACACTACAAGATAAGACTTGAATAGATTCAATCCTTGAAATATCATTATAAATAATGAAGTTACGAGATGTTTCATTAAGTCCCGATATATAAATATATTCATATATATATCTCCCATACATTTCCTGAAAACCTCTGTCATGTAAAGTATGAACAGAGTTGCAATATTCCATAAATTTGGAAAGGAAAGAATTTTGGCATAAATCCGATATCTTGCTGATCAGGAAAAGATACCAATAAGTAACCTTTTCTACTAGTAGATGGACGAATTCCCCACTGGTCATCACCCTGGCCGCAATAGGACCTTATGCTGGACTGCCACTCAGCCACTTACGTATTTGATGGACTCCCACTGAGCCACTTAAACTTTCATGGACGCCCACTGAGCCCATGTTGCTTATGCCGACTCAAATAGATGGACTTACTTCCCGAACGTTGGGTAAGTAATCAATTCATTTATCAAAACAGCAACCTCGTTGCGAATATAAAATACACCACTGAACCGGATCCTTTAGATTTTTGAATGAGTATTCAAGTCCCCTTCAAAAGGAAGATCTTCAATTTGAAAACGAGTTTTGGGATCCGCTCTAAACTTTAAAAGTCATTTTGAAGACTCGAAAACATTTTTAAGAATGTTTGGAGTACTGCTGATTTATTAAAATAAATCAGTCCCAATATATTAGAAAATATCTGAATATTATTATTTAAATAATAATATTCCCAAAAAGGATAATCTCTATAAAATAATCGAAGTAGAAGTGTTAAACTCATACTTGAAATGGGTATTAAATAACCAAAGATATACTTATACGAAAGTACTATCTTTATTTGAATAATCAAAAATAAGTTTGATTATCGAAACATTATTCTTTAATAAAATAGAGAATATTACTTAGTAAATAATCGGAGTCATAGATCCTCAAATGAATATTCAAATAATATTCATTAGATAATATAAACTGAGTCATAAGCCCTCGAATGAATATTCGAAATAATATTCATTAAATAAAATAAGAGCAGTCATAAGTCCTCGACTGAATATTCAAGTAATATTCATTAGATAATATAAACTGAGTCATAAGCCCTCGAATGAATATTCGAAATAATATTCATTAAATAAAATAAAAGGAGTCATAAGTTCTCGAATGAATATTCAAGTAATATTCATTAAATAATATAAAGTTATCGAATAAACCTTATTCGATTAATAATTTTAAAAACTATTCATATATATATATATAATACTCGGGACCCTCGCCTCCCGGTTTTAGAAAAAGTTCACCTTTTGATCCTCTATACTAAGGGTAAACTCAAATACCGCTTATCTCTAGCATAGGTATTATGCAACTAATAAGCATTTGAACCAACAGATATATAAATCAAGAATACGGAACAGGCATGCATATTTACCATATCACATGCTACAATATATCGCAAGAATTTGCTAATAACAAATATGCATTTATCACAAGATCATGCATATACACATATACATCACAACAACAGTTATACGGGTAGAAAACTTGCCTGAGTGACTGGGGGTAATAAAAGGCCTGGGACGAGTCTGACAACCTATAAACAACATATAAGTCGCAATTAAACCAAAGTCGCTTATGAATCTATACTGTAACCACTCTAGACTCTAATGCTCGCTTTGCGCTTAACGCTTCACTTAAGTCGCTCGAGTACCCTCGGCTCCACTATTTTTAATAAATTAACCGTTAAGAGTTTTAAGGCGATTCTTTCGCGAGTGCCTTACCAACTGCCTATTACACTTTACATAAATGTTTCATACTCCAATTAGTCATTTAGGGTCTTTAACCAATGTTTCAAAGTAAGGTGAGGGGTAATGGTTCGTTCACGAAACGCCGTTACTTAAAACGGTCGTTTCTCCTAAACCGTATATCGGAATCAAACGAACCACATATCAAAACGAAGCTCATAACATGAACTATCTAAATATGCCATTGGTCAATACCTAGAAGGGAGTTTTCGGGTCCTAATGTTATGAACAAAAGCAGTCTAAAGTAAATCGGACATTACGACGGCTATGTTTACGCGATTTCCCAATTTTATACCATCTCAAATCAACCACCAATCAATCCCAATTCATTCATCTAACCAACATCCCTCCAAAATACACTACAACAGTCCCAACACCTCAAGTTCTTCCAATTTATGTTATTCTCATCATGAATTTAAACTATACTTAATTCCTTTAACAAATCAACAAGATTCAACATTCATTTCACTACCACTCCAACCCAAACTCTAAACAAACAAGCTTCATGCTTTACATATACTATATTAATCATAACCATTCTTAAATACTCAAAACTAAAGCTAGGGTTTGTAGTTTATACCTTCTTGAAGCTTCTTAACACAACACAAGAGCTTTGAATGCCTAAAGAACCTTGATCCTTGCTTGTATAACCTTAAACTTTCATAAAATTCAAGAAAACTAAAGTTATTTTTTTGAAAGTTACTATTCACCATCTTCTTCCTTGAATTATTGGAAGAGATTGTGAAGGAATTTGAAGCATAAACTCATGGGATAGCTATATCTATGCATAAGGAGTACTAGATAATTAACTTACCAATTAAGGAAGCTTGGAACTTGAATTTTGAAATTCTTCTTCTTGAAAATGGGGAAAAGCCGAGAGCAAGCTTGGAAGAAAGAGAGATTTTTGTGTTTGTGATTTATTTAGCTTAGCTTGGTTGGTTTTGTTTTGATTTTTGGTTAATTACCTTATTAACCTTATATTTGTGTGGTTATAAACCAACCACACCTCCTCCTTCCTTATGTCATGCTTGCATCACCTTATTGTGTCATCATCTCTTACTTGCCCTCTCCTTATTGGTTGGATGACCTCATCATCCCTAACCTCCTTGATTAACTTCCTAATTGTTTGCCTAATGACCGCTGATCTGTTATACGGTTCGCTTAACTTTCATTTTCGTTTATCATTTGAGGGATCATACCCGGGATTTTATTACTGGGGTTTCCTTAACCTCTCTCAATACATTATAATCCTTTTATGATCCTCTCTTAAAATCCTTTAATTTAAATCCTTTTTATCATGTTACCTTATACTCAATTATTTCCGTATCTAGTGGATTTCTGGGAAAAATCAAAGTGTTCGGAATTGGATTCTGACGATCTTTACATACACTTATATACCATTTAGAGTACTAATAAAATCCCAGAAGATCAATAAAAGAACCCCTACATAGTGTGGTATGAAAAGGTTTCTTATTCAGCATAACACTATTCATAAGGGTTTCAAAAATTCCAAAATTTGGGGTTATTACAGTCTCCCCTCCTTAAAAGGATTCCGTCCCGGAATCAGATAGAAAATGAAAAGGGATACTCTCTTAGCATTGCACTTTCTAACTCTCGAGTAAATTTTCCCATATTGTGGTCCTACCACCAAACTCTGCCTAGTTTGATAACCCTTCTCCTAAGCACTTGTTCCTTTTCGATCTATAACCCTTTCTGGTTGCTCCATATAGGTTAAGTCTGGTTGCATGCCTATGCGCTCATATGCCCCTATTTGTCTGGCATCCGAATTATACTTCCTTAACATTGATACGTGGAACATGTTATGACTTGCTACATGTTCGGGGGTAGGGCTAGCTCATATGCTAACTTCCCAATACGTCTTAATATATCCAAGGGTCCAACAATTTGTGGACTTAGCTTTCCTTTCTTTCCGAACCTCATCAATCCTTTCCAAGGGATACCTATAACATTACTAGGTCCCCTATTTCATACTCTTTGTCCTTTCGAGTCATATCAGCATACCTCTTATGTCCATCTTGGGTTACTACCAGCCGTCCTCTGATTAGATCTATTATATCCCTGGTCCTTTGGACTACTGCGGGTCCGAGCATCTTGCGCTCTACAACTTCATCCTAACATAAGGGAGATCGACATTGTCTTCCCTCAAGGATCTCATAAGGCGATATCTCAATACTGACATATGATCTATTGTCGTAAGAAAACTCAATCCGTGTTAAGTGATCATTCCAAATTCTTTCAAGTCTATTGCATAGACTCTCATTATAGCTTTTAGCATTAGAGCTTTTACTTTTTAATACCCATTCTTTTCCAGTTCGTAATCGCTACTACCTTCCGTTCCTAATATTATACTGGTTATACTTTTGCTTGTTAGCGTTCTATAACCTTTTAATAACCACGTCAACCTTAGTATCACGAATATGTTTCCATTCTGAATACCACCATAACTTTACTACTCCTTTTTCAGCTGTTTCCATTTTCCAAAATTTGATCAATTCATATAGAAGTAAAGGAATTCGTTGAGAGATCACTATGATCATGAACACTTGTTACATTGCATAGTTAGTACAGAAGGTGGCCAGCCTTTAGTACTTGACAAGCAATTAAACAACATGTGGTATCCTACTAGGCTTCTATCACACAGATAGATAGTCATTCGGCAATACCTCCCCTTTTGGAAGGGTTGTTCTTCTCAGCTTATACAAAATGAAAAGGAGAGAAAAGAATGAATTGAAGAGAATTATATATATATATAAATTATGCTGCCATAAAATATCTGGCTTGGAATTTACCTCTGAACTATAGAGGTTTGTCATAGGAGAACAAAACATATGTGTATATATATCAAGTATTATCGCATCGCATTTAACATGCTTAAATATTTTTGCTATTCCGTCCATCATTCTATGGACCCATGCTCTTCCTCGAGCTTATACTCAATCACCTTTGAAACTCCCTCGACATCGAAAATCGAATCTGGAATCTCATTTTATACCTCATCGTTACTAGAATACTATGCTTGCACCGCAACCTTCCTCGTATAGTAATACGACTCTCTATTGATAAGAAGGAATAAGTATTCAATAGGTAGATAATCTACTTAATTAGTCTATCAATTGATAACTTATACGTCAACACGACACGATTAGTGGTACTCAATCTCAACATCCATTCCAATACAACTCTCACGATTGTAATCAGCTCATTACTCGCAGAATCATTGCTGCATTACTATGGTCCACCACTGACCTACTGCCGTCATTCACTTTCCATGAAATCTTAATATCTAACCATACGGAGTCCATACATGTAGTATATAATTCTTCTAAGGAGTTAACATAATCACCATTCGTAATTCATGAAGAACACTCCTGATCCTGATATACATACATGACATGAAGCATATAAAATTGCAGAAGAGTTTCAATCAAAGCACCGATAGCAGGTTAATACCATTCTTAATCATATACCTTCAATAGAAGACTTAACTCGAAGGTTCGTTTAGTCCTTTTTGAAACATGGTCCTGGATTATTCTCAGGATAGTTCCTTCTAAGATAGATAGCCCGCTCATGGCGATTTTTACGAATTAAACCTTTACCAAACTACTATTACGGTTGGGTATTGCACAGTCATCAGAAGAAATGTCAATCTTCCAAACCATAATACAACCTTCACAGCTTTTACCATCATCACTGTATTCCTTTGGCACAAGCGCCTATAATTATCCTCTTACCTTTAAAGTGTCGGTCACCTCTTTGGCCTTTCCTGATAGTAAAATTTCCTTACAATCAATGTCATCTTAACCACTTTCACTAAATTTTCTACCTCATTTCCCCTCACTGCTTGTGTGAAGATGTTTTCCTTAAAATCTGATGAGTAAAAAAAAATATCACCATTTTTCCATAAGTTATTACCTCAGTTTTTAGAGGTTAATCATTGTCACGACTGACTCTCGATCATACTTAGGACGTCTCTTATCTTGGGTCCTTCTTGTTTTCACCATTCTTGACCTTCGTTGGGTTCAATCTATACTTTCTCGTGGTTTAACACGTTCCCCACTTGGCATCATTATAATTACATCATATTTCCTTTATTAACATTTCTATTCTTGAGAATTTTGAATATTACCTTTCTCCTTGTAAAACCTCTAAGGTTATCTTTAAATCGTTCCTCCTGTATCCCCTAGATACAGGGCATATCAAAATACCATTTACTAATACTAGAACCATTGTCTATGTACTTCTGAAAAATTTCTTTACTGATCTTTAAAGGTTGTTGTTACCTTGATCCTTTCCAATTCATACTTGTCAAAACTCATGCTGTCCCTATTAAGGGTGGATGCCAACCTTTATGCATTCCTCTAGGATTCATCTCAAGTTATCGAAGTTATATCCTTAATTCCACCGTTAAAAAAAATACGTGCATCCTTTCATGGATAAATCAAGTCATATATCCTTGATAGATTCTCTTATTCATCATTCCCACCTCGATAGTCTATACGTAATTTCACAATAACATCTGTATTCAAAATGAGGTCAATCAATATGGCCTCCAAAAGATAACAACGGTTATCCGCTTTTCTTGCCTAATTTGGTAACAATAACAAGGATGTCCTGGAAGATATTGGTCGTGTTCAACGTGAACTTCTTCTTAATAATTCCGTATTTACTTTTGTTATTTATTTCAACAGTCATCTCAATGTTGGGATATCTTTCATACCTGGCGTCTCCCTTTCTGGGTATCAAGCCACCGGTCTTACACTTCACATTCTTGAAGGTCACTTTCTTCATCCAATTTTCCTAATTTCTTACTTTCTTGTCTCCTTAGTCTATCCGCATTTTATTATTCATCCTTCGAACTATCTCAAGGTTTCCTCGGATCCTCCCAACTTACAGGGAATAAAATATATGTATCTCTTATGCCTTCAACCATCAATTTTTAACTCATGGTGAATCATCCTCATCCTGACGATTACATACTTCTCTATTTCTATTGTTACGAGTCTTTAGGGTTTCTTCATACCCAACTCCCTTATCATTCCTCAAACTCTATTGCCTTTATATTCCTTTCCACTTCAATTCCTTTTTATTTTCCTTTCTCTTATCATTATTTCATGAACCAACACAACATAAGCATTGATTTCAAACATCCCGTCATTCTGGATTCGTGTCCTCAGAACGAATCTTGACAACTTTTACAACTTAGGTTCATAATTCATCATACTCGTCCACTTTTGTTCTGGCTCTAAAGCTTTTACACTACATCCATAACCTTGGGAAGTACTTTCCCAAAAATAATTGTCTGAACTTTAATCAATTTATTATGACCTCTGGCTCCGTGCCTTTCTTGGTCTTTCACCAGTGGGTGGTCTCTCTCTTAGGAGGGTAAGTGACAAAAACAGTCTTTTGTGATTCGTCAGTCATTTAGAATCTCAAATGATTCCTGTATTTCCTTTAGCCAGGCTCTTGCCTCGACTGGGTCAACCTGTTCCTTGGAACTCTGAGAGCTTAGCGACTTAAAGGTCATGAAAGAATTTCCTACCGCATTGTTTCCTCAAGGTGGTGGTTGGGGATAATAGTCTAAGTTCTTATTAGACAGGTCCATGAATTGCCGTATAGGAGTACCATCTCGGGTCTCCTTTCCTTACTCGACTTTCTATTTCCTTAGTATGAAATGTTTCATCCTTCTCCCATACTTGGGGTTATCTTATACGTTAAAATCCTCATTTTCTACTCCATTATGTTATGGGTTCCTTCTATCTTGATGGCGACCTCCCTGACTATCACGTTCAGGGTTTGCTCTAAATCTTATTTCTCAAACTAGCTTTCATCTAAGATTTCATCTTTAAGCTCTTGAACATTTGGAACCCAAATTCTGTAGGAATACCTCATTATTCCCTTATCATCTTTCTCGGTATTAATCTTTTATCTAATTGTTGGCTCTCTGCCTTCATTCATCATTTTTTCTGGCACAATATGTTCTTTTCCGATAATTCAGACTGTATTGCAATCTCAAACATCTTTTCGGTACTGGCTCCGGTTACCTTCACTTCTATTTCCATTTTCTCAAAATCTCTCATAAACTCTCCCAAAGACATTATCATCTTGAGTTTCTCCTTTTTACTAAGGGCATCAGCCACCACATTGGCTTTCCCCGAATGATAAAGAATCTCCCAATCAATATTCTTGATTAGCTCTAACCGCCTCCTCTGGCGTATGTTGAGCTCTTTCTACGTGAAAATGCACTAGAGCACTTATGGCTTAGGTAAATCTCGCACTTCTTTCCATACAAGTAGTGCCTCCAATCTTTAGGGCAAAACTATTGCCACGAGCCCAAGCTCATGGGTGAGGATATCGAATTTTTATATTCCCTTAATTGTCTTGACGCGTACGCGATTACCTTGTTGTGCTGTATAAGAAGCATCCTAATTCCTTATGCGAAGCTTTACTACACATCACAAAATCTCCTTTTCCATCCGGCAATGCCATCATAGGGGCCGCCACCAATCTTTGCTTCAGTTCTTAAAAGCTGTTCTCGCATTTCTCTGTCCATTAGAACTTCTCAGTCTTACGAGTAAGCCGCGTTAAAGGGGCTACTATCTTTACAAACTTGAACGAACCTCTGGTAGTGACCGGCCAATCCTACCTCTGGTAGTTGCCCTAACCATGGTCATCAATTCCTCAGTGGTCCTTTATTCATTCTTGTGAGGATCCTTCACAGGATCCTTCTCAGCGATAATCCCTTCTAGGACAACATCCTCAACCGCTACATCCTCAATATGAACATCATCCGGTCCCGTGTTAGGACGCTCTATCGGATCCACAATCTGATCTCCAATACTAATAAAACATCATCGCGTTGTTGCTCCTCAACCTCAGGGTTCGGAGTCCCGCTACCATATACGATAACGAACTATACTTCTATCACGATATTTATAAGGGTTCCCATAAGGGTTTTAACTGTCAGTACTACGTTAGGTAGTCCAACTATGAACTTGGCAAGAGTTCTTATTATCTTAGTGAACTTATTATCTTAACGTCACATCATCTCTGAGGTTTATAACGCTTGGCTTTGATACCATTTCTGTAACACCCCCAAATCCGGGGTCGGGGATCCGGGTTGTCACGAGTTCCATTTCCCATAATAACACTTAATCTTAATAAACAACCAACTACTACATACTGTGACCCCACAATATACACACACACCACAAGTTATTGTCTCAGAGATGAATACCAAAAAAAATAATACAAGTCACTTTATTCCACAATTATATGCCATTACACCTTAAAAGGGTTTCTGAATAAATTTACATTTCCTTGCCATTATTACAATTCATAAATATACATAAGTCTGGTACATCAAAAGTTGAAAGCCTAGCCTATTGGTAGTTCCTACCTCAGCTACAGCGACATCAACGCCTATAGGAAACTGCGGAACGTTTCCTATTCGCTCGCAAATTGGGAACTTGGTCCTGTTCATCTTGTCTATCTGATGTTGTGTAATGAAAGAAGAAAGCAAGGGTGAGCAACAAGCCCACCAAAATAATATGTATACTGATTAACAATATATGAGCATACTCATAGTACTCATGAAAGTCTTGGTCAAAAGAAATGAACCAAGCTGATATCTTAACGCGACCAAGTCGCAAAATATTCAGTATATATATACATATATATATATATACTTTTCACAATCTTTGAAATCCTCTGACATGTATAATATACACAGAGTTCCATTTTATAACTGTATAAAAATATCGTTGCAAGGTGATCTCATATATATAACCTTGTCTCAACGTTTTTCCGAAAATCTTTGACATGCACAAGATAATCATTTACTAGATATAAGTTTAAAAGATGAAGTTACAAGATACTCCAATATACTTATATCCGAATACTACTTGAACTACCACCGTTCAAGTTATAATCAGTTTCAAAAGTTCATCACCCAGATGAGACTACAAGATAAGACTTGAATAGATTCAATCCTTGAAATATCATTATAAATAATGAAGTTACGAGATGCTTCATTAAGTCCCGATATATAAATATATTCATATATATATATATATATATATCTCCCATACATTTCCTGAAAACCTCTGTCATGTAAAGTATGAACAGAGTTGCAATATTCCATAAATTTGGAAAGGAAAGAATTTTGGCATAAACCCGATATCTTGCTGATCAGGCAAAGATACCAATAAGTAAACTTTTCTACTAGTAGATGGACGAATTCCCCACTGGTCATCACCCTGCCCGCAATAGGACCTTATGCTGGACTGCCACTCAGCCACTTACGCATTTGATGGACTCCCACTGAGCCACTTACACTTTCATGGACGCCCACTGAGCCCATGTTGCTTATGCCGACTCAAATAGATGGACTTACTTCCCGAACGTTGGGTAAGTAATCAATTCATTTATCAAAACAGCAACCTCGTTGCGAATATAAAATACACCACAGAGCCGGATCCTTTAGATTTTTGAACGAGTATTCAAGTCCCCTTCTAAAGGAAGATCTTAAATTTGAAAACGAGTTTTGGGATCCGCTCTAAACCTTAAAAGTCATTTTGAAGACTCGAAAACATTTTTAAGAATGTTTGGAGTACTGCTGATTTATTAAAATAAATCAGTCCCAATATATTAGAAAATATCTGAATATTATTATTTAAATAATAATATTCCCAAAAAGGATAATCTCTATAAAATAATCGAAGTAGAAGTGTTAAACTCATACTTGAAATGGGTATTAAATAACCAAAGATATATTTATACGAAAGTATTTTCTTTATTTGAATAATCAAAAATAAGTTTGATTATCGAAACATTATTCTTTAATAAAATAAAGAATATTACTTAGTAAATAATCGGAGTCATAGATCCTCAAATGAATATTCAAATAATA